>NC_088205.1:9683862-9986656 GCF_037126465.1 Ornithodoros turicata | reverse complement strand
CAGCACCATACCATCACACTGCGTACTGACACTTCTGCGTGGTTTGTTAGCTCCGCTCTGCTATATTCTAGTCACGTCCTGTCCACAAATAGTCCACACAGTTCCGTTCACGTGAAACCCATCAACGCTCTGCCCTCAAAGCTGTCTTGATCTTTCTTGATACCATGGGACTTGGATCCTTGCTGTGAAGGGGCTCATTATTTCATTCCCCGCATCACCACTAGCAATGGGGTAGAGTATCGCCCCCTGGCGATGAAATTCCCCATTCATCATCTCACAATAAAGTTGTTTTTCTTTTCTTTTTGGTAATTCCTTTATACATACCGGGTATTTATTCCAGCTAATTAAATTAGACTTTCACCGACGGAACAACTCTTCTTACCGCCGTTCCCATTTACTTTGTTTCTGTATCTCACTTGCTCTACGTAGGTATACTGGTTTAGCCAGTCCGACTTAGTCACGACACACCTCCCCATTTTTTTCCACGCCGAGACTGGGAGGTGACACGGGTTCGAACCCTGTCACCGGCTGTGCTGTCTGATGTTTCCCCTGGGTTTTCCGAAGACTTTCCGGACGAATGTCGGCACAGTTCCCCCTGAAGTCGGCCCAGGACGCATACTAACCCCCCACTCCTTCCTGCTGTCCTCTCTCCACCTGTCCACATCTGTACGGCGCTCATAGCCACAGTTGCTTCGCGGCGCTAACACGGAATAAAAATAAAAAACCTCCCCATTTTTTTCTTCTATGTGTCATCATCATCATCAAATTATACTTCGATGTTATTTTACCCTCTTTTGCAGGTTTGGAAAGACAAAAATAATAAACGTTTGCTGCGAATTCTGCTTATTTTGTTACACAATTTAATCCATTCCTTGATAGAACCACGCATGGCTACAGGACCCTTACGGTTCCATTAGAAGAGTGTGAGGAGTAACAGCAGACAAGGGAGATAGCACGCGTCTATGGCAGACTTCGCGGAGGAAATGCGATGACACCCCTCTGTAAAATTCACTGGAAAACTTTTTGAAAGCTTTAGAAGGCGCTAGTCGGGTTCGATCCCGCTACCTCCCGGACCTTAACATCACCTCGAAGTTTCCATTTACCAGCGGTAGGGCCGAGTGGCTGTAAAAAAATCAGCTGCATTGTGGGAGTTAAGGTCGTGCTGAAGACTGGGAGGTGGTGGGTTCGAATCCTACCACCGGCTGTGCTGTCTGAGGCTTTCCCTGGGTTTTCCGGCAGACTTTCCAGACGAATATCTGCACAGTTGTCTCTGAAGTCGGCCCAGGACGCACACTAACCCCCCCACGTCTCCCACTCCTTCCTGCTGTCCTGTCCACGTATGTACGGCGCTCATAGCCACAGTTGCTTCATGGTGCTACCACAGAACCGAAAAAAAAAAAAAAAACAGATATATCGAAAGAACGAGATATATCTAAGTGTCACAACTAGGACTTCGCGAATGTTCAGACTGCCGAGTACCGAAGCGAATAATCGTGCATTCGATTCGAGTTTCGAATCAAATATGGAACCCCATATTCGCACCACGAATCGAAGCGATGTCTCTTCCAGAACGAATATATTCGAATACTAGCTCCGAAGCTGCAATCGCAAGCCCGGAAACTCCAGAAAGGGGAGTATACAACAATGTGAGTGATGCTTCATGCGAAGATCCGTAATCACATATCACGTACATGTATTGAATATCCGTTTATATATGTTGCTAGTGCGTTCTGTTCTGCTATATAACTATATTCGCTTCGCTCATGTTACTACTCGTTTCGTATTCCCTTCTGGTATATAACTACGTCTCTTGTGCCGCTTCGCTATTAAAATTACAATTCGAACAGCCCTTAGTCACAGCCCTCTTAATCTTCACGACTATATATAACTGACAAAATGGCGCAGATGCAGGCGAGCTGGTGGATAATAACTCCATGATGTAAAAGCCTGAGTCTGGGTGCACACAGGGACAACACACACATATCAATATATACTTCGCAGGTTGAGAAGCCCGTGGGCCCCGGATTGAAAGGATAACGGGTGATTGACTACCTCAACCGAAGCTCATCATAAAGGGTTACGACACTTTGATTGATGCGGTTCACTGCATCACGCACGTATCGCACTACGCACCAAAACGTATGCAGGAGAAAAGAATTATTCTTCCATGTGTCGTATTTGGCGAGATACAAAACCCTCGAACAAACTTCCGTGTCAAGCACTGACGTCAGGGCCTCCGCCATTCCCATATTCTATGACACTTTGAATCTGTGCAGGGAAGAAGGGTCAAGTTTGGAGAAACTACGTGACGATGTGCGTGTCCGTCCACTGTCCGAGTCTCCTGCCTGTCCAAGTGTCCGTACAGTGTCCACAAGGCAACAATAAGGAGGTGTTCGGAAACTGCCATGGGTCCAGAAAAAAAAAAAAAAAATGCATGCGTGCCCTTGAAATGTTGCCCCCATTGCTTGGGAGGAGGACCAATAAGATCGCTCCGCGGACAATAGGGGTGAGAGGGAAACTGAAGAGCTGCGCAGACAGCTTGCACAGCTACTTGCACAGCGTATAGACGACTTCCTGTTTAGAAACATGGGACCTCACGAGAAGACTGGTTCGGGGTTATATCTTAATTTGCGGTGGTGGGCAAGAAGCTGGAAAAACGCGTCGGCTGATAGGTTGATAAAGCTGATAGTGCCCACCTGCATGTGTTGCGCGGTGGCGGTACGTAATCAATGACGTAGGGGCGCAGGTCGTCTATTGGTCCCCCAGTCACGTGACCTCTCCCTGCGGCCGCCTCACTAGCGGAGGAGCTGTGGCGTACGTCATGGCCATCCGTTACGTCATTTGCTGTAAAATATGGAATGCAGGTCCACATGCCATGCGTATAACCCATATCTATCCGTCATATAGGTTGGCACGCAATGTATCACAACATCTTTAAATTCGGGAAACGTCACCTTCTGATATAACAACGCTTATTGTTCCGAATATTTTCACATTCATCCCCTCTGAGGCTACATACCACTCGTTAGAAAAGTCCAGTGGACATACCCGCTTCGACTATCGAAGCACGATTTCCTACATAACGGTGTGAGCAGTTACGAGCTTCAGTTCGTTTCGAGTATCCGCATCGTGATTACTTCATCGTGAATGTCAACCAATATCGCACATTGAAGCAGTATCGAGAGTAAGTAACATCATCGAACAATTACATAAAAGTCATCGAGGGTTCATACGCCATGACTGCATTTATATGCCGCAGAGCACTTACGCAAAGTGATTCGGTATGTCGATTCAGTCTATTGTGAAGCTTGCAACAAAAAAAAATACGAAAATGATATGGCTATCCAAGTTTGTTTTCAAGCCGTATAATCGAATAGCACATGTAGCTGCGGTAAAGATATAATACATGACATTTTGCGGTGTTCGTCTAACTTTCGCAAGTAATTTCTGAGTTATTCCTGTCCTTCTTTGAGTTTGCGTGATATTAAAGTTACAAAATTTCTTCACAGCAAGAGATAAATTTCCGTCAATTACTCCAGCGTGCTACTGCAGAAGCTCTCTCTCTCTCAAACCACTCTCTATTGCAGGTAAGTCAGATGGCGTGAAAAACGGTTATGTTGTCGTTATTCAGGTACAGGGGTTATTATTTTATAATTCTGTTTGTAAACGCTTAGAACGCTTGAACATATTTTCCCTCATTACCTCAGAAATTTCGGATAATATTTCTCACAAATGAATTCTATTCAATACGAGTAGGATTTTGTTTTCTATTCTACATAATCATCATCGAAAATGAAAGCGACAAACAATCGTATTCGTTGCGCGCACAACACAAAGAAAGTAAAACGCGGACAGACAAACCATCCCTCCGAACACCTGCCTTCAAATTATATTTCACAATTTGCTGACGTCCGACGCGGTCTTTGGACGCTAAGTATTATAGCTAATTCTCCAAGCAAGGGTGTACAGGCGTGAGTGTTTCAGGATAAACACGCATGCACTCCTACCTGTTTCACAGCAGATCACGTTCGCGGCGTTCGCGTGTTAACAATACCACTACGCTCGTGCTACGAGGTTCGTCTGGGTAAACATGAAAAGGAGGAATTACAAACATTCGAGCGAGGTGACACCCATCGGGGGTCTCCATTTCTTGGAAGCGTCTCAATGACGCAAGAATAAAATAATAGAGATACAGAACAGAACACACACAGCACACACGCAACAAAACACACGCACACACAGTACAGGTCCCGTCAACCTTAACAATAACAGTGGAAAAAAGTTCGGTCTCATTTCCGAGCGCGATAACAGTCACCCTGGAAGCCTTGCGTTAAATTAACAAAGTAATTTTGTTCAATTAAGATTTCCTCATGACCCCAAGTGTTGCTGTAATCGCGCTCGGACGCGAGACCATATTTTTTTCAGTGTTATTGTTAAGGTTGACGGGAGCTCTACGTGTGTACATGACTTGGGATGTGAGGTCCGTCCCAATGCTGAGGTGATCTAATTTTCATGCGCGTTAGTAACGTAAGTAAGTTTTATTTTGAACAAGGCATATCTGAGCCATATTTAAAGGCGGTGGCGGTGATGGTTGTGTTTATTTGAAAATATATGCAGGAAATCTAATTAATCAAACCTATGTACATTTTTTTTCTTCTATGTACATGTTTTTTTTTTTTTTCGTTGCAAGACGTATTTAAATCGAACATCGTGTAGGGTAAAGTTTTGATCACGTGGTCGCTGTCACGTGGTCGCCTTCCGACCAAGATCATTTCCTTCTTCTCCCTCCACACGGTTAACACTCCACAATTGTTACAGACGGACCTACACGGCTGTCGACGTATAGGTGGGCCCAGGGCCGGCGAGGGAAATGACGGGCCCCAGGGCCCCCTCCTCACATCTCGATAACATAGTCCAAGTATTTCTTCTTTATATGATACGACGTGCCTTGGGTCGTTTATCTTTAAGTTCCGTGTTACCGCCGCGAAGCAACCGTGGCTATGAGCGGCGTACAGATGTGGACAGATGGAGAGAGGACAGCAGGAAGGAGTGGGGGACAGGCCTAAAGACGCCTAAACCCGCTCGGCCATGCCGCTGGTAGGGGCCTTGGGTTGTGCGGGCACCTGAAGTGGCTCGGGCCCCGGGGCCCCGTCACTGCTGGTACCTTCCCCCCTCTCGCCGGCCCCGTGGCCTAATGTTGTTACCGCTTTAAACGAACGTAAAGTAATATAGTTCCTACGTGTGATAGGAAATAAAAGTGCATAGATTACAGTGCTACTTCGTAAACGTAAAAAAAAAGAGAGAGAGAGAGAGAGAGGCAGTTTTCAGAAAAAGGTAAATTGCTGGTATAAAATGATAACTAAGGTGAACTTAGCTGCGCTGTAGGGATTTATACTGTGCAAAATCAACGACTAGTCTCGGAATCCCAACCTCCCTCCCAAAGCACGAGGAAGCGGTCATTATTTGTACCATCGCACTATGCACTTTCACAGCGCCATTTCTCTCATAATTTCGGATATCCTCGCAAAACTCATATCTGCAACGCAAACGCCCTGAAGAAACAAAACAGAAGCACGCACCACACAGATCTCCAACATCCTGTACGTCCCACGGACCACAGTATACACACGTTAGCTTCCCCACTCGCGGACACTATTCCGAAACAGATCTGACACAAAGAGAAGAAAGATGGCGCCCGATGGCATGCCCGAGGCCACGCGGGAACCTCCCTATCTAACGGCACACATCCCGAAGAAGTCGCCGTTTCCATTACCGACAGTCACTCTCTGTGGTTCCCTTTTGTCCGGCGTGGACAACCGAAGAGAGACCGAGATATCTTCTGCCGCAAAGATTCCTCTGGCCGGAAATGAAGTAGCCCCATCTAATGACGGTACCCTCTCCTGCCTCCATCGGCCATCTAGAGGAGTAGCGTCTTGTTTGCCCTGTAACCGAGTAGAGTCCACATTAAATGCGGCCCTTCCGCGTTTCATACGATGGGGAGCGTAATATGCTAATATATTGCTGGTGGAGGACGAAGGTAGTAGCATAAATAAGGGATTACGAGTACAGAGTCTGAGCGTCGTGTTCTACAGGGTATTTTCGTTTGTCCTATTTTTAAGGAGGATCTTTAATTAAACAAAGTTATAATAGTAGTAGAGTTTTGCAGACCGATTCTACGGGAAAAGAGGATACAGTGTCGACGAGAATGTGTACTACGAGATGACTAATTAACTTTTTTTTTTACTTTCGTGTTAGCGTCGCGAGGCAACTGTGGCTATGAGCGGCGTACAGATGAGGACAGATGGAGAGAGGACAGCAGGAAGGAGTGGGGGACAGGGGGGTTACTGAGCATCCTGGGCCGACTTCAGAGGGAACTATGCCGACATTCATCTGGAAAGTCTTCAGGAAACCCAGGGAAAACCTCAGACAGCACAGCCGGTAGTTGGAGACTAATTAACTGAAAACTGTTAATTAACTTTTTAATTAGGTGTTTTCGGGCGGTGGTGGTCGTGACGAGGCCAGCTTGCCGTTGTTGGCCTCACTTATGTGGGCAGATATGATATGATATCAGATGTTGAAATGACCACGGTCGAAATGGACCCAATCATTATAAGCCGCCTTACTTCAAAAGAAGTCCTGACGAGCAGATACACTGAAATATCCATTACTAAAGTTAGGCTATGCAAATGACCTGAAACCGATACCAAGCGCATCAGGATATGGTAGGGACAGGCCATATACATAAAGCCATCCTAGCGTTCTCCGACATGTTCAAATCGCTTCATAACATGTGAATGAGGCTCGTGCACATGACGTCACGCGCAGCCTTTGAGTGCCTTTGAGTCACGTGACATGGGAAAACATGGGGGATGCGTCACAGGCATCATGCAGGAAAATAAAACAGGGAAAAAAAATTGCTAAGCAAAAATTGTACCCAAATATCAATTTTCTTAGGCGAACTACGTTCCCCAGTTATTTTCTTCAGGGGACATTTTTCTGCCGGGACGTTTCTTCCCGGTTGCATTATTTCCGGAGGCATTTTTTTTTCGGCGACATTTTTTCCTGGATCCCATTGAACCTATGCACTCTTAAAAATGAGGAGGGTGTGGGGGTATTGTAGAGAGTGGCTTGCCGTTGCTCTTAAAAATGAACTTCACCGCACACCACGCTACTAGCCAACCATAATTCCGAATGACATAGTTCTGTGCCCTGATTTGTTGAAAACGGGAGGCGTGCGCCTTTTTTTGTGACAATTATGCAGTGTTTTAATGTCACAAAAGGGAGTACACGTTCCTCTTTCAGCAAATCACGGGAGATAACGATGTGATTCGATGGCGGTTGGCTATTAGCGTGCCTTGCGGTGAAGTTCATTTTAGAGAGCCATCTAATACTTTGCTCTCCCCGACGAACTCATGCACCCTCTACGCATCTCCACCCTTCATCCTCTATCCTCCATCCGTCCGTCCTTCTTCTTCTTCTTTTTTTTTTGCTGTACTCGTGACGACGCCCACTTCTGTGTGGCCAACAACGGCGGGCCCTTTCACCCCCCCCCCTGCACCACCACCACCATCATCATCATCATCATCATCATTTTAAAGAGTGTACGGTACATTTACGTAGTTTTCGTTATCTTTCAGATAATTGCGTCTAAAGATCTGCAGTGCCCAACACCTGACTTCTTTCACAGACGGTGTTTCAACTTGCTGTAGAATCCTATCCAAGCAACAGTAAGCAATTTATTTCTTTTCAGTTGATACCCCCCTCCCCGTCACCATCAACTACGAAGTACCAAGCTTGCTTTTAAAAAAATAATTTCTCTGTATTATCAATTACGAAGCGTCGGTCGTGCAACGTTACTTGTATGACAGCACGACGCTTTGTCCCTTTGTCAAATCATTTATTTAAAAAAAAAAATGCCACTTCAACAATGACAGGAACGAATGAAAAATATCGCGTGAGTTTCCATTCTCTTGCCCTTTTTTGTATTTACGAGTCCTATAATGGCCATGCGATATATTAAACCGTGTTTTGTAATATGGCAGAATATGTCGACATCGTGTTTCAAGGACGAGACGATCTGATGGCCGATCCGTGAACAGCCGCGAGAGGAATATGCCAAACATAATGGGATGATTGTATTGCACGCATACAGGATAGCCCTCAGTCGGGATGATGACGTAACGCATTCTTTACATCTGCATGAAAGCCGAGGGTACCAAGAACAAGCTAAATTGATCAGCAGCAATATCCACTTTTGGCTGCTATCAGCCTCGTTCAGTAAAGAGATTCTAGGAACTTACGGAACATACGGTCTAGTAATTTTTTTCGCAGAGTATATCTCATAGCGTTGCTAGTTTAGGTTCCACGTGATTAGAGTCAGAGGCCCCCACAAAAGCACTCGTGCTGGCATATTATGAAACCTGCTCAAGCTGACACTTTGCATTTCACGTAAGTGTTGGAGTTGGAGTTAGGAAAGAAAAATATGTGGAGATGGTGGCTCCTATAAACCACAGGGGCCGGATATTCCAGGACACTTGAAAATAGAAATCAGTAAGTCTAAAAATTTTGAGGATTGAGGTGCTGCAATGTCCACAAGAAATGTGATTAAAACAGCTGTCGCACGATGTGTAAGATCCCTCAGCCATTCTCAGAAGAGCTTCACTAAGTCTAGAGGACGGTGGTCCAGTCTTTCCAAGGCGGCTCTGAGGAGGTAATTACGTTGGACACTGTATCTGGAGCAGTTAATTAATATGTGTTCAGTGTTCTCCACATCATCACACGTGAGGCAGTTCGGCGAATTTACCTTTCCCGTCTTCAACAATAGGGCACGACTGAAAGGGACGTCTAGTCGGAGGCGGTGGACCAGTGATTCAATGGCACGCGGCGTGCGACTCGGAAGACAGAGGCGTAAATTCGGTTCGACTCTTGCTAGCAAGCTGGACTCCGCGTCAACCAACCATGTATACGTCTGCAGGCACGTAAGTGTATTATAGTTGCTACAGATCCGAAATGCTATATGACAAGCAAAAAAAGTGGCTGTCAACGCGCTCATTGTCACCCAAAATTGAAAAAAAGTGCCACATGCACGTCAGGTACCTTATACTACTCGGTACTTTGACTACCTTGTTACAGCTTACGCGCTGCCGTAAAAAAGTTTGGACCAAAGTTCCGCGTTTCCACCTTCTCTGTTACTTTTCTTTTCGCTTTGACACTATAGTGAAGCTTTCATAGTAAGCTATGCATCGGATACAAGTCAACAGATCGGATCCGTATTATTTTTAGTCCGTCCAACTCCAACTCCAACACATCGGACGCTAATCGAGCCAAACAAACGTCGACATACACTCTAAGAAAAAAAGGAGTACTTTTACTCCTTTTGGGGAGTAATTGCATTGCCACAAAAAATAGTCCATTTCGGGAGTAAATGCACGGGAGTAAATGAATGTCACAGAGTGAAGACCGGATTTCACGCGCTGTTGTAAGAGTCCCAGGTACATAATTGGTGCGCATGCATGAAAATACTTTGAAGCAAACCGTCAACCGTGATATATCGAGTGATATAAAATCTTGCGCCATACTAGGGCACAATTTGCGAAGAAAGATGCGCTAACTGTTTCTTACTCTGTGTGTCTGGAAAATTGCTACGTTGTCTGAGTTATACAGCCTTATGTCGTTCAAATTGACCAAGGGCACATATTTACGTAGACTGTCGCATTCAGGAGACCATTCGCGAAGTTTAGTGACAATTTGCAGTCCTGGGGAGTAAATGTCGGGACTAAATGTTGGGTTAGGGGACTAAAATGGGGAGTAATTGCAGACTAGGGGAGTAGAAGCTGCAATTACTCCCCGTTTTACTCCTTTTTTTCTTAGAGTGTAGCAGTCAGTTCTCGAGCACGTACAAAAAATCGCCACATTACCAAAATTTCCCACAAACCGGCTTTGCGCATGTCACACTGACCGACTACCACCAAAAGTGAGCAAACTCATAAAAAGGAGAAACGGACAGGAAAGGAAAGAAGGAAACGGAATGATACGGCGACCGCTTCCGTTCTGGAATGTTCGCCCACAACGATGCCATAACACTAGACAAGCACGCCGAATCTTACAGAAAGAAATGGCAGAACGCAAAGAAACAGTATACGATACATGCGCCGGAGGCATCGTTTCCAAGATACCGCAAAGGTAAGGGACTTTAGTGGCCGGCAGAGGAAATCAGTGACCACTGTCCAGTCGCTTATATCACGATGCATCGCCGGAGAGAAAGATGCCATAAAAAAAGGGAAACTCGCATCGTCCTGGCCGGTGGTTTTCCGGGGGGATAGCCTTCGTTACCTCAGATTCATTTCAGCAGTGCTGCGCTTCCTGTATGGCTACTGCACAGCTTCGAGGGTTCAATAAAAAATGTGTGTGTGTTGGTGTGCTTCTCAGGTGGATACGATGCTGGATGACAGTTTGGCTTTGCTGTTCTTTTGGAGTACGTCGGGGGTAAAGTTTTTTGTGTTGCTTAAGTTGCTAGTTTTTACGAGTTCGTCTTCGGTTGATGCGGGTAAAAGCAAGAAGGGAAGAGTGATAAATATGATCTTGTAAGGGTGGAGGTGCTCGGAGAGAGTTTTGACTTGAAGTGGGTGGATGTAATTATGTTGTTTCTGCAGGAGGATGCAATCTGGATGAAAGGCGGAGGACTAGTGATTCAGGTGATGCAATAGTTGCGTTTCCAACGCTTTCGTTCCATGTGTTTGTGACTTTATGGTAACAGGTTACGTGACGTTATTAAAATTGTAATAAAAACATGCTGAAGATACGTTCCAATAGCTTTTTTCCTTAAGCTTTTTTGAAGATAGAATAAGTTCGACCACGGGAAATATGCAAAACCAGTATGAGATGGGGGGGGGGGGAACTTCTGCAGACGACATCTTTCTTTCTTTTCCAATTCCAATTCTGCAGACGACGGAAGCTCCTGACTCTGTCGTCTGCTATGGAAACCGTTGACAGATGGCCTTGTAGCGCTCTCATAAAAAATAAACCCACTCTTGGATCTCAGCTGGATCTTACACAGCTAAACCGTGGCGCTTCTCAGCGCATAACATCTACAAGTATTCTCCCATTCTCAAGTACTGTAACGTTTATCTAACACGCTGGAACTTTCCCTTTTCTTCGAATAGGTAACATATAGTCCGCCCCCGAAACTTTTGATTCCGTATTTACACTCCTACGGCCCTTTAAAAACGAGCATATGAACTCTCGCAGTGAAGCTTTGTATCATTCACAAGAACCTCCTGCTTCAAAAGGAACGCAGGTGTTCTGCAATATATCGAATGAATCCAGGAAGCGGACTCTTGAGTTCCTGCGCAATATCGTAGAAAAGCACATGGGACGCGTACACGCCGTACGCGCGGAGAGATAAAGTTGGGATACGACACAGCCATCCGAAGGATACGGGATGCGGAAGGCCTTTCAGGTGGCTGGAAATGCAACCGGAACGATATCCGAGTGTGTATGTGTGCAGACTGCAGACGCACACAGCGGAAGCGTCTACCGGGTACAACGCATACCCTTACAGCGTTTGTGTGTGTGAACGGTGGGCGCTTGGGCCGAGGTCCGGAAATAAATCTGGAGAGCTGCGGTGGGTGGCTCCTATTCCTTCCTCCTACCCAAAGCACACCGTAATGCAGTATTCTTTCTTTAAAGTATACATATAATATATGTATATATATATAGATACTCATGGAACGATGCGACAGCACCAGAGGACACGAGTTTCGCCGTGTTTGCGGGTCGTCAGCTCTGGGTAGCTGCGCATCGTTCGGAATTGGCGGAATCACGTGTTACGTGACCTTCTGACGCCATCCACTCAAACGTTGCCTGCCTGCGTACTGCTGATGAGGCTCAAGAAGGCCGAAACAGCTGTCCAGTACTGGCATGGCGATGTTTGAGTTAGACGTATGCTATACATGCAGCCAAAGAGCTCCGGCTATTTTTTTCCTATTATATATATATATATATATATATATATGTATAGTTTTTGATTTGTACCATGATAACCGTTTTGTCGAAGTGGGCTGTTGCTGCAGCTTTTCATCACTTGGATTCTTGTTTTCAGGAAAGTGATCTAGGTATGCGCCAGAAACGTTCGAAATTCGTATACTCTCGTAGGGATTTGTTGACTTTGAGGGAAATTTAGCCTACAAGAGCGATTGTTTGGCAGACGGGCTTCGGACAGCAAAGCCACTTCGGCCAACTTGAGCTCCTTGACCCATTCAGCTTGTCCAAAGTACTTGGCCCATGGAGCTCCCCTGAGCATCAGTGCTGGCGTGTCCTCGCTCCCTCCACGAAGAGCCCTAAACAGGACTCCCACATGCCGTCACTTCGCACTCACCATTAATTCATCCTCTCATATTAACCTCTACGAAGCGGGGCCGGGTCCTGTGTCTACCACGGGGAAAAACCTCATGTCATCATCACTTGTCCATCATTGCTTGTTCGTTATCGAAGAGGAAACTAAAGGAAACGCTAGAGAGTGGCAGGCGTACAGAACACTGAAAAACAACGGAAGAGACAGGAAATACTAAAGATGCACAGAACTATATCCCCATATTGTTCTTTTATCTAGCTATAGTCATAGAACCACGAGTACGGTAGATGTTTGGGATGAGCTAGCTTGTCACCTGTTGCCGTCGGGATATCGCTTTCCTTGTAAGTTTATCTACCCGTGGTGAACGTGACAATTGAGCGTCGGCGAGATGGGAGTGGGACGCGCAAAAGAATTCGTTCTGACGATACAGCACCCCTTGTACCTACATGTAAAGTCCACCTGTATCGGACCTCTACCCCAGGAAATGTAAAAACGCATCCAATGTAAAAAAATGTTAAAATAAACAGCATACGCCACACATGGAGGTGGGCACTTACAACGACGCCAACTGCAGCACCTACAACTGCATTCCATCGGATTCGTTACACATTTGTCCTTCAGCTTTAGGACAATATACACAATTTGTTATATGTTGAGCAACATCAATCATGTGATGGCGCTAACATTGAGTACACATGACGCAACATGCGGTGGCAGCAGCTGCACGGTGAAACGTATGGGACCACCATCAATTCCATGACATCGTTTTGTTCCCCGAGCAAACAGTAGACTTCACTTGTAGAGCTTTTTTTTTGCCACCAATAACACTGAATACGATGACGAACAAAACGCCACACTGATAGCGCAGTAGAGTATTACCACGTGGTGTTACCAATATAAATAAATAAATACATAAATTGCCCGCCCTGCGTACCATTCCTCGGCGCATTTCTTGTGGCATCTGTGACATATAAACACACAAACAGGAAATAGGCGATGCCTTATTGTGATTCCACTTATGTTTCATCCTAAATTTTGTTACGAACTGTTTTTCACAAGTTTTTGCAAGGGTTGCGCGAAATGAGACGTGAGCAAGTGGAGCATTTTCTCACATTAATCTCAGCTGTTGCGCGTCATCGCAACGGCGCGAAAAATTGGGATATTGATTCTATTTCATTTAATTTGAAATTAACTCGGGCGAGACGGCACATTGATAGCATTTGGATACAAAGAAATGAATGTCATAGCAACCCGTATTTCTCACAGATATAATGGAGGGTTTTAGTTATAGTGTACGCAATTGCTTTGCGTGCGCAAGACCACGTTCCGCGCATGCGGAGTGTGCACCCGCTGTTGCCTTGCGTACTCAGTACTAAAACACTGTATTGTTGCGTGAGGTGCGTTAAATATAGAACCGTTGCACCCACGAGATGCAAAGTATATCGGCCAACCCTGCAATTCCGCAGCTGGTCTACCCACCCACCAGTTAGCTCGGTTTTCACACGACGCATGTCAATTCAGCAAGGCAAAAAAAAAAAAAAAAAAAAACGGAAGAAAGAGTAATCAGCTTTCGGCTTTGTCCCGAAATCCCCGCAGCATGGCAGGCCCAACAGAAGGCGTTCATCAATCGCGGTCCAGAAGGCAAGCGGCATCGAGACACCCCACAAAAACGCCTGTCCGTCAAGTGTTCCGTGACTCCGTTGGCACTTGCCAAACCCCCGACTCCGGCTGCAGCAGAGCATTCCCTCGCATCAGCAGCACATCTGTATTTGTGCACACGCTTCCGCCCTGAAGCCAAACAACGACCAGCAGGGCTTCATGGTAAATCACGTAATCTTGTAATCGTATACGCCCCTTTCCAGGACTGCTCCTCAGAAGAAGAAGAAGAAGAAAAAAAAAAAGACGAACAGAAAGAAAAAATAAAAAAAAAAGAACGAGAGTTTGTGTAAGGCTTGGCAGGTTGTCGGTTGCCGGTAACTACCCCTGGCCCTGCTTAGTCGAGCGAGGGGTGCATGCACGGTTTGCGGTGGTGCAGAACCTGCAAGCCCATTTCCATGTGCGGGTCGCTGGCGTGAAGCCGCATATTTACCGTGACGATTGTGGTGTAGGGTGGGACGTGCGAGGCCCTCCGCGACGTTTAGTTTAGACTTCGTGGCGACGAATGTTTTACCGTATGTTCACGGCAGCGTGCTTCGACTTCACATCAACAGCAGAGGGCGAGCACAAGGGGGATTTTGAAGGACAATTCCACCGCAATTCTTCTTGACGAGTTCAATTCAATGCTAAATGGCAAAAGTACATTGAAGCAACGTGTAGCAGGAAGGTGTCTTCGAGGGCTTCAGGTATCTTAATGTCAATGTACAGGAGGGTGAAAGACGTCCATGGCTGTGAACTTGAGCTTTGCGAACAGGTTGCCATGCTTCGACCAGTTTCATGCAATAAGAAATGAAGAACATTTATAGTATTGTTAAAATCATATTAATAGTAATATTATATAAATGTATATTAATATTAAAAGTAACAAAGGCAGCAAGAGGAACCTAGAACGAAGATTATGTACGTTTATTGACTGGCGTTTGAGCCAACCTGCGTCATATGCGAATTACGAAGTACGTTGTCTTAATCCCTTTCGTTCGCTCGGTAAAGGTTGATAATGAGGCTCGTTCTTCTGTTTGTTAACACCTTTCGTTCTTGCAATGTATGTCCACAATATATAGCTGGCCAAGGAGGGAGTACCAATAGTGTATTTTCTTCTAGCCCATACGATTCTCCTCTATGCCTACGCCACGTGCAACTCAGTCGTGCAATGCCATTCTTCTGTGCCCCACTCTCACCCTCAACGCATTAACCTCATGCTTTCTTTTTAAAGTCATCTTCTGTGATTCATCTCATCATTCTTTCACCGTTTGTTAGTCATCTTTTTTTGTCATCTTTGTCTTTAATCTACCTCATCCTTCTTTCATCATCTGTTAGTTTTTCGTTATTTCCCAATTCTTTCTCTTCTCTTTATTTCTTATTCCTTCCTATTTCTTTCTTTCTTTAATTCTTATCTTTTCTTTTTATTTATTTATTATTATTTATTATTTCCGGAATAGCAAGCCGACGTCCCGTTTGGCTGACCTTTCCCCGTTTTTTTTTTCCTTTTCGTCTAACAAATATATCCCACCCACCCCCAGTACGCCACGTACACGCACGGAGTCATACCTACCCATGCATGCTCTCATACGTTGGACGAGTTCACGGATTTAGATTAGCGTTAAATCATTAGACTTTCAGCTAATAACAATGACCTATTTACATCCCCCCCCCCCCCCAGAGATGAAAGGTGCTGTTCATACCGTAAATAACAGGAAGAAAAACCGAACAATGCCCATCTCAATCTAAAAGACAGAGCACACCCACTGAATGCCCATTTACTATAAGTTGGCTCTAGCTATACCTTCCCACTCTCATGGTACCAACACTTTTTTATCTCTATATACCTCCTCACTTATTCTTCTCTTTCCCACTCACAATATAAGGCACGCGTTTAATACTCCGGTTCCTTTTAATTTAATTTGCCATCGATTTCGTCTGGGCCTTTCATTACGATTTCCGAGGACGAGCTTCTTTTCGGACGGAACGCTTTAATTAAAATATTTCTTGGAGCGAATCTCATTTGCCGAAATTGGTTCCTCTTCTTCATATGTGTCGTCATCGTCACTGTGGTGGCTTCATTTTCGGAAGCTTCTCTTACAATGCCGTCTGAATCGAACATTTTGTGTAGCTAGCCGGCCGGCATCGCAGCGCGAGCGAAATGACGTTTCTCTTTTCATGTGCGGTTTCTCTCATTCCGCTATTTTCGGATTATTTCGGATATTAAGCTAGTTTCGGAGCGTGAATCGCGTGCGCATAAATTAGGTCACCTCGGGGTCGTGGTGGCCATAGGAGAGGTGGAGTATATTAAAGGAGCACTCAATGCAAAAGTTTGCCCTCGTGGACTGAAAGATGTTAGTTACCTTTATACCAACACAGAAGGAACGGGGATTCAACGGTTACGTCGTTCGTGCTTTATGAGCCAAAGACACAGCAATTTACTCTTTCCTTCTTTCTCTCCTTCTCCTAGCCAAGGTCGTGCTGAAGACTGGGAGGTGGTGGTGGTGGTGGTGGTGGTGGGGGGGGTTCTAATCCTACCACCGGCTGTGCTGTCTGAGGTTTTCCCTGGGTATTCCGAAAGACTTTCTAGACGAATGTTGGCACAGTTCCCCCTGAAGTCGGCACAGGACGTATACTAACTCCCTCACTCCTTCCTGCTGTCCTCCCTCCATCTGTCCACATCTGTACGCCGCTCCTAGCCACAGTTGCTTCGAGGAGCTAACACGGAACAAAGAAAAAATAAATCGAGGAGACTGACAATGAGCGACGAGTGGCGGTGGTAAAACGGCACGCCGTTATCGGCCTCACAGAGGTGGGCAACGTCACGACTGACGCCCTCGGGGAATGTGCGTCCTGGGCCGACTTCTTACTAAAGGAGCTGTGCCGACATATATCTGAGAGCGCCCTGAGGAAATCTCAGGAAAACACACAGAAAGCACAGTCGGCACCGGGATTTGAACCCGGGTACCTCCCGGTCTCGACGACGTGACATGGCCAGCACGCTATCCACTGAGCCACGCGAGCTGGTGAGCGGCGAGGTTCTCATAGGTCTCCTCAGACGATTTGTCCAATCAACGCAGGGGATTCTCTAAGGAGACCAATCCCAGGCCTCCCCGCATTGTCGCGCTTCTTGAGAAGGAAAGGGAAGGCATACAAAGCTTTGCACTTTAATGTTGGACATTGCGGAATTGGGGAAGGGGTAGGAGTGAGGTCACATGCGCTGCGTAAAAGGTCTCATGGTCCATCATGGAGCTCGTGTCAGCTCCACGAGCGTCAGAGATTCACACCCTTATATCCTGGCACTGCTAATGTGATAACTGATAAGGGACACAGCTCCGTTACGTACAAGGGATACAAAATTCTGTTTGTTTGTTTTTTCTCTCTCTCTCTCGGAGTCAGCTTCAATCGTGCCTGAAAGACATGAGAAATATCCCGCTTATTAATTTCCGCTTAATTTCATTGCATAGTATTTTCCTTCATTTACAAAAGCGTCTTTAAGATGTTATGATCATACTGCCCATGACTGTGAACAGTGGCAAAAAGATGTAATCTCAGTTTCGCTCTGTTTCCACCTTTTTGTGAATTACTCTAATTTCATTGTTCGTTAGGCGTTTAGAATCTCTCTGTGTTGTGTCGTTCCTAGGTGGAGCTTGCTTCGGCTGTATATCCTTTATTCGTGATCTTCATTCCAATTATAATTTAAAAAAAAAGTATAATGACGTTTCAGGTAGCTTCCCTTTAATGATTCGAGATACCATTTGAAAGTGTGAGTCCTGTGCATAAATTAACAGACTCATGGACCTAAAAACCTTGAACTTGAAGAAGAAACTGCACAAGAACTAGAACATGTTTCACATGCCAAGTGCATCAGGAGTCCCGAAATGTCGTGACGGATTTTACGTTGTGAGGCACCTAAGATTTCTTGTTGGACACCCTTATTTTTCTTTCTTTCTGTCTTTCAGTCGTCCGTCTTCCACACCGAAACTCCTAACCGGCAAGGCAATACACTCTTAGAAAAAAAGAGTGGAGCAGTTACACCTTTTAGGAGGTAATAATATTGTCGCATATGTTGTGCCTAACAGGTTACAAAGCTTTACCTGCTACCTCACTCTCAAAATAGAACTTCACCGGATAGCATGTTTTCCGCCAACCATTGCCACAAATGATAGGGTTATCGCTTTTCGATGAGCGAGGAGGGCATACGCCGTTTTATAGCAGTTTTAATATATAATAGTTTCTTTTACCACCCTTTTACACCCTTTATCAGACGCTATGTTGACCTACACTCTATAAACAGAACATCACAGCATAGCACGCTGTGCTCCAACCACTGCGAAGTATGATAGGGTTATCGCTTCTGGTTGGAAGAGAGAGGGGGCGTACGCCTTTTTGTGGCAATTTTCATATATCCAAATTGTTACAAAAAGGCCCTCTCTCTTTGAAGCGATAACCATATCATTCGCGGCAGTGGTTGGCGCACAGTGTGCTATGCGGTGAGCTTCTGTTTTTAGAGTGTCGGTGGCAACTACAGAATTTACCACCTCTTCACGCCCCTTTTCCGTCGAGTGTACACTCTTAAATTATGAACAGCATAAGTGTCACAGAAAAGGCGTACGCCCCCCGTTTTCAACAAATCAGGGCAGATAACGATATCATTGGGGATCATGATTGGCTAGGAGCGTGCTATGTGGTGAAGTTCATTTTTAAGTTCCCTTAGAAGTCGGCCCAGGACGCACATTCCCCCAGGGCGTCAGTCGTGACGTTGCCCACCTTTGTGAGGCCGACAACGGCGAGTCCTTTCACCACCCACCACCATCATTTTTAAGAGTGTACGAAATACAGGCTGCCAGTACAGCAAGCAACCACTCGCCTAAAAAAAGTGCGCTGTCTCGTGCCCGTGCATCACCGCAGGTCCAATTCAGTACCGTTTTATGCTTGAAGCTAGGAAGGAACACAACACGGTGGGTGATAAATCAGACAAGGGTTTGCGGCACGTCGTAACGAGGCGCGGGGGGTCATTGAAGAGACACTGCTGAGTAGTGTGAGTTGGTTTGTTAGCGTCAGTCAGTTGGATAGCAACGGGGCTCTTTCCGGCCCGGTTCCAGTTGCTCTCGTTAGGCCGACGCTGCTGCACGCTCATTAGCGACCCTGTCGTTGTGCGGGCTTGGCTCAAAACACCATATAGTGGCAGCTGCCTCTATGCCGTCGTAGCGGATCGCTGTTTGAGTCAATGAAAGTGCTCTCTTTTGGACACACTATATACGGAGGTTGGCTCGTTTGAAGTCGGTAGAATGAGACAAGATGGCGGGTGTAAACAGAAGAGGAAGCCACATCGAAAGCGACATCGAAGTGGACATTACGTTATGTTCACGCTCTGATGTTATTTGATGTTAGAATATTTGCGTTTGAGTTCTTTTTTTTTTTTTCTGGTTAACTTCAGCTTTCTTCTCAGTATACCTGCAACTCAGCAGAGTAGTCTCTATCAATCTGAAATTATTTTAGTACCATTTTCCTATTATTTTAACTTATTAAATCTCTTCCACTTCATGAGAAGCTGCTTGACTTCAATGATGTTTAATAATATTATTTTAATTATCTGTATTTTGTATAGCTGGCATTCATGTTGATGAAGCTTGCACCTGCACGTCACGTCATGTCACGTCGCCATGCACGCATGTCACGTCGAGACTGGGAGGCACCCGGGTTCGAATCCCGGTGCCGGCTGTGCTGTCTGGGTTTTCCTGGGCTTTCCTTAGACGCTTTTAGACATGTGTCGGCACAGTTCCCTTAGAAGTCGGCCCAGGACGCACATTTCCCCAGGGCGTTAGTGGTGACGCTGCCCACCTGTGTGAGGCCGACAACGGGGAGCCCTTTCGCAACCATCACCACCACCACCACCTGCACCTCATTTTTTTTATAATCTCTTACTTTCTTTTCTGTTCACAATATTTTGTGATCGTGCCTTTAACTGACCACATAAAAATGTTAGTCTTTGCTGTCGTGTCAGAATCGCAACACGAAAGAGACATGTTTTACAACGAGTGCGAAATGATATTCAGTTATTTGCGTACTTCTCTCTATATAGGGTCGAACCTTGTCGGTGTTTAAACTGACAATGAGCGAAAGATAATGGTCAGGTAATAGCAATTTTTTATGTATAGGCTTGGCAACGTTTCTTCTTACTTTTAGGACCTTAGTAACTATATTGATATACTATACGCTCACATGAAGTCGGAAATTTTAAAATTTACAAGACAAAGAGTAATTAAACGCAAACAAGCGTGGAAAACCCCTCGGAGAAAGTAGTGCTCAGCATAAGTTATGGAACAATCCTTCGTAACTCTTCCCATATCAGGCAACATCACTAAGGTCAGTTTGTACATCTTCCACATAACTCCAGAGTGGTACTTGAGTTCTCTTGAACTGATTTTATTGTTCTTGAGTGTTGCAAAGCTAGGGCACGTTGTAAACATACGTTGCAACGCATGGACTGTTGTATATGTCAATAACATAGTTGAAAGAAGATACAGTGGGTAGAAAGCTATAAATATAGGACCTTAAGAATAGAGAACTACACCACAGGCAAACGCGTCTCGTTAAGCTTCAGCAAACATTCAATATAGACTTTCTAGCGCTAAAGTTCCCACTACAGCCACACGGCGCCTCCACGCGTCCGCTCATCCAACAACCGCGCGCCACTTGGCCACATCTTTCCACCATAATAGCACCACACCAAGCTACAGGAAACTATATCCACCCCTTCTTCTTTCGGGCCTTTTACCCAGAAACACCACAGGAACACATAAACGTCTGCCAGCAGCCGTACAGCATCCGTCATCCTTGCAGGAGAGAATCCTTATTTCTCAAAACGCTGACTCCGAAAAAAGCTTAAGTACGTAACTCGAGTGCATGTCTAGAGCAGCGCGCACACACACTGCTTGCTTTAGCAGTGCTAAGTCCCAGAAAGAAGGCAAATGGTCCGACGACTTTCCGAGCGAATCCTCCTCCTTTTTCCTCACCCGTTTTGCGCCACCGATGTCATTGAAGACCACTACAGCGTGTGAAATAAAAGACTCGAAGCAAGCACGCGTAGCCAAGGGCTTTCTTTGGGGCACAAAACGTCCGGAGCAGCATGTTACGCTGTGGGCCAGTGAGATGGTCAGCCAAGCGGGGCAGCCTGTTTTCTATGGCGCTTCCTCTGAAGATGGCTGTCATTTGTTATTGTGCTCGCCACAAAAGAAAAGGTAGCTTTGTTCCTGCCGCGTGTCGCGCGGTTCAAATTGCGGTATTGGGTGAATGTTAAGATGCTTCCGTTGACTTCCCGAAGGTTGTGCGGTCTTTCTTCACCATGCAGTTGAGCTGCTGGTTGTGAATACTGAGACAACCGTTAGTGTTCTACGGATGCAAGCAGGTTGATGTTTTGTTTTAAACTCAATCGAGTCTAATTGAACAGCATGGCGACATTGTTCTCGAGCTGATGGTTGATGCCATGAAACTGAGATAGTGTACGCGATTACATGCACGGATATCTCTGGTGTCTGCTTATTTTACTGCTTATGGACCAAGCCCAAGGAAGTCTCACCAGCAACAACAATTCCCGTTTGATATTTTTACGTACCCGAAACATTACTGAATACTCGCTGAAAGCCAGGCCGCATCGACGGCAACGCTCTACAAAACGCAGGCAAATTCTCGGATGCTTCGCTATACCAACCGCAGTAGAGCGGTGACACAATCTACAAAGCAGCACTATACAGCAGTGTCTCCACGCAGCAAACTGCTGAAACAAATCCGATTGCACATGCGAGAGTTAGGTTATATTTATAACATAAAATGCGCCACCAACTGCAAACAGTACGCAAAAGAGTTTACTTTTAAACACTTGCACCTGAGTGTATTTCCTCTCATTCGGGATTACACTTCACTTACCTGTTCCACCCTTAATCATCTTTGTTTTCTCTGCATGACATTTCTACAGTTCGCCTTTTAAATGTCCCTCCTCCTTCTTCTCAGTAACCTTCTAACATTCACCGTAGCATAATTCCGTAGCTTCCTCTAATGAACACCCGTGCGTCTTCCTCAGCGAAGCAAACATTACTCTCTTTGAGGACAGTTATGCAACATGCCAAGCACCCACGTATACATGCAGCTACTCACATTTCTCCAAAGAATCGCGTCAACGTAGCATTAGACCCACCGCGTGATTTTTTTTTTCAGCCCATTTGCATGCTTAACAGAGTGCTTGCTCGAGCGCATTACCCTGCACTTATGTTTCCCTCGAAATATGCAAAGGCATATTCGGAATGCCTGAGAAGGCATCGCCGACGCATCTTCCTTCGCAGGACGGGCGAAAGCCGTTTAGAGTCGCTCAAAACACGTACTCTGCATTAAGCATGCGGAACCCCTGTCGCTGACCCTGTTTATTTACCGCACACGCAAAGCTGCTGATTGGTCGCGATGTTCGCGAAAGATGCATAAGTCGCGCTCTTATAAGCAATCGCTCGGTGTGTTTGTGCGTGGATTATGGCGGGGTGGCAATGTTTGAAACATGCGTTCGGGCGATAGCGACGGCGTATGAGTCGGATATTGTTCAGCGGCTTGTGGTCGCTGCAGTCTGTTTATAGGGTGTTTTCATATGACGTCAAACGAACGCGTTTAGAAGCCATGGTAGTGGTCACGTTTTCGGCGCAGCTGCTGCCGAGATTATAAAGCATTTGCTCGAAAACGAAGCTTTCAATGATGTTTGGAAATCCGGTCGCGACCGTACACTCTAAGAAAAAAAAAAGGGTGTGAAAAGGTGGTAACTTGTATAGTTACCACCTAGATCAACATAGCGTCTGATAGAGGGTGTAAAAGGGTGGTAAAAGCAATTATCATATATCCAAATTGCTACAAAAAGGCGTACGTCCCCTTCGCTCATCTATATCCCTATCATTCGTAGGTAGCAGGTAGAACTTTGCAACCTTTTAGGCGCAACGCATATGCGAAAAACGTTAACACCTAAAAAGGTGTAACTGCTTCACCCTTTCTTTCTGAGAGTGTACCCTTCTTTCATCCCGAATACACTTCGCCGTTGTTGTTCTCACATGTCCTTTTATGAACACACACACACACACACACAAATTGAGATACGATGATGAGATGGGGCTGATGCGTCCTTTTATGAAAACTGCGCTATTTTTCAATGCCACAACCGTAGTCCTTTTATGAAAACTACGGTTGTGGCATTGAAAAATAGCGCAGTTTGTTTTCAACCCCGCTAGCACAACATCAATAGGAGGAGCTTAGGAGCATGTCACGTCACCGGCACGTCAAACTGTGACGTAGGTGAAAACTCCCTATAGTAATGTGGCGGCTACAGCTTGAAAACATCCTCGAAGATAGGAAAGTGTCGATGTGCTGTTTGTGTCGATGACCGAGAAAGTAAAGATCATTTATTAGTTCGTCGAGGAGACAGAAATTGCAACGCAACCGGGGTCATCAAATGGAAGGGGTAGTATGAAAGGGCCATCGACCACGTTCTCTGCATATGCGATACTTGGGAGCGCTACTGCTTACTCGTAGCGTAACACTGTGCACGCCCTCTGCTGGGAGCTGACGGAGGGAGCTTTGTTGACACATTAGCGCAGCTGTGTGCGGTAAACATGGACAGTGTAGTACGCTCCTACGGTTTTTTCCCGTTCTATTTAATTCAATCGCATACTTTTAGTCTGTGTAATATATGAAATAATCTGGCTGCCAAAATTTCAGCCTCGGTGCCACAAAAGTTAGAACATAATTGTAAAAATTTTAGTCCCATTTTCCCATTTTAGTCCCATTTAGCACCACGCCAAATAATTTAAGCGCAAATAATTTAACTCAGATGTTTGTAAAATTGAGGACCTTCAAAAGAAGTCACTTTGCTTCGTGCTTAATAGGTATACGGGCGTTTTAGCTTTCTCTGTGATCTTTACAACAAAGGACGCGTGGAAAAGTTGGAGAAAAGGCGCGATGAAGCGAGCCTGAAAACTATGTATAGTATACCCTATAACGAATGTTAAAATGACTTTATTACTTAATTCGGCATTTCTTGCCAACATTTCGCCCTTGACACATTATCAGTAAGTCACATAATTGTACACTTCACACGTTTATTTTTTATTTTGTCCATGAACAATCACCCATTGGAACCGCCTACCGAACGGTTGGGGTGTTGCATCGGCAAGGCGTGTTCCCGAGTTCACGGAAAAAGGCACCTGTGATATTTGAGAATCGTGACGTTTTATTCTCGTCTAGTTTTGCCTTACCATATTCTACCACTCCTACTCGGACCTCTCAGAAGGACGCCTCCAGCAGTATTTGAAAGCGAATAAAATAAATAAAAACCGCTTCATATATAGGCAAGAGAAAAATGATCACTTAGCATCTGAAGAAAGTGCGGTGACAGAGGACACCGCGCAATGCTTTCAGAAGTCGCAACGCCGCGAAAGCTGCTATGCAGAGACACATAGCCAATTAGTCAGGACTAACTGGAGAATTAATTAGTCAGGACTAATTGGCTGCTGTATCTGTACGGCGCTACATGACAGACGTACTCTGATCTCGTCCTTTGCCCCTGTATGAACTGACTGTGCGTTTGTTTTTGTTTGTTTTCGCACTTTGTGTATGCTAATTCCTATAATTGCCTTTACAGAAAGTTCAACCTCTCTATTTGCTCCGCATTCTTTTCTCTGTCATAATCATAATCATCATCTCAAGAACTGCTCTTTTGAATTTTATTCGTTTCTGGTAGAGTGCTGGAGAATAGTTTGTGAGCCCAGCGTTAATCTATTCCTTTTTAAGTTGCGCCATACCAGCATTATAGCGCTATTAAGATTTTGTTTAGTCTGATTGTTAGCATTAGTATGATTGATTGATTGGTAAAAGGGAAAAATGGAGATGTTAGTCCCAAACTACTCGGGACTGGCAACTCCAGGAAATAAAAAAATGCATGTAAAAAAAAGGACGGAGGGAAAGAAGGGTGGGGAAAAAGAATAAAGGAAAAACTATAGAAATATATACCCCAGTATTAGTATGTTTATTATGTATTAGTATTGCTTATTAGTATAGTGCATGTCGAGTACTTGCAGGATGTTGTCTGTATTTGCTTTGTAATCACTCCCCTACTGTAACGCCTTTTGGCGCGGTATCTTAATAAATTAATTAATTAAATAAATAATGCTATCCGTCGAAGTTAGTCGTCACTTTCCAATGCCCTAAAGTCTATGCTGCGTGGTGTATTTTACCTACCAAACACAATCTTCTTGTCTTTTTTTTTCTTCTTCTTAGTTTGTAATCGCGTTTTTAACCAAGCAGAGACGCACTGCCTTGTATGTAGCACCACAGCGATACGCGCTTGTGTTTTTCCGTGCCTAAGCCTATACAGTGAACCCTCGTTAATAGGATCACCACCGTTCCCGCAGATTTTGGTCATAAAGCGAATTGTCATATTAACGAGAAACGCACAATCTGCTGACCTCAGAGAGCGCTTCGTTCCGGCCATCCTTAGGTGCACAACAGCAGCAGCAGCAGCACAGTGTAACCTGGTCTCGTGGTCACTGCTGTTTTAAGCACTACAGTGCTTTGGCAGCCCGAAAAGCGCTATGATTAATTCCGAGGTCAAAAACATCAGGAGTCATCCCAAATCTTGGCGCCCTACTTCAACACGTGTCACCCTCACCATGAGGTATGTGTGTAGCCTCTCCCTGGGGCTACTCTGCGGGTCATGTGACGTGGTCATAATGACGAGAAGATAATACCTGCGTTTGACCCCACTTGTGACAAAAATCTGAGTCATAGTCGGATAAGCGGATTGTCATATACTGACGAGATGGATTTACATGGCGACTGAACGGTTCCCAAGAAAAATGGTCATAAAGTGAGTATGTCATATTATCGGGGGCCATATTAACGGGGGTTCACTGCAGTTATTTCCGAGAAGGTATTCACTGCACAATAAAATTTTCCGCAGGGCACTAACAAACATTCTTGCACGAATTACCGTAACAGCAACGCAAAAGAACGCACGACGACGACTCCCTGGAACTTCGTGCAAATGCTTTATACACGTTAAAAGTTTACAGTTATGGCGAAGAAACGGAAGAGGAGCAAAAAAAGCTGGACGGAGAGCTGCGCACGTGGCTGAAGCGGAGTTTTAATGAATTTCCTCCCTCTTATTAAGGAGCGTGACAGCAAAAACGGCCGCGAGGCCTCCTCTTCGTGCTATAATAAACCCCAAAACAAACCGACGCTCAAGATGCATAAAATAACGTCAGCTCAAAAAGAAACAAACAGGACGGAAGAAGGGAGGGGGGGGGGGGGGGGGTCTCCCAATTAATGCAAGGCGCCATTGTCGAACTAATGAGCCAATTACAGAGTAGAAACTGAGCGAGGAAGTGAAGACCGCCAATTAACCCCGACTAACAAGGTCCTCTAGCCGCTACCGCCCTCTGCCGGCCAGACATCAGATAAGCCAGCGACGAGCGAGCACACATAATTAGGCCTAACGACGCACAGCCTGCATGCCCGTCCGTCAGCCAAGCCAGTCAGTCGTCCTCCAGAGGTAGTCACCGAGGAAGCCACGTAAACGGGGCATAGCAAATATGCTGGCTCATATTGATGGATGAAGAGCAGTTGTGACGATGGGCGCGGGAATCAATTTTCGGGTGTTTTGTATAGTGTCGATAACTTGTCGAAGACGAACACGAGCCCTCGAGGAATAATATATCTCGCTCGTTAAGGGCTAGAGAGTTTTCGTAGAACCCCCCGTTATCGTCAACACCTTCTGATCTTAACACTGATGCGCGATGCTACCGCCATGAACATCGAAAAATTGTGTACTTTTACTCACTATATTATCAGTCTTCGTATTTATTTTTCGCTTGTTTTCAGTACTCCCGGACATGAAAGAACTGATGTTCTGAGGTTGGAACAACAAACAGTGAGGTTGGGACAAATACATACAAAGCCGCAATTTGTCTAAGAAATTAACGATGACTTTCATCTTTCATCAGTGCTCCCGGAACATCCGTAATACCTCTGCGGCACAGTCTCCAGTACTTCGTGGAATGTAACATTTTAGAAACTTACAATTAAAGCTAAAGTTTCCACGTAATGGAAAACATAAAGTTGTGCAAGTTTCATGCCGTGAATAACCTGGCTGTAAAACGAAATACAAAACAGAAAAACCAAACGGGGGACTGAGAAGAAGAGTTCAGAGCAAAAAAACACGAGTATATATTGTACTCTGACTCAGCGTCGAAGTAAACTACAAAGGTAACATTGCCCCACTAATCTAGTTCGCACCGAAAAACCTTTCTATTTCTATTTCTTTCTTTTCTTTTTCTTTTTTTTTTTCACAACGTAACTCGTTAATTTCTCCCGCCCTATAATTGCAACGGAAATTTTGAGCAAAACGAAACACGTTGCATAACGCTTTTGATTGGCTTCGTGCATTCTCGGTACCGGATAATGAGCATAATTCCATATGCGGATCCGTTCCATCTGGGTTTTCGAACATCTGGCGTGTACAGGCTTTCGTTAACAGGCCATATAGAGAGGGGCTTCTTCTGAAGAGAAAGACCTCCCCTGAGATCCACGTTCTGCGCCCAAGACGAGCAACGGCGTCACTCGACGCCGTGGCACAGCCGGAGATACCTCATTAAAGTAGCTCAAACTGTCATCTTTTGCGCTTCTCAGCGAACAGGGGGACGCTTTCATCATAGCTACCACGATGGACTCTCTGCTGTGCTCAGCACTCAGAATCTGTTCTAATTGTTCACGCTGCCGGTAATTTAAGCGCTCCTCTCCCCCTTTTTCCTTCCGTGACGGGGAGGAGGGCAGGTTATACGACATCTTATCTCTAAGCATTAACGAGGATGATGCTTAAATATGTTCTTTAAGAAATGAACTACAAATAAACGCAATCCCTCCCTGAGTCAGGTGACAAAGGGCACTTGTTCAGTGTCTGCGGATCTGTGGCCTTCTAGGTGAACTGCGATCAATTTCGTGGTTGTTTTCCTTTTCTTTCTTTTTTTGGTCTCTGTTTGCTGGGAATAGCAAGCCGCCATAGCGCAGGCTGACCTTTCCCTCCTTTTTTTTTTGATAATAAACATATCCCCCACCCTTCTCTGCGATGTAGAAGCTGATATCCCACATCTGTACTCTCATCTGTTTTTTTTTTAAATATTATTTTCTGTCATCTTTCAACCTTCTTTTGTTTTGTTCTTTCATTTTTTATTATTATTTACTTGGGCAATAGCAAGTCGACAGTCAATTTCGCTGAACTTCCCCCTTTTTTCCTTTTGTTCTTCTTCCAATAAATATGTCCTCCCTCCCTGAAAGGAGTTCCAATGAGAAGTAACATGCTACCCAGATATTTTGTTAATATAGGGTAGCATTGCTGGGAAAGTCTTCAACTGGGCATATACCATCATCTAGAGCCTTGTGGGCTGGGCTGCAACACATTGTCCATGGCCACCCCCCTCGGTTCCGTCCCTCGGCCTACTCAGTGGACCATCACCACAGCCCTGCTCCACTTCTTAAAAGACTCGGGCCTTGCGTCTGCCCTCTGACTGGACATTCTTGGAACTTTCTTCCGTGCCTGTACTGCACTGTACTGCGTGCCTGTTTTTCTTTCATTTTTTCCTTTCCTTTATTTCTTTTGTTTATTCTCAGTTCCTTTCCTTTTCTTTCTTTCCTTTATTTTTCAGTTTCTTTTTCGGCATAGCAAGCTGGCAATAGCCTGGCTGACATTTCCGTATTTTTTCTTTCACTCTGTTAAACATATCCCCGCCCCCTTTGTGGCGACCATGCACGTGACATTCTTAATCACTACATATAGCGACCTGTGAGGCAGAGTAGTCATTATCGAAGCCGAGGAAGCCAGAATTACATCATAATATCAGAATAAGTACTCTCTTTATTTTTCAACTTAAACTATTTACAGTTCACACTCAAAGAAAAGAAAAAAAAGTAGAACTTTCTACCCGTGTGGGTAGATCTGCAACCAAAATTGTACTCAAATGAGTAGAACTGCAAGGATACAAACGTTTCTACTGGTAGAATTGGTAGTGTACAACAGTTGTACTCAAACAGTTCAACTGTTGTTATAACATATACTTATATAGATTGTTTAAGGAAATCTGGCTGCCGGCATCCAAGCACGACATCCATCCATTCATAAGGCTGCAGCTTCAGCCGCTAGGGCTACCTAGCGGCGAGCTGTCATGTTACACGTGAGGTTAGTCTGCACGTGCTGCAGGATATAGGACTGCAAGCAATTTCGACTACCTTGCGTACTTTTGACGTACTCCGGAAATCTCCGACACACGGCGCTGGAAGCGACGTTCACCACCCCACATTGCTACCGTCCTCAGTAGGGTTCGAACCTGCGATCTTGAGCTCAGCAAGCCAACACGTTACCGACTGAGCTACTCAGGCCTTTTTTCTTCCTTTTTTCCCCAAACAGCTACCCAGGCCTTCCTCTTCTTTTTTTTTTTTTTTTTTTGCTCAAAAGGAAGCAACTACAGAGGCCGGCGTTGTACCTTTCCATGCCAACTGCGGGTTTGCTTGATAAGTTGAGAGAGGACTGGGGAAAGAGAGGAGAACGGGCGTGCCGGTTCAACGCGGCCCGTACAAATACTGTCGAAACGTCTACATTTTTTTCTAAGAGTGTGCAACATTGTAATAAGTGACCGCCGCGCAAAGTGCAACAACGTACACATTATCTAATATTGCACGTATTGAACAACACTTATTGACGACACCTAACTTCACTCTCAGGGTATATACGTATGTGCACGGACAAATCTACAGACCTCGTCCTCGTAATGGTCAACACCATCAGTCACACATTCCCTTCAGTTTCCTGTCACAGCCTATACGATACATATTCCACCGAAAGCCTTCTTCGTAAACTCAACACCGGTGCATCCAATATCACCGCGTCCACACAGGGAAACAGCGGCGCATATATTTAGAACGTATACCTTCCTTCTAAATCCGTTCTTTCTTACATATCTGACATAGGCCTCATTCGGCTTGAAAATCTCTACCACTCCGCGAAATGAAAGAGTTAATCCGAGCGAATTCGGAATCCATCCATCAAATTAATTGACTCTGTTTCGCAGAAAGTGTTCTCATTAAATTTTGCGAAACGTCGAAGACTATAAGGCAGTGTTCGCATTTTTTTTATTCCTCCTGCAGGCGTACGGAACCATCAATCAAGCCTGCCGCAAATTGAATATCTACATGCACATGCACGTCAGGGCTAAATTGAATGTGCCTGGCGCAAGTCTAAACCTTCGGACAAGGAGAAGATCAGCCTGATATATTTTTTTGAACCAGAATGTCTTTGTAAGCTTTACCTAATAGCAGACAGCAATATTGCTGCACAAACAGGCGTCGAACGACGGCTTAGAGTAGGCGCTGTGGGCTGCTTCGTTGATTATGTCACTGTGTTCGGTGTTTCTCGAATGGTTGAAGTCCCTTCAAAGCAGGTAAAGGTCGTGCATGCAGTGCAACATATTTCAACATTCGTGAAGTCTTCGATAAAGCTGGGAAAACTAGTCGCATAGAAGGAAAGGGCCCTAAAACAGAGGGAACAACCTGAACAGCACTACCGTACTCTGGTACATGTTTTTTTAAATTTTCCTTCACCTGTTTATAACTCGCATTCACATATTTTTTTTTTCTGAAATACTAGAAGATATTATTGTCTTGTACAGCGCCAAGCAGTGTATCGTTTAACTACTCCCGTGTTCAGAACGACATGAAATGTGCAGAGGAGCTCCAACATATACTTCATTAGTAAGCGAAATTCCTGGGTCCGCAACACTGCAACCACCTCTCTCGGGAGGGAGTATGAAGGGTGCATGTCTCGGACGTAGTGTTGGGAATCCCGCGTAATTTTTTTAAGTCCCGGCATTTTGGGATTGTTTCCGACGAATTCCAGGATCGAGTTAAAGCCGAGAGAGCAAGCATAAACTTTGAGTAAGTAACATTGGTGTTTCATGTGTTTTGTGTGTGTCTCCACGGCACACACACTCTCTCTCTCTACATGTAGTCAAAACATTCGTCATTGCGACTCGCGACGCTTTTTATAGAAAAATTTACCATTGACCGACGAATCGAAAATTTGTCACTTTTTATGTTCTCTCGAAATAGGGGACTTGGCTTTATTCGCAGTCGTCACATGTAAAGCACTTCAAAGTATTTCATAATTTCACGAAGGACAAAATCAAGCTCAGACTTACAAATCTGCGTCGCTGAAGTATCAAAACCTGACAAGCAAGGGGAAGTGAATGTCTCTGGCTGCTTATTCTTGAAGAAAGCCTTTGAAACTCCAGTTTGTTCATTTACCATGTGAATGGTACACGTTGTGTTGAATATGTTTGTAGAGGTTTTCTGCGTACAGGCCCAAAGAGGTTTCCGTATTTTGCCACACCTCTTACACTAAGCGACCAGTGCACGGTGTCAACAATGAAAACCCGTACAGCGGCACCGAGCAAGCAGAGAAGTATAAGCATGCTAAGGGCGGTTGGGTAATAATAGCAGATAATTCAAACCAGTGTTAGAAATTAAACAATTCGTAATTGTTCCCAGACTTTTACGTATCTTGAGTGCGTACTCAAAATACAGTATTTTAAATACTTTTTCCGGTATTTTGGTACTCTACTCAATACTTTTTGGCGACAAGTATTTTTAATGTATTTAAAATACTTTTTTCGGTATTTGCTACTCAGTACTCAAAATACTTTCCTTCCTCGTCAACCCATATCCAGCACGCTTCCCGCCGTGCCGAGATTTTCAGCTCACTGGGATTTAACCCCCTTTTTCTTCTTTTTCCTTTTTCGGGAATTCGCGAATCTGTTATTTATCCTCTTGTACAATAGGCTGGTCCCAAGCCTGGCCTTGCTTGTCAATAGCCAACTTCGTCAGGAAACCGTTCCTATTCATATTGCCAGGTGAATCACCAGGGGATTAGGTACAAGATAATCCCGGCATTTATTTCCTTGGTCATCAAAGCAATAAACATGTGCCAGAGGTTAAAAGACACGAACCGACATACAGGAGGGATTACGAAGTTTAGAACATATCAACAAAGTTTACTTGGGTTCACCAACATTACTTGACACCAAGACGTTGCAAATGAAAGATATGCATGGCTGATGAAGTTTATTCCCTTCATTTGTAAGGCCACGTTCAGAATACGCGTTTCACTTACTGCTAATACTAAAGTACTTTAAAGAGTATCTTAAATACTTCTTAGAGTATTTAGTACTCTACTCAAATTACTTTCAGTTTTGAGTATTTTGTACTCGATTTTAAATACTTTTTCCGTAGAGTATTTAGTATCTTATATTTTAAATACTTTTGCGCAGTATTTTGTACAGGTCTGATTGTTCCGCAGTTCACTGTCTCGACTGCGCCAACCGAATAGGTTCGCGGTATTCTCCTCATGTCCCAAAATCCCGGAATTTCGGGTCGTGAAAAACAGCCGGGATCCCGGGGTGTCTCGATTCCCAACACAGCTCGTAAGGCCAGGTTACGTGGCACAAGAGGTGCTTATGATGTAACGCTATGCTTTCCTGCACATGGAGTAGCCTAGTAAAACTTTCACATGCTGCAGGGACACGGGAGTTAGGGAGCCTCCATGTAGCTATTTTATGTCGAAGATTCCTGAAATCAAGGTTATATGAAGGTGGTCGACCTTCTTTTTTGCTCCTGCTTTTTCACTTCTTCTGCCCAAGCAGCACGACATCTTGGCCCAGTATTGGTCCAATATTGCCAATATTGGACCACTATTGGTCCGAGATTGGACCAATATTGGGCTTCTATTGCCAATATTGGAACACTATTGGTCCAAGATTTGACCAATATTAGGCCTCTATTGCCAATATTTCACCACTATTGGTCTACGACTGGACCAATATGGGGCCTCTGTTGCCAATATTGGACCAATATTAGGCAAAGATATTGTGCTGCTTGGGGCTTTCAGAAGTTTACATTGAAGAAGATGAAGTTTTTATTGCTCCTGTAATCCGTTTTAATTGATTGATTGATTGACCGGAAAAAAAAACGATGTGAACCCAGACAAAGTCGAGACAGACTATCCAGAACACGTGAATAGGAAAGAAAGTAAGAAACCAGAACGAATGCAACCCCAAGATGACCAAGAGGCATAACAGAGAGCACAGGGCAGTTACTTGTGTAATTAGATAATTATGTTAATAATTCTTTTCCCGAACAGCAGGGTCCAACTAATGAATGAGTCCAGTTAATGACACAACAGTTCGAATGACCGTAGACGAAATACACTAAATGGCCCCTAACGCACTGCATGATGTACCCTGTCCTTACGACAGTAACCGAGAGACACGGAACCTGCAGCGGGGGGGAGGGTGTCGAGACGGTCACATGATTTAAAAAGTCGGCATATCGCGATGGACCGGAGGAGACCACGTGAGACCGCTAAGCTAACTGGCACGCCGACGAAAACATACACATTGACTAGGATTCTGACACTGACCTGTGACACGTGATTTATAGTTGTGACCCTGTTGTGAGCGACGACGAAAATGCACGACAGAAAAGGACACCGGACAAGTCGCGATATCTTTCAACCGTTTACCACGGGTTTGAACGAATAAAAAACGTTTTTTCGTTCGTCCACCTAGTTAAGTTTGAACTTGCAACTTGTCCAGTGTCCCTTTCCGTCCTGTCATTGCCTACCGACCGTCCCACCTGTTGCCCCATTCATTTATAGTTGTCTCTCTTGTGTGGAACGCCCGTAGAACCGTACTAGCTTTTACCATAACAACGCACTTTCAATGAGTACATAGTACACTTCCCTCACCCTTTTCATTTTCCACGCAGCAGGTATGATTATACGTATACTTAGAGTCACGTAAAATTGACCGCGTTCTATCTGCCCAGTCGAGCCCAAGGCATTACGTGATTATACCGTCCTTATAGGATTATCAACCCTTTTTCCACGTCCTCAATACCGTAATTACTTCTTTTCTTTTATTTTACTCGGTGCACGCGCACACTTTTCTGCACACTATCTATGGCTGCACGCTATATTACATTAAAACGATCAGCGTCGTTGAAGGTCTTGCTATTGAGGCTGCTCTTATCGGCTGCATGACGTACGCGTGCAGGGAGCGAAACCAAATTAGGGAAGCCTTCCATTTTGAAGCCTAATTCTGTTTGTCGTAACCCACACCCCGGCAAAGCTGCTTTGAGAGCTGGGTAAGTTTAATACGCTGCCGCATAATTGATTTATGCGCCGATATTGGTTCCTGTATAGATAAGGGTGATAGAGAGACTTTGAGAGGTTACTGTGGCAGGTTTTTCTGGTTACAGCTATACTTCGTGGAGAAATGCGAGCAACCCGATACGATATTCGTGTGCAGAAGAAAACGAACTTGTCTTGGCTTGATTAACAAAGAAAGAGAACGAGAGAAAAAAGAAAAGAAAATATAACGAACGTAACATGGTGGCAATTGATGTTCTGAGGCTGGAACACATAGAAGGGACAAAGCAGACACACAAGGGACGTAAGATCTAAAGGTGGTTGTGTGTCTGTTTTCACACGACGTAAAAGCTAAATGCAGAAGTGTTTGAATAAACTGACACGTTCATTGTTCTCAGCTTTCGTGAGTTTAGTTTGAGTTGAGTTGAGTTGAGTTGATAAGAAAAGAAAAAATGGAGAAGTATGCGCTCATTACGAGAGCCACCTACTCCAGATCACTTGCGAAAACAAAAAAAGGCGAACTACAATAAAGACAATGAGTGACGAAGACAGTCAAGTCAGTCACTCACGCACACTGCCCACGCGCATACTGTCAGTCACACTGTGTCCACCAACTTGGAGCCAGCGCAAAATCGCACAAATGCCTGCATGGCGTGGAACTGATGGTCGGATGTCCGAGGGCCCTGGAACCTTAACAACCTAAGTTTGGTGTCGGTGAATAGCGCATATTGACGCACGAAATACTCCTAGAACGTTTTAACTTCGCACGCGTACTTCAGTTTTGTTGGTCTCGCTAGCAGATCCGTGAACTATATGCGGGACAAGAAAGTTTGCACAAAATTGTTTGCAAGTGCACATGAAACGCGACTCCGCGGAAATACATTGGATAATGATTCTCACGCCGAATTGTGCTGGAGAGAAAAAGCTTGAATAAGTGCTGCTTATGTTGCGGCTGATATCCGGAGTGCACTGCAAATTGCGTCTCCCGCGAAGTCGCATCCCTCACAACGGCAAAGGAAGCCTCGAATGAAATTGCAAGAATTTCAGCAGCATTAGAGCTGTTCTACGACTTATTCCCTTTCGTTTTATTTTTTATTTTTTTACGCAGCGCAAGATATATGACGAATAGTATAAACGATCTATATGCTTAGAAACTGTCCCAAAAGACCAACCAGACACTGAAGGAAAGGAAAAAGCAGAAATGGAAAATGAAGAGGAAAAAGAAACTGGCCTGGTAAAAAAACTGAAGACCGAAAGTCCCTCTTCCGCGTGCCTGTCGCACGCCACCGAAAGCGCGGCAGTAGCGCCACTCTGCGGCGATCCCATCAACTACCTCTGTCTTTTCTTCGCGCGTACGGAGGAAGCACTCCTTTGCCGGATCTTTTACAAACGGAGTTCCTGCTCTCCCAGCTGGATCGAAGGAGCAGCAACAAAAGAAGCTCCATTCCCGTTGAATAAACAAGCAGAGGACGATCTCGGCAGCAGTTGCCCCCGGAATTATCCCTAATCAAGTTTGGCTCGCAGATTCCCGTCGCTAATGCGATATGGCGCTAAGTTAATTTTGCTCTGACGTTTTAAATGAATTTTTATGGGCACAGATTTCCTGCGAAGGCCCCGCATAAAGGGCCGCGCGGGGTTAAAGGCATAGTAACGATGAATAGAAGGCGCAAGAAGCCCTCGATGCAGATGCTCCGGAGGAGAGGGCGGCTTAACTTGTAAACCGCTGTAATTGGGTTAACTCGAGTCTCGGAGCAAAGATTCCTTTTGAAGGGAAGCGCAGCTGGCTAACGAAATTTAACTAGGCACAAAATGCCTGCCGGTGAGGGCACGACTCGTTGCCCCGTTTTTGTTTTATCGGTGTCTAACGGGTGGTGCTCATCGAAGCACTCCCGGAGGAAAGATTCGAAGAGAGAGAGAGAGCTAGGGGGTCGAGGGGGGGGGGGGTATGTCTTGGGGATGAACGGGTTGTTGTTGAGTTTGTTTTGAAGCGTTCGGCGGTTGGAGGAGAAAGTTTTGCGAATGGGAATGGATATCTGCGTAAATATATGAGTGTGACTTAAGTACGACGCGCTGAATATGTGTTTGCTGTGCCGTGAACTGTGTCGACTGGGTTGGCTATTTGTTTGACTGGTACAAGTTCAACGTTCTTGTTCGTGGTCAATGCACAGAATGGAAGCACCAAAGGTGAACCACACCATCATGTTGTCACCGTCATATGTATTTATTGTTGTGATGGACAACATCAGTCATAAGCACTGTCATTTATGGAGGAACGCGGAAAAAGGGATATAAGGGTACAAAATATTATGAACAACGAATGTGAGTCACGTACCCAGGGGGCTTAATCGCTTCACCGTCGTTACGGTCGTTACAAGCTAACGAGTGGCGGGAAATTCAAAAAGGTGTGCACGTGACACATTGCGCGTGACGTGTACCACGGCCTTCACGTATCGCGCGAAGAACGCCGTGCACGTGTTTCATCACATGCCCACCTTTTTAAATTTCCCGCCCGCATTTTTGAATCTCCCGCCACTCGTTAGCTCGTAACGAACGACGATGAAGCGATTAAGCCCCCAGGAACGCCTAAACTACAAAAACTAAAAAAAAAAAAAGATACAGACCGGATGTGATGTGATAAAGCAAAATAAATAAATAAATAATCAAAATAAAAAAGATAAAGAAGAAGAAGAAGGAGAAAAACAAAAGAAAATGAGATGTGAGTCGCGACAACGACAGACTGGGTACCCTAGCACACCTTACACGGTGAACACAAACAGGTGTACATAAAGATAAAAAGATGTTATGACAAGACTTTCTTTGACCAGAGCAATGGCACTACGTCTGCACTATTTCTAAATTAAAATTTGTTACTTAACAAGCTTAAACAGCATAGTAAAGTGAAACGATTGCGACGAAAACTGCATTCGTGCTTTCAAAATTCAAGTATGTACTATAAACGAAAAAGAAAAAAAGAGAGAAAGAAATAAAGCGATATATTTACGTGGTTCATTTGCCACTAATTTATGAAGCTCTCACATTTACAGACTGTCGTCCTTAACAAATGTGCTGGAACAAGTCAGCACAACGAACGAACGATGCTCTTAACAGCAACCAAACTTGGTTGTTAATTGTAATGATCCTGATTGACGGACGACACACAACGCTTTCATTCGTGATTTTCAAATTAGCCCCTACCTATAACGCATGTCTGACACGCCGATATCGCGAGGGTTCACTTCACTCTCGCTTTCAGCACGCCGATATTAACGACGAAGCCGCTACCAAAACACAAAAAGGATCGCAACACGCAACATCGATATACCTCCCCGGCGCACAACACCCAACAGCTCCCCCCCTCCCTTCATCGCCATATTTGTTCCGTTCACGTCAAAATCCCGCGTCGTCTGCTAACGACGAACAAACAGACGAAAATTAAAGCAGGAAAGTATACAGCGCCACAGCGTGTCAATTACGGCAGTTAGACAAAAGGGCTCGCTGGCTCTGGGGAAATCAGCGCATCCTGGGGGAAAGGGCTCACTCACGTACACAAGCGATATTGGAAGGCAACTCACAGCGCTAGATGAATAATTGAAAAGCTGCGAAAATTAAATAACTAGCACTTTCGTTTTCCAAGTGTCGCGCGCCGTAATGTTTGCGTCTCCAACGTTCTTCGCCGGGAGGTTTAGATGAGGCGTGTTTGTTTAAAACGTGTGCCAGTTAATTAACTCGAGCATCTGTTTATTTTTGTAGCACAGTTGGCGTCCTCTATTCAAAACTGGACGGGCAGTATGTGTGCGGATACATGAGTGGTATAGGCAGAAAGGATGGAGTATGAAGTGCGTTTTGGAGTTTCACGTGTTCGGCCCACCTGTCGATCGGCAACGGTAGCTGCAGGCTCCGAGTGTTTTGTTGCGCAATAGAGAGTTTAAGTGGCGAGTAGTATAGTTTTGTTCGAAAGGTGGAGCAGGACGTCGACCATGTGTTCGGTTTGTGAGTTGAAAGATATGTAGGCAAGTGCGAATAGTTATTTTAGAATCGAAGCGACTACGAATTGAATGGATACACAGCCGGGGCAAATACGATACGAATAGTTATGAAACCGAATCGAATACGTAACGGAACGTATATACACATGCATCACGTGTACGTATGTGCTTGTGCTCAGCATGTGTACGTGATATACAAGTTTTTTTTTACCCATTACAGATAAACAATAAGATAAAGAAAGAAAGGAAAACGCTGTGAGAGTAGCACTGATGCCATTATGGTTAAAACTTTGGTTAGAACATTTAATGAAAGGGTAAATTAAGAAATTTTAGCCAATTAGTCGTCCAGTATATGTGTCATGCTCTTGCGTAAAAGACGTTCTCGTCGCTGCGTAACCCTCCCGTAAAAATGGCGCAGAGCTGCTCTCACACCTCCTTCTAAAAACAATATGTTGGCTTCATACGGATCAGAATATGAAGTAGCGCTCACTTAGTTTTCTGCCCTCTCTTTCGGCCTTACGAATGCAGCTTCGCTACTATTCAAATATAATTCGGTTTGAAAAAAAGAAAAAACATCGATTCGATTCAAAATTCGAAAATAGAATTCCGCATCTAATCCGAAAATCGAATCGAATACAAAATTGTACGTGTCGGTGTTAGAAAAATTTGAATATTCCCACATGCCTTAAGATACAGGGTCCGTTTTTTTAGCCTTTACAGAATTTTTATAAAAAAAAAGCTATGAGAGCAGCGTAGATGTTGTTTTTGTAGTTGAGTCCAGGCTCACATCCTCTGGAAGAGAGTATGTACCTACAAGATGGCTAATTACCTGAAATTCACTAATTAACCCTTGTATAATTAGGGAATTTCGGGCAAAAGCGAGATAGCAGATTGAGAGACTATCCTACATGAACGCCACTCCACGTTAAAAAAAAAGAAAAATCCTGAAACACGTACGTGCGTTAAAATATCCATCCCCGAAATTTTATATGCAAATGAGCCGAAACCGAGACAGCGCGCCTGACGAGCGCTTCACCCTCGCCGACGGAGGCTTATCTGGGCTAGAGTCACTAAATAGGGATAGAGTATCGCATTCCTTTTTCCGCGCCGGTGTCCGCGATTGGGCCGATCGTGTCACGTGGTTTCTCCTTCCAAGAACGCGTCGTCCATGTTGAGTCCCCTCCATCCAAGACCGGTCTTCTCGGTTGCGAGCTGGCTCGACTGCGCGCTGTTCTCGGACGGATAAGGGGGAGATTGGCGTCCCGTTGCTAGGCGACGCAGTCGCGCCGTGTCCAAGATGGCGGGCTCACTCGCCGCCGTGGCTCAGTGTCGCTAAACTGCTCCTTATTTAGTGGCTCTATAATCTGGGCCGGAAAGCGGTTTATCTGGCCAGCTGAGCAGCATCTACTCCAATTATCTCCATCGCTCCAGATCACGTGGCCCTCTGACGTGAAATGAGTTCCCGGTCGCCACGGTTTCAGTTCCAGCTCATTTGCATATCAAAATTCGGGGATGAATATGTTAACGCATATTTTAACCCACGTATGTGTTTCAGGATTTGTTAAATGTGAAATTGCTTGCAACTAGGATAGTCTCTCAAAGTGCTATCTCGCTCTTGCCGGAAATATACCCCAATTAAAAAGTTAATTCACGAATTTTAGGTAATCAGTCATCTTGTAGCTGACACTTTCTTCGAGAGGGCGTCCGCTGGGCCGTAGAACTCAACTACAAAAACGATGATGATGATGATGATTGAAAGAAAAAAAAAGGGGGATTGTAGCCCTCATCACGAGGGCCGGCTACCCCAGATCACCTAAGGAAAGGAATGCCAGACACATCCACCCACACCCATACAAAAACGACATCTATGCTGCCCTCATAGGTTTTTTAATAAAAATTCTGTAAATGCTTTAAAAAAAAAACACCCTCCATGTATTTATGACGATGTCGATGATGGCGTTCTCATTAGCTTGTATGTACCCACCGTAACATGCGAAAAGACGTGAAACATTGAAAACATCGCAATTTGAACGACACTGGGCTGGCTGTGACCTTTCAGGCGCGAATTCCAGCCTCAAGCATATACGAGGCATCATAGAGTGCAAGAGCTGTAATTTCCGCCGTGCCACGAATCTTTTCCTGGTTTCGTCACACTACACGGGGGCAGACATCGTTCCGCGTTGATTTTTAGTTGTGAGAAATACCGAGTAGGGCGCATTCTTCTGGGGATTCCTGCAGCGACTTTGCCTAGCATAGCTCGAAATACATTATTACATACTCGTATCTTGCGCTATGTGCACAGCCTAAACCGACAGGAATAGTTTCTAATATCTTCTTTGAGAATCACTTTGCGTAATTAAATACATTCATAAATACATAAGCTCACAATGTTTCAAACAACCTTCCACCTATTGCCAGCCACCAACAGATATGTGCTTACGTATCGTAAATGTACTTTGTATAAATTTTACACAGGTCCAGCAGTGGATGAATATACTCATACACGCTGAACAATCATTTACGCAAGGTTGCTTGTCGAAGCTGCGCGCCAACGACGAGTACGCAGAGAGCAAGTTGCTCTGATGTTTCCAGGAGTGACTAAGCACTTTCTGAGACTTGAGTGCAGGATAAAACAGGAAACCGTCCTCTTTGCGTTGGTCCATATAGGTGATGATACACCAAGTCTTTTGAATTCGAGAGTGCTACATTGTCCATGGAGGAAGTCATCGTTACAGGGTTCATTGTCGAAGCGGTTATACACAGGTAGTGGACTGATCCCCCCTCTTTAATGGTGTCATGTGATGTCAATGCATTCAGGTACACCTCAAGTCCTGAACACCTTGCTTTTATTTTGGTTGCACCTTCATCATTTGATAGTGCCTAGCCCATGAACGCGGACTAGTTGGTCCTGTTTTCGTATTTTTTGTGGCGAACCTGTCTCTACTTTCTGGTAGGCAAGGCCAATTGGCAAATGTCATTGCTCTTCCGTAACGTACAACCTCAGTTATCAGTCAGATAACAGCTATACCGCACACATTTTCCGAGGCATAACGACATTCCAAGACGACTTAACGTATACAGGGCGACTTTGAAGTTTTCGGAGAGGCAAACAGTCTTCAGCCTTGTCGCTTGCATGGAACATGGTGTGAGCTCATTAGCCATTTCCGACTGGTACTTTCCATCGATGGAGACCGTTTCTTGGACTCATGCCTGCTGCAGAAACGCCTCTCCGATTTCCTGAACGGATACACAATCAGCAACCTCCATCACAATATAACGAGACCGGAAGAGGCGACGATATTTTTGACAGCAATTCCAGATCGCCGACGCTCGGGTTAAGTCTTCCCCATTGAACACTCACGCCCGCGTCAAGTACAGGAAGTGAGGGCAAGCTGCTTTTCAAATGAAGTTATATTGGTGCACATGAAATGTGAACGGCCTTCTCGTAAACATGTCTCGTATATGATTGGTTCACGCTGCTACTCAAATTGGGTTGGTCGCGTAGAGTATTCCACACCACCATCCCATTTATGTGTGTGTGTGCGTGTGTGTCCCTTTAAGTATCACCAGTATTTATCTCGCTGATTGTAGCCAAGGTCGTACCGAAGACTGGGAGGTGGTGGGTTCGAATCCTGCCACCGGCCGTGCTGTCCGAGATTATTCCTGTGTTTTCCGAAAGCTTTCCAGACGAATGTCGCACAGTTCGCCTTTGAAGTCAGCCTAGGACGCATACTAACCCCATGTCCCCCACTCCTTCGTGCTGTCCTCACTCCATCTGTCCACATCTGTACCCCGCTCATAGCCACAGTTGCTTCGCGGCGCTAGCACGGAATGAAAAAGAAAAGAAAAGTAGTATTTATCGCCTTAAAGTGCGGTGAAACTAAGCGGAAACCCGCGAAGAAAGTATCATCGAACAGCGCTCGGAGGAGTACTCTCACGCGCAGTACATGTACACGATTTTGACGTATTTAGAATTTTCACGAAATTTCAGAGATTTTAGAAATTTCACGTACTTAGAATTCCTAGATGTGGGTTTGTACCGCTTTTGACGTATACGGAGGCTGGTAGAGAGTAGAGTGTTTAAAAATAAGGTTCCAAAGGCGATTTGAAGAAATTGGGGATCGTCAGTGCGCATGCCGAGATCAAAATCCGTGCCTTGGGTTTTGAGAGCGCACCCTACTTTAAAAAAAATAGCGCTGGTATATGGGACTCGCCCCGAAGTGAACTCGTGTGAGAAGTGAAAGCGAGGAGAAATAATACGACGAAAAGAAGTAGGATAAAAGAAGTGGAAGAGAAGTAAAAGTGAGATAATAAGTCATGGAAAAGTAAAAGAAACACACATCGCTCAGTGCAAATTAGACAACGATAACGGGGACCAAAACTTGTATCTTTCCAATCCAATGAAATGTGGCCAATGCTTCGTGGTTGTGCAAACTCAAGTTTCTTGCGTTTTGGTTTCCCACCTATGTGAGGCCGACAACGGTGCGCCCTTTCACCAGCGCCACCACCACGAATAAGAAAACTGTGAAAATGCGAGAAGTGGCTGACCTATGAGAGACCTATGGCTGACCGCTCTGGAATTTTCGTGCAAAGTCTGGCCTTCATCACCTCGCTGCAGAATGTTTATCTCTTACATCTGGACTACTCGATAAAAGAGATAGACGCGAAATGATCTTTTCCTTTGCTACGGCGTAAACTGCTTGCAAGTGTGAGGACAACAACGGCAGCCATCCGCCTTCAGCACCACCACCCCTACCCACTACGCATATTCGTCCCAAGCAGCACAATGTACTGAAAGTCGAGTGCAATAGGGGTGGACGGTATGTGTCTTATCGATGTTCCTTAGTTTCACGAGTCTGTTCAAGGCCTTCCACCTACCCGTCCACCCCTATTGCACCCGACTTTCAGTACATTTTGCTGCTTGGGGTCCGTCAGCTTATCTAGCGAGTGTTTTTTTTTTTCCTTTTTCTTCTTCTTCTTCGAAAGGGGGACCCTGTTGAGTCAAATGAACCTTCATCGTTTTAAATATGAGCAACATGGCGTGATTGTGTCTATAAACCATTCTACAGCTGGTGCCGTGTTATTACGGATCTAACTGCGTGCCGGTATGGCGGCATGTTGCTTGGGGGAACGAGCATGTGTCTTGGGGTAAGTTCACGGGGAACTACGCCGATGCTTGCCTGAAAGAGTCTGAGGAAATCCCCCCTCCCCCCCCCCCCCCCAAAAAAAAAAAACAAAAACAAAAAAAACGCCAAGATTGGGGCGACACAAAGACATACAGCAACACCACGAAGTCGCAACTGTCAACCTTGTGTCACCAACCAGCCCAGTTAAAGTTCTTCAGTTAAACGCCAAGACGGCACAGCCAGTGCCGCGATTCGAACGCGGGTCACCTCCGAGTCTGGAAGTGGAAGGCGATCACCTTATAGCTGGTATCCCCATGGAGCTGGTTTCGTGACCATGTAGTGTATAGTCACGTAGTGTAGCTCGTGACTATGTAGTGAGATGTTGGTTGGCTCCGCACTATGGAAACAGATGGTGGTAGTGGTGGTGGAATTGCTTGCCGTAGTTCCTTGCGCGCTCAGGCAGGCAACGGGGGGGGGGGGGGGTCGTGAGTCCTGGGCCGACTTCCCAGCGAACTGTGCCGCCACTTATCTTTAAACCTCCGAGGAAAACCCAGGGAAAACACACAGACAGCACGGCCGACGACACATTCGCGAATTAAACACGTCTGCTGCTTTTCGAAGGGATTCTGGTGGTGGTGGTGAATGGGCTCGTCGTTGTCGGCATCACAGAGGTGGACACGGCAGGAGGCTAGGCCAGCTTCTAAGGGAACTGTGCCGACATAGGTCAGAAAGCCCCCATCTGTGGAAAACCGAGGAAAACCCCCCACCAGGGCACAGCCGGCACAGGGACACGAACCCGGGTACCTCCCAGTTTCGACGTGGCATGGCCAGCGCGCTAACCACTGAGCACCGCGAGCTGGTAACGGATTCTGGTTCCGTGCATGTCATGGCAGAGGAGTCGCGGCAATAGTGAGGTTTAGTATACCGTACGCGCTATCGCCTTTGCGTACGCAAACGATAGCGTTCATGCTAATTCCACGCACGCGTAAGACATAAACAGAGCTCTGCGCATTGCGCAGAACCACAACGCTATATACTAAGACTCACTAATAACTCGGTCGAGTGTGAATCACAGCGCTTCCTCTTCCAGAGACCAGGGACTTGTCTACATAACTGCACACCTGAGTCATAGCTAATTAAAAAGCACACACACACACACACAAAACAGAAAGGCGTAAATCCTGTTGATTGGTGTTAGAGCAACTTTTGAGTTCTATAAAACGAGACAAAATCAGACAATGCTCAATTTTAGAGAGGGAGGAGGAAAAACACCCCACGAGTGGATCGACCGAGATTTTAATTTAGATAGCAGCTTCCTCGTGGTCTGCTCAGTTTCGAGGGCCGGAATTTTTCTAACCGTCGTTTTTATTGCATTATATTTTTGTGTAAAAAAAAAAAGAGAAAGCAGTCAATGGCGTCGGGCGATGGTTACGCCCCCTCACAGTCAATCTTCTTTTATCGTCCCTTCATTTTATGCTTTCGTTAAGCTGTTGCCTTTCTTTTTGTCCTTCCTGGCCATGTGTCATCGTTTCGCGGTCTTGTCGCCGGTAGTGCTTTCTTTATCGACTTTGTGGGCTGTATCTTCCAAAGTGCGGCCATCGATAACTACTTTTTATGCGTTATTTTTATAATGCTAACGACCGTTCACGCGTTGCGTTTAATGAGAATAAAATGTGTAAGAGTACTTTTGAGGGGTACATAATTATTTACCGGACGCAATAAACACACACACACACAAAAAGAAAAGGAGAGTGAAAAAGAGACGGAACGGCTAATATAACACAAATATAATACGGTGCCCTTCCCGGTTACTCGAAGAGAGTCGAATGGATCGCCATTCATTCAACTCTATACTGTCTGCTTGTTTTTACGTTTAATTCGTGGTATTCCACTGTAAGGTTACTCTTTACGTGTACGGTCGTCTCGTCTATTGTTTCCCGGGGGACGTGAAACGAGAGTTGTTAAAGAGCGAACAGTCTCAATCAAAGTGGGAAAGGAGGTGACAGAGAGAGAGGATAAATAAACAAATAAAAATAAAGTTAGATGTGTGAAAAGCACGAGAGAAACCTGGCGTAAAACAACCTTCATTCAGCGGGCAACACTGGTGCGCATATGTATCCAGCTTTCTTGTTGTGATTTTGGTTTCCAGACGTCGCGCCGTAGACGTTAGGTCCAGTGAAATACGTTTGCAATGTAGTCTTGTCGCCGTACTTGGTGGCGGGCAATGCGAAATCGGTGTCTACTTCGGCAAAGCTTTTCCCGTAACTTTAAATTTTGATCGGGACGAAAATGGCGACGGTAAAAATACTGAAAACTTAAGATCCATCCTGAATGAACTGATTGCATTGTATTAGCCTTCAACTGATTTACGGTACCTTTAAAGAATAGACAAGACGATATGGCGTATATCTGAAGTCTTGCAGCGCTTAGCCTGTACCACAGTAAGTCTTGTGACTAATACGGCTAATTGTAAAGCGATATGTCTTGGAGCGTGTCTTCTTTCACTTTTTGTGACAGTCTCATATCGCACAGACGTGGTTGTAACGTCCGTTCGCCTTTCATCATTAACGTCTTTCATCCAAGAATCCCGACATACTGAATATTCATATGCACGAGAGTGGCTAGCTGGTGCCTTGTCATAGCTGTACATTAAAGAAACCAACAACAGCAATATTAAAAGGAGCAATGAGGTGACATTTAACATGACTCCAAACCCAGCCTCATCTGTCAAGCTGTCTACCTGGAGTCACCATGCAAAATAGTTTCGCTCTGCGGTGTATATTATAGCTGCGCAATCATATTTCCAAAAACAGCCTGAGAAAGCAGCCGCGGACGGCCGACACGATCCTCGCGTCACGTGACAAGTCCCCGCGCCTTCTTATTTCTTTCTTTCCTCTCAGCTCACGCGTTGCCGATACGTGCTTGAGCTGTGCCGTTGTACGTCACGAGTCACGTGCCGGGGACCACGTTCACGTCACGACGTTCCCTCGTTCTCCAATACTGTCATTTCACGAGGGGAGGATTTTTTAAAGGTGTGCGGAACAGAGGCCTCGCCCTGTAGGTCACCTGCTCTCATCGTTCTTTTGCAGGAGCTCATTTTATTCGCTGCACAACACGCCGCAGTGGGGGAACAAAAAAGAAAAAAATGGGGGGTTACCACAGGGCTCCTTTAAGCTACCTCTCCACTCTCTATGTTTATCCCGTTCTCAGTACAATGCGTTGCTTGCACGCAACGAACATACGCGTCAACACGGTTTGAAGAGCACAAGGGCAAGCTCTGCAGATTCGAACGGCTGTACAGTAACCTGGTATTAAACCCATCGAGCAACATAATGATGCGAACCACTGGGCCCTTGAGGGCAACTTCAAAGTACCAGGAAGAAAAGCGATAAAAACCGGGCTGTTTGGTGGTACATCCTAAAAGCCTGCCTCTTTGGAGGAAGTGCAGAAGTGCAGAACCCGATCACGTTGCGTATGGTATTCGCAAGGTGTATGCTTTCAGACATACTGTGGGACGTATACGGCTCGTCGTATTCGGTGGTTCCGCTGAAAGCGGTACTAGATACAAACCAGGTGCACCTACTAAAGTACCCAATGATTGCACGCGCAGTGTATACAGAGTCTTTGACCACCATTATCAGTAGAGGGCGGATTTTTAGGCACTAACAGAGGGCGCGCTTGACCGCATAGCACGCGGTATGCCAATCACCATCGCGTATGATATCGCTCTGTCCCCCGATAAGGCGAGAAAGGTGATAAGGTGATAGAGGTGATAAAGTGAGAAAGAAGACGCACACCTTTTAACGTATCAACTTTCGTTCCAATAGGAAGATAAAACGATACAATTCTGAAGGTTGGTTGGCCAAGAACGATTTGTGCCACGAGGAGCGCTACCTGTTAGTCCCCCAAAAATCCGCTCTCTAATTATCAGTTAACATGCACTCCAGCCAAGCGAAGTTGAGAAAGTGGCACAAAGAACACTGTAGCTGACAGACAGCTGTAACGTAATGTGTACGGGCTGTTTCATCTAACTACACACGTATTGTAGTAAACGTGAGTTGTTATTCTTTCCCACCCTTCAAAATATACGCAGTAATATTTCTCTAGCAGACATGTGCCTGCCAGAAAACTTCGAACTCACCGATGACACCCGCTCTGAGGTCAGTAGAGGATAGTTGAGCAGGGAAGCAGATAGTCCATGAAACAAAACCGATATACTTGTAAGAAAAACAGAGTTGGAAGCCTACAAAAATTGCGGGCCGCTGCTGACACCTATAGCTAAACATCGACCAACGATTTCGTTGTTTTCGGGTGCTTTATTTTCGTGCGCTGTTTGTCGGTGGGCTCACCAACGCAAAATTGATTTCCCGAGGACTTTGAAGGTGCCCTCACATATTGCTAGCCAGCGTATTAATCTGCTAGTTACTGTCCATGCCGTTAGGGAAAAGAACAACTCAGAATCCATACATGTATTTTAGGCGTAACGCGGTCGCGGAAACGGCACATTCCAGTTCTAAACAAAATCTCTCTATACATCTGCCTCGTCCTTGTGTTTTCCGACAGTTATTTATTCCGCGGAAAAGAAATGTAGACCCAGGACGAAGTTTATCCCTCCATACTCGCATGATTATGAAGTCAGACGTCCGCCAAAGCGAGCAGATAACATATAAACACGTAAACGTAACGTGAAACACAGACTCGCTCACACGGTCCACCTGTCTCTGTCACAAATTACCACATACCCGTCGAACACACTTTCACAGACAACACCCTCAAACATCCCTCGCGATAAGGAAAGCGACGTCGTACTTCGACTCCATTTTCATGCAGAAGAAGAAACACATTCCGTGTGTCACCATAAATTCATTCCAGCTATGGCGACCGTCACGTAACACGCGCGCGCGTCACCGTTCAAAATTTATGCCATTCTCCTCCTATGTCCGCACACCGAATGCGACAGCCAAACTTTTTTGTTTTCTTTTTGTCACACCGCAAGAAATATCTTTATTTCTCGCCTGAATGCACTTCGTCCTTTTATGTGTATCCCCCCCCCCCTTTGTATTCTCTCTCAGTTCATCGAGGCTTTCGTGTGAACCACGTATGAAACCGCGATGGATGCGTTTTCAGCTTGTTGCACACGTGTTCCTTTTATATTTTCTTGATTTGACTTTTATTCATGCAATGCGTCAGTGCGATCGCTCGCGCTGCTTTTAAAAAAAGAAAGAAAAGAAACACGTTTCTTTCTGCAGTTTCGGTTTCGATTTGCAGGAAATCTCGTTTTCAAAAAAATAAAAATAAATAAAATAAGAGAGAGAAAGAGAGAGAGAGAGAGAGAGACGCTGCACTGGCGGCGAGGTGTCAGCAGTAAACGGAGTGTAAAAGCTTGAGGTACTGGAGATATCGTAAAACAACTGGAGGAACGTGTTTCTCATGTCGGGATTTGTATGCGTGCAGAAAGCGTGGAAGATAGGTGCACGTATTCAAGCAAAGGGAAACGTGGCGTGTATGTGTATATCTATGGTTGGCAGATAAGAGAGGACTGGGAGTCGTGCTTTGGTGGATACGAAAAGGATAAGAATTTTTTTCTCGCATAATTTTTTATTTCAATTTTGTTTATATTACTTTCGTTTGCCTGTTGTTTGAATCTGTATACCATCAATATGTAAGTTGTTGTACGGTTATTCCGAGTCCTCCGATGAAAAGATGTGACATGGAAACAAGTTGGAGTTGGAGTATTTTTCTTATTTAAAGTGGCGCCTTCTAATGGACAGACAGCCACCCATGTACTTCATGTTAGTTTCTGTATTACAACAGTGCATGTAACGAATCGAGTACACTGTATCATGCAACGCAATAGTCAAATAAAGTTGTTGCTGCCACACGTACTCTCTTATGTGTTCATTTTTTTCAGTGCAACTTTTTGTCGTCAGAATTTGCAGACAAGTATATTCGCAGGTCGTAACAACTAATCCCAGGCCCTCCAACTCACATTTTCCTATTACATGCTAGCATGGCATAGCGTTTCCTATTTCTACAACATGGACTCAAGAAATGTATCTGTATATACAGGGCGTTTGCTCTAACGTGTTCAGAAATTTTATTTAAAGCGAGCGCTAAAAAAGAAACGAGCGCCACTTTTCAGCTACTTGACTAAGAAACAGGCGCTACTAGTGAAGCAGTACCTGTTTCTTACTCAAGTAGCAGAAAAGTACCACTTGCTTTTCTTTTATCGCACGCTTTAAATATATAATTTCTGGACACGTTAGTGCAAACACCCTGTATACAGGGGAAACAACAACATCGTTTGCAAGGGCAATTAAATCATTCGCATTCATTCCATCACATTTAAGAATGCTGACAGTGTAAATCAGTACCTTGTGCATTATTATAACCAGGCCGTGGGGTTGTCTACGCACGTATGACACTTAATTTAACTTTAATAAACGCAGTAACGTTAAATCTTATCCTACATCTCTATATTCCCCCTACTATCATACCAACATTACATCCAACCCTTTGAACCCAGAAACGTTCATGTCACTCACACCTAACTACATAAAAATCATCTGTCTGCGATTGAATTCACGATGTCTAAGAAATATGCACTATACGACGCCTTCTACTTTTGGCGAGGTGGAACAGTTCCTGGTACTCGGTAATCTTGGAGCCCCGTTACTACTGTTCAACTCAGACAAGACTGGGTGCGGAAGAGCACCAGAGTTTCCTCTGGTGCAAAAGGGGGGGCGTACATTTGAGAAACCGAAGGGAAGACACAGAGAAAATCGAATGTGGTGACACTTCCGAGCAAGAGCACCGTTCCTAAGAACTCCAAGTCTGTCTTGGTTCTGCGAAAGGAAAACCACCAGTGAAACGTCAATACTCCACGTCCACGAGGTTGCGCAATACTGTTTGACAGTGACGTGTTGAGGTGACGTTATAAATGGCCAATCACAAAGTCGTCGTATTTTTCTCTCCATTCACAAACCGATCTCACGAATGAACCAATCGGGGCGTACGAGTATTTTTCCTATTCATTGAGAACGTGCCGCAAGACTGCGGCAGTGAAGAGGTTGCAAGTGTCGGTGACGGACATAGTTCCGAATGTCTGGTTGTCTGAGGTGAGTACCTCCTATTATTGTTTCTGGAATAATCGCTTCCCGTCTTTGTGTCCTGTAATCAAGAATCTCCCATCCCACGTTATTGCAAAAACAAAAAACAAAAATAAAAAAGCTCCCGTATTTCGGTAATGTATAATGTAATGTATGTATAATGTAATGTAATGTAATATAACGTATAATGTAATGTACTATACTGCTACATCTTATGAGGACGATTTGGCACCCTGCTGCTCTACATTTGTCGTTGTAGACGTCCTGGAGACGCAGTATATGTACGTCCTACTTTTGTACGACCGGCACATTGGTAGGGACATTACTTACGAACATATCTACTCAGTCGTAACGGCGTACCAAAATTAGACCATCAGCAAATTGAATTTCGTGCCCCTATTTACTCCCTTTATTCCCGTTATTCCCTTTCACTCTTTCTCTTCTTTTACGCGCACTAAGTCCGGAATCCGTCGGCCACTCCATTGACAGCTCGACCCCTAATACATCACGCAGAAACAAACTTTTTAGCGACTGTGGCCCAGAATTGAATTGAATGACGCGAAAATGTAGCTTGGACATACTTGCGACCTACATCCTCTGGCCTTGTAGTCATCTCTGCCCGATATGTGCATCACGCTGCATTGTGTCTAGCCATGTTTATGGTCATTTCCTTATTTAGGTATCTACTAAAGCGTTCGTTTTTCGGTGGCGCATTTTGGTTACCCATCTTTATACCCAAGTTTTATACTTCGCGGTTGTTATGAATAGAATTAAATACTGAATTATAACTTATTTAATATATTCATTTATCGCTTCCTCGCTCATTCATCTTTGTTAATTGTTCTCTTTGAATGCAAGGGTGAGAGCCATACAAGTTGTTGTTTCGATTTAGTAGCAGATTATTCTATGCATGAATGGCCACAACTCCCGAGGAGGATATAATTGAATTGTATTGAAGGAACTGAATTCAATTGGATATTGAATTATAACTTATTTAATGTATCCATTTATTGCTTCATTCCTCATGCATCTTTGTGAATTTCCCTCTTCGAATGTAGCGTTAAGATCATTGCAGGTTTCTTTGTCAGATTTGTTAGCAGATTATTTCCACCTCGGATGGCCACGATTCCTGAAAGGAACCGAGGCACAGCATTTTGCAATTACACGAGCACGCAGGAACTCCTCCCGATATTATCCCACCTACAACACCTGGCTTTCATTCTACCACGTTCCACAACGAACTCCTACTTCTCTTCACCGACTTGTGCTATTTCGACAAACTCGATCGCATCTAGTTAACCGAAACGTCATTTCGATACCACCAACGTCAAGCACGAAGTTGTACCACCACGCTAACGCGTGGGACTCCGAAACCATCTGCAGCGCCCCCTCACGCGACGCCGCGAAACCAAAACTCTGGCCTAAGAAAAACCGTCTGCCACAGTTCCTGCTCGTATTAACCCTGTCCTATTCTTATCTGCACCCTGATTAACCCGCACGCGTTTCGTGATCGCAGCACGCGCGCACGCGGCTACACAAACAGCGCCATCTACTGGAGCTAATTAATTAGAAGCAGACGGTAGAAGGAAATGAAACGGATAAGCAAGGGCATCGTCTGCTTCATCCAAATTGCGGGCAACCGCGCCCTAGAAGGTTCGCGTCCGTTTTTCTTTCTTTCTCTCTCTCTCTTTTTTTTCAGTGAGCCAAAAGTGTGGCTTAATTGGCAGAAACGAAATTAGGAAGCAGTCTGTCTTTTGTAAGTGTGCACTAATTCATATCAGGCCGGTGGTGCTAATACAGGAATTAGGATGTATTAATGTAAGTACAGGGAACCGGGATGTATGTGATGAAGCAGATGTTTTTGTGGACGCGGTAGAAAGGGTGGAGAATTGGAACGCCTACATTAATACGGTCTATACGCAAGGGTGGATTCATGTGTTCGAACGGTGACGCGAATATTAGTTGTCGTTCGAAGCATATTAGTGAGCGATGTGCACCTGGAGATGAAGCTAGGTGGAAAAGTAAATTTTGCTGTTGAGTCCTTTTATATCGATAATTTGCAATGAAGGGCAAACTAACGATAATGATTGTAGTGTCATTAATTAGGAACAGGATTCCACAGGAACTGCTCATGTCCATGTACACGGTTCCCGAACGGTCCTTTGGCAACACGTTGTATACGTCGTCAGAGAACTAGGATATTGAGCAACGATACAGTGGTAACCCTGCGGATGAACCTTACCCACACGAGAATTCCTTAATGTACTCTGTAATCCGAGCACAAGTCACACCGTGTGTAACGTCCATTGCGAATAATGACCTGCCTAAGAAATCTGTACCATGGCACCAAGTTGCTAGCTGCATTGTACAGGTTGCTGACACCACTTGCAAAGCTACGGTTTCAGTTCAGGCATCAGCTCGTTTTCGCACCTGGCTGAGTGACTAGGACTTTTAATTCAATTACTTTTTCTTGTGTCAAGCTTGCACTGCACATTAAGTTGGCAAAATCAAATTTGCACGTGGCTCAGCCCACGACTTCTGGCATCCCTTGTGATTAACCCATCCATAACGCATGAACATAAATTATTCCATCAACCGTTGTCCAACTTATGACGCCAACCCAGCCAAGGGATGGAAGAGAGAGAGAGTACACGTGACGTCCGACGTGAGCCCTCTCCGCCGCGTGTTTTGCCGACATTTAATTCTCTCCCATCAATCTCGGGTTCGTTACTCGTTTTTCCCTCAGCGTCCCTTACTTTTTGAGTTCATCTTTTATTGTGTGCGTTTTAATCTCTAGGGGCCCGTTAGGAGATAACGTTTGGAGCAAGGGCCATAAATGTGATTAGACTTGATTGAAAAAAAGTGGGGCTGGCCCTTCGACATGCAAGGTAACGGGCGAGGGGAACATATTAAAAGCTGGCTCCTATAAAGATTTCGGCAAGCTAAGCAAAATGAGGAAAACGGTCTCGTCTACCGCTGAGTAGAATGAAGCTGCTTCGGTTTTTATTACTGTAAGTTTAATTTTATGTGATATTACTCGGTGGGTTCCAGGATTAGGTCCTCCAACCCACTTTTACATGTGAAGTCCGCAAAGATTCGCTGCGTAATGGTGGTCCTCATCTCTTCACAGAGGGAGCCACGAGCCATCGCATTAAGTGTAATGAATTTTTGCGAATGAAGCAAGAAGTTCATACTTTGTATTCGCGCTGAACAAAATGCTTTAATTCACTTCTAGAACAAGTGACGAGTGACAACGCTTAGCTGCCACTCGTCGAACTTCCCATTCATTTATCAGAGTGGAAAGCCAATGACCTGCTTGTCCCTCTTCGACTGGCCATTTTCATTAAGAGGGTCGTCAGTGGTAGGGATGTCAGGTGAGTCAAGCGCGTTGCACGGGAATGTGTTGTAGATGAGTGTGTTGTGGTGCCGGCATTGTAGACTTGAGTGCGCTGCCCCTTCGCTGTAAGGCATAACGTTGCATTGAGCGCTCGAAGTAATTTCGACTATCTAATCATAATAATTGTGTCATACGCACTCTGAAAGTTCCGATGTCGGGCTGTAGCTCAGAATCGCCGTATTCCAGCAATGCATCCGAGACTTACTCTTGTTATGTGTTTGCACCGTGACTATCTTGAGCATCGTCTCTTTTCGCTATAGGTGAGCAGGAATTCCTGCGTCAGTGGTCTAATCGGTACATATGCGTGAAGTATAGGCGCGTTGCTCTGAGGAACTTCGTTTTCTAAGAAGGGATTCAGACTATGTAAATAGTGTAAATAATCACAACCAATTTTTAGTGGAATTTTGTCTGATATGTGTACTTACAAATGGTAGATTGTACATATTTTTAACAGCTTGACATTCGATAGTTTGTTCGTAGAGCATTTACGTTGTTATAGTGTTAGTGAAAAGCAAAGTGCAGTCTGGGCAGTTACTTGTGTAAGTGAATAATTACGTTAATACAATATTCTGAACACCTGTGTTTCATAGAAGATGAAGGCACACAGTACTTCGAATGGTGAAGGCGCTAGTAGGGGATGCACGGGTTATCCGGTCTCATGATACACCGGGTGTTTCACGAATGTCCTCTGGCTGAATAATTTGTAACCAGGTGGCGCTATCGAAAATATTTCTTTTCAGTGAGCTTCCCTTAGTCATCGGCAAAGAAATGAGCAGTGAGCGGCTCATTTGGATAAGCTCATTAACTAAATAAAATTCATAACTTTTAAATTTTACTTCGCACGCTTTCGGAACCTCTGTGTTCTTACCGATCAAAACGTTCAACGAAAAAAAAAAAAAAAAAAAGACGCGTCTACACTTTAGTGATTTTTAGAGTAATTAATTGGTTTCGGTTTACATATTTCTTGCGCGGAGCAGTGTACCGTTGCACTATTACCGTTGCAACTTACGTCTTCATCCGCCTGGTTCCGTGAGCCACAGTGTGGTAGTCATCACCTCCGCAGACCCATCATCATCAACGTCGTGGCAGCAACAGGTAAAAATGGAACGAGCGCCACGCTGGGGCATCGTCGACGATTAAATATCTTCCATGAACTCTTAATTAGGTCCTTTACCACAGAAAAGCCCTAATAAACCTCCGTCTTGCATTTCTTCAACGCACCTGAGGATTTGTTCCATCATTCTCAACATCTCGTCCTGCTAAATCGGTAAGTCATCCCGGCCATCACTTTTACCGTCACCGGCCATCAGCGACCAGCAGGTCCATGTCGCCATCCCGTTTATACCTGACAGTTCACGCACATGGGTGACGGAAGATAAGGAACCGCCGCAGCTACTGCGTTTATCGTGATGATGACGAATGCACCGCAGCGTATCTTGAGTCTGTTCCTTCCGTCACCCCCGCATGTGAACCCTCTCTAGCTTCCATCGTACATCAAGCGTCTGTCTCATGAAAAGGTTTCTGGGTTTACCCTTGTTAGCATCTCGTCGCAAGAATGCTCGCTTGTCACTTTTTCATAAGGTATTCTATCGTAACGATCCCATTCTCTCCTCATACATTTCATCTGCCACTTACACTTTGCGCCGCATAGACCATTTTCCAAAAGTGCTCATTCCGCATGCAAATACTAGTGCCTTCTCCGACTCCTTCGTTGTTCGCACCGCGTGGGAATGGAACAGGTTGCCACGTGATGTTGCTTTCATCCAGGACCCGCCCACCTTCAATGACACCTTATCTGATTTATTTGTTGCCTAGCCATTATAAACACCGCAACTGCCCGTTTGTACTATCGTTATAATATGTCGCTATCTATACGGAGTCTGTGGATTGTTCTATGTTTGTTTGTTTTCTGCTGTAGTGTTTCCCAATTTTGTACTGCCCCTCCCCTCTTCAATGCCTAATGTCCCTGAGGTTATGGAAATAAATAAATAAATAACTAAATATATATATTGGTACGCTGCTCCACACAAGCAATATGTAAAACGAAACCAATTAATTACTCGAAACAATCGGAAGTGTCAACGGCGGTTTTTTTCCTGGAATATTTTTCGCTGAATGTCCCGAAGGCGTCCGAAGTAAACTTTCAAAAAGGTTACGCGTTTTATTGAATTAATAAAGGGAAGCCAATGAGCCGTCCACTGTTCAGGTCATGGCTGATGTCTCAGTGATGATGAATAACAAGAAAGTTCTTCGGTAGCACCACCTGTGTGCGAATTATGCAACACCCGTTATACATAAATACATAGATTGAGAAGTTACCCGTCAAAAAGAACTCGTTACAAGTTAAGCTACCGTGTGCAAAATGTAACTAAGTTAATAACGAAGTTCTTCAGCATGAAATGTAACTCGCAGTTACCGAGTTACTTAAAAAAAAAGAACGAGTTACTTCCAAGTTACTCCGGACACAAAATAGCATTACGCAGGTGCAGCGCGCGTGAGCAGTTGAGTTAGACCTTGAGGTGCCTGCGGAGAAGTGCAACATGCTTAGATCGTTTTCATTTATGTCCAACAATAGACCTCTCCCTGTTTGTAAACAAATGACGTCATAGTGTTCGACAGCGCCAAAATTTGGTAGAATTGAACTACGCTCGAAGCTAGAGGTGAACAAGGTCACGCCCGAAAGCCACGGTCTTGAGAGGGTTACGACATGGTCCCTTAAAGGGACGCGACCCTCGGTCCTACTTTTCTTTCAATGGGAGACAGCGAACAAGTGCCCATTCGTGGAACGCAGCCCTCCTTCCGATTTGTTTCGGTTTCAGTCTGTCTACCAATGTCATGATGACGTTTCTCTGGCAGAGGTCTATTCGAACGCTTTGCACCTTACCCCCTGTGGGCGCACAATGGTTCAGCTTCATTTCAATGTCAGCGGTTCTTACTTCCTGAATAAAACACTGTCATTGATTGAATATGACGTTTCATGGGAAAAAATACCATGAAGGAACCGGAGAGAAAGCAAGAAAATATGTGGACGTGAGTGAAAAGCGAGTTAAAAGTAACTTGGAACTTAACTTAAGTTACTTTGGCAAAGTTACCTGAAAAAGGAACGAGTTCCTCTGAAAGTTACCACGGCGCAAAAGTACCGAGTTAAGTTACAAGCTACCAAAAAAAGGAACTTAGTTACAGTAACGAGTTACTTGTAACGAGTTACCTTGAACTCTGCATAAATATACAAAGGGTGGGTTAGAGCAATGGGGTAGAGTGTAGCCCCTGGCAATGAAACTGCACATTCATCATCTCGCAATAAAGTTGTTGTTGTTTACAAAAGGACGTAACAAACAGCGGCACCTTGTTTCGTAGGCCAACATTTGCATCCAGCATCATCGATAACAGCGACTCTTACTAGATTGGATGCACTCTACGAAAGCGGTACGACGTAGTACGCCGTCAAATCCAATCACTTTGCCTGGGTAACTTTTCCTTTCTTTCTTTTTTTGTTAATAAACATATACCCTCCCCCACCCAATTTCGGCAATGAGATGTCAACCACTTCAAAGCAATCGCGCGTATTTTTCGGAAGTTATCGTGAACACCTTCCGTTGCACTAACGCCCATACTCGCTAATATTTTCCATGAAAGCAAACAACTGTCTTTCGAGCGCCATTTCCACTCAGAGAAATAATTTCTTGCACAATAACGCACTACAAATAAAAAGAAAAAAAAAAGAAAGAAAAAGACAGCCTGAGTCTTCGTGGCATTAAAGCGCTACCCAAACTGAATTCGACCAAGATGCATTCGTCGTAATGTAGCAGACGACACCTCCGAACGCCGAGGCCATCAGTTGCTGTGGGACTTCTGTCGTTAGTCTTTTCGCAGAAGTGACCATCGTCAGCGTCTCCCACAGGAAAGCAGACGAAATATCGAAGCAGAAGACGCCCGGGAATTCATTTTCTAGGCCCAATTCACCGTTAGACGTACAGGATTGGGGCACCTTAGGTGCGGAAGGATCAGCTTGACTTAGTGGGTGTCGTGAACAGGGCCTATCTTCAACGCCGCGAGAGTGTGCGCTTTCTTCTTGATGTTTTTGTCTTCTTTATCGCGGCCACCATAGGTGTTTATTAGAAACTTGGGCGGCAGTTCATTATGGCGAGTGATAAGGCCGGCTTTCCGGTAAGCGGTGATGACGCTGTCGTTTGGGCTGTTTTGTGTTGCGTGAGTTCTGCGCCTAGCTGGGGAGGCTGATTTAAGGGCTGGGCTCCAGGTGTATTAGAGGCGGCAGTTAGCGTAATCACGCGTGATATACCGAATGGTGTGTTGGCGTTAACATCGAGATAAAGACGAATAGTTGGTGCATTAGTGGAAAAAGTGGCTATACACTAAATGATAATGACCACCACAGCACCATAATGATCGAAGAGGCCCGAGGTGGAGTTTAATACCTGCATTTCCAGGAATCTGTTCCACAGAGGCGCCATGCCCTGGCAATGATGACTTCTTGCTGCAGAGAACGCACTTTTTTGCGCGAGTTGCACAAAAACAGTTACTCTTACACTTTTTGTTACTTGTTCGCCGCATGACAAACATGTCGCCCTGGCAAACGATATCAATGAAAAACAAAAATAGAAAAAGAAAACCAATGTATCGCTTCAGCATATTTAACAGAGCGCATATAAACAGGGAATAAAATTAGCTGGCAGTACACCTTTGTGATTTTGATATCTTAACAGCACTTACTCTTCTTATTTCATAGGTTCGTACGGTGATTTATACAGGCCAAAGCTTTGTTATTTCTCGCCCTAAACAAGAGTGTATACACCCGCTTTGGATGAACACCAGGAGTATTTCATCTTTCAGGCTGATCAAAATGGTATGAGGCATTTTATTTATTCGACTATAAGCACCTTCCCCCTTACACGTGAAAGCAACATTCCCCTTTCCCTCGGAAGTAAACTCCGTATCTCGTCTTTGCCGTACGCAAACTGTGTTATCCTCTTCTGCCTTTCTGTGTTGTACATCGCACCTGCCTCCACAGAGTCAACGAGCAGTGATCTCTCTCAAAATCACACGTCGCTCTGTCCAGAGCCAAACAACAACTTTATTTTAAGGATGATGAGTTGGGAGTTTCATCGCCAGGGGGCGATACTCTACCATCCCATCCTATTACTGGTTTCTACTATCACATTCTATTACTATTCACAGTAGCGTTCCGCCCGCGCAACAGTTAGTTTCCACCGTATTAGTAGTCACTTTCTACACTTTCTATTGCCGGTTTCGAGGGATAGCATTGGTAGTTCTGCGCATCATGTTCATGTAATGTTTCACGTGCTATGGGGTAGGGTACCGCACAACCGCGGTGAAATACCCCATCTCGTCGTCATCATCTATAGTTCTTCTTGTTGTTGTCTGCGCACGTGCAAAACATAGAGAGCCTCGTGCTTTGCGCACGCCATCACGCTGTCCCTTACGTACGCAAAGGAAAAAGCGTACGCTGCACTAAAAAACTCTATTAGTCCTGTGATATAGATTTGATGATCATGCGTTTGCGCACTATAATCCATAATTTTGATTGTTTCTTTTTTTTGTCATTTGAATTCTAACATGTCTAACTATTTTCAGTACTAGTTTGTTACGTGGTTGTCCTATACCACTGCTTTCGATCGACTCAACTGCAGTATATGAAGGTTCCCGGCATGTAGGGTAATTGGTAATACTACAGTGGGACATCAAATTAGTGAGATAAATAAATACTGATGCTGATCTGCTTAGTACGAAAATGAAGTGAAAGTAAATTCAGGAAACACGCTACTGAACATATCATCGACGAAACGAAAACAAGGTCGGTAACTTCCTTGGCAATCGCCGAGCCGAGCAGATTCATCTCGAACCTTTAAAGCGCAAAAGTGAAACTACGTTTGATCGTTTTCGAATATCCTTCAACCTAATTTACCATCACGGCCGAGAGAAACTGCATTTCCTCCGAAGTAGTCGCTCTACTGGAAGGAAGGTAATCCAGTATTTACGATACGGAATACCCAAAAGCGCCGCGACTGCGTCACGGAATCACGGCTCGGCTTCGGGGCCATACAAGTCAATTACCGCCAGGATACGACGCCAGAGGACGCCGCTTGTGATCGATGATGGCGCCTCCTCGCGGCGGCAAATCGCATTAAACGCGAGACACACGTCTTTAATTGGTAATGATGGAAGTTGTCCGTTCGGTTTCGATTAGGACTTGGTTGAATTATAGACTGGGTCCTAACGAATTTAGCGGAAGAGCTGTGTTGGCCATTTCTGATGCAGGCGGATCATTCATCTCGACTGAGGGTGACGCCTCCACGATATGATCCCCGCCGAAAAGGGCCATTTATTTTCGAAGACCCGCAGCATTATATTGGTGATGACGTTTAAAGCTTCAGGTGCTTGGAGTCTACGCGGAAGCTTATTACTGCGAGAGCTCGGGAACGTTCTCTGTCCTCTCGGTGTGGGCCATTATATGGCTCGTATAATTTATTAGTTCTTTCGATGACGGGGGGAAGGCGCAAATAACGCCGCAACTCTACACGACGCATCTCGAACTGGCCTAAAATACGTATACGTATAGGTGTTAAGATGCTCGTACAGACAGAAATTTTGTTCATTATTTTGGTCGAACCACATGCATGGTCTGCGAACGAGACCTGTATATAATTTTTTTTTTGTGTGTGTGTTAAGGCTAGTGTGTTTTAACTGTACAATCGACTATTTTCATCCGGAGCTGAGGCCAATGTCACGTGACCATGTGGCTCTTTGCCTGTAGATCCACCGCTGCGTGGTTGTCGCGAAACCAAAATCCATCAATAAAATAAGGTTACTGAATTTTTTTCTGCGGTTTCATACACTGGCATTTATCGTTAGTACAAGACGGAATTCGGGAACAAGCTGAGGCAATTACGAAAGAAGACGTAATAGTGGATGAGGCAATTAAACATTGACAAACACAAACACAACACAAGCGTCACAACGCTCAGTTGCATACTTCGAGTGATCTCTGACCAGCAGTCAGAGGATGTGGGTTCGAATCCCACTGCTGGTTTCTTTTCTTTAACTGCCATCATTCACTGGAAACACGAGAGTCCAGACATTCGATGCCTTCAAAAATGAAAAGAAATTGCGCTGTTCTCAGATTTGCTTAAATGTATTCTGTGTGTCCTACTTTAATTCCATGTCCAATATAAGAACTTGTATTCTTCAAACAGTAGGACACGACCATGCAATCGCATGTACCGGAAGGGGGTACATGAAATCAGCTTGGTACTGTGTACTATTCTCTTCTGCTACCACTGTAGTCGATTCGAGAACTAATTTTGCAAAGATAAGCTTTAGGTGCGCTGGAGTCTCGGAATACGCTGTTGCCCACTCTCCGTTGTATAGAGACCAGCGCATTCTGAATACAACACCACCAGATTAAGCTGTTAATCTAGACTCTAACTTGCAACCTCAAGATTAGTGAACTATGGCTTCTCTCTTTTTCGTGCAAGTATGATCAACCTCGCCTTAGTCGTATGAGAAGCCCATATAGGCAATAAGGACAAATTATGACATAACACAGCCTCAAAACTGATATATATGAAGCGTCATCGCACAATAATGAGCCTATTATTGAACACTCACAGACTCCAATACAGGCTCAACGATTGAGAGGTTGTCGTCATAGAATCAAGGTGTTGCTTCACAGTAGAAGTACAGGGATATGGCTGGACGCAGATATGTGAATATAAAGTATTCTCATAAGTAATATGAGGCCACCTGCTGCTCTCGTGTTTTTTCGGGTGTATACGTACTCAGCCTTTTAGGATAGATATTTAGACATAGATATTTAGACAGCATTCGTAAGACCGGTGGTGATGGTGAAAGGGCACGCCGTTGTCGGCCTCACAGAGGTGGGCAACGTCACGACTAACGCCCTGGGGGAATGTGCGTCCTGGGCCGACTTCTAAGGGAACTGCGCCGACATATGTCAGAAAGCGTCTAAGGAAAACCCAGAAAAAACTCCAGATTGCGCAGCCGGCACCGGGATTCGAACCCGGGTACCTCCCGGTCTCGATATGACGCATAGACAAGGCAAGTGTCGCTATTGCTATTTGGTTCGATATTGCGAGAGGACTGGTCAGGCGTGGCATTACCAATATTTCAGACAACACGAGTAAGGCAGGACTCACACAATGTCCGTGGATCTTTACTGCAGCTTGTGTGCCGGTAGCAACCTAGCGCCGATTTTCGGGAGCGACACGCGAGCGTTGCATAGCGCCGCGAGGACCCGTTTCCCGATCGGGACGTTTCCCGCGAGTTCCCTCAACGAGCCCGGAGGAACGCATGCGCCCAGGGTCGGCCCGGGCTGGTGAGGGAGTGTTCCTGGGCGGTTCCCGAGGCCCGTGGGCCGGCGCTCGGAGGCCGCGGCGCGCAGAGCGGCACGCTGCCGCGGAGTGGCTGGTCACGCACACCGCGCGCGCTCACTACGCCATGCGCCTGGACGCGTGCCGCCGACGCCAACGTCAGCCTAGCTGTCGACACGCTAACCGCCTGGCAGCGCAGGACGGCCGCGAGTCATGTCCGGTGAGTGATGCATGCGGCTACCAATTCACATGGGGCGTCTGTCTCACTTTATTCATTTTTTTACTTAAGCTCAACAAGCAATTACCACCACGAAAATTAGCTCGTTAAATGACTCTATTTGGATCCGTGTGCCAACTTACGCAAGTCACGTGATATAACCTGTTGAGGTGTTGAATCGCGTTACGGACCTTAGACCTTAAGACCTTAAGATACTGACCTTAAGCAACAGCAGTCCGAAGATGTCGAAATGCTGAAGGAAAGATCAGACAAATATTTCTTTATCGCATTTTCAAAACACATGAGGGGCAAAACACAGGAATAATGTATGATTGTCCACTGGTCATCTACATGTATTTACGTACTTGTTAAGTGCAAGTGACTCAAGTCAACGCTATTGGTGTGTTTATGACGTAGCTGGCCCTGACACATTTGAATCGATGTCTCAAAAGACGACGTGGCTGCCATAATCATAACAGCGCACACTGTGGAACACTCGAAAATAACGTATCACTACGTCGCACCGTGACCGCCTATCAGTGATAGCATATTTTCAGGGAGCTCGAAGCCATTTACAAGTTGCATCTTGTTTATGGTTGACATCCTTGTAATAAGAAATAGTATCATTATGGTTAAACAAAGAGATGTAGATCCTCTCCGCTACAGAAGCAGTCTGTCTTTCGATCACTGTAACTGTGTTACCAGTGAAAAAAAAAAAAAAAAAATCACGACGGACCTAAAAAAACCGCTTCAATGCAACTATGAAAGTGATCTTATGCGACAATCTTGTTTCTCTGTCACCTTGTGTTTCTCCTTAATCTTTCGTCCGGTTCCAGTCACTTTATTACGGTTTTCGTTCTTAATATTCCTTTGAAGTAGCCTGCCTCTTTTGTAGAGGACATTACCTTTATGGTTTCCATTGTGCCATCTGGAGCACAGACACGTTGAGAAGAAAGATTCCCATGTTTCATTGAAGTCCACCGTTTAGTATAAAACTAAGGTAGTAATATAGTTGCGCAATACAAGAATCAGGAATTACGGCTTACACTTTTAGGCTGTATTGCCACCGTCGTCACGTACGTATTATTAACGCTGAATGCATGGGAAAACAGGTGCTTGCGGGACACGCAGTTGCTATACCGACTGTGATGCCTGGCAAAGTTCTCAGAATGACTGCATCCCTGTTTCACAGGAAATAAATTTCGACGGGCCTGCGAGCCTTTTCAAGAGAACAAGACCAAATAGAGTAGACAAGTAGAGTAGTATTATTTAACGCAAAATAATGCACGTACTTTATATATCTGCCCACTTCTTGGAAGAAAACGAAACATACGGTTTGGGCTAATTGCTTCGGAAAAACAATTTTTTACAGATCGTTTCTAGGAAGGAAGTCCTTCGTGGTCGGTGGCATTTTGTTCTTCAAGAATATACCGGCTTAACTTATGGCTGCTGTGCAGTGTGTTGCGGAAAAATACACAACATTTCACAGCTATTTTCACACATAAATTTCTGTGTTACAGACTACAAAATTACGCAATACAGAATATTAGAAACAGATAATAGAGATACATTACAACAGAATGCATGATCCATGACGACGAAGCTGTGTGTGTGTGAAGAATAGCAAGCCAAGCATTGACTGACCTCTCTTAACACTTAATAATAATAATAATAATAAAAAACGAGGACGTAACCTAACATAACATGAACTCATGAGCTCGTTTGTCGTGGATCTTGTCTACGAGCTTGTCTCCCTATATGCTATTTTATCTACAACAGAATACACATCTGCTGAGGACGTACTGCATTACGTTTAATTCCATTTCAACCAGCAGCAGCCGAAGGCTATATTACACGTAACTAGTTTTCCATTACATAACGCGCAGAGGTATACGATGAACGTTAGAGACGAAATACCCAGAACATGACCGAGTACCTCATTATACGCCGGCTACAGTTTTGTGATTATCCCGGGAACCCGTCGTCCATTCCTAGAAGTTTCCCATATAGTCACATACAGCGCCCTTGAGCAAGAAAATATGACTCCCATCTCGCATTCTTCATTCCACATCCGATATTACAAACCCACGCTGCATTTGAACGGGCCCCGAATTGCAATATGACAGGATCAGGTTTCGAGATAAACAACCGTTTCACTTTTGGATTTCTCTTTACGTAACAAACAAGAGCGCATTCTGCTGCCATCACAATCCATTCCTCCATAGCGCTTAATAAGCTCAATAAGCTGCAGAAAGAATGATACAGGAGCTTCACTCGAATCTCGTAAAATGAAACTGCGCTCCATCACTATACGGCCCGTGGCAGGGTTCGCATCTTAAGACTGCAACGGTTTTATCCAATTTCCTTCTTCGAAATAGAAAAGGCGTCGAATCAGATTCTTTCGCGAAATATTTGAGACACTCTGATTGATAACATTATTCGAACTCTTTCAATCCAATAATAACCAATCGCGTGCAGGCTAAACGTCCCCTCTTTATATATTTCGTTATACCGTGCACGAACAAAAAATCAGTTTGGGAGAAAAAGCGTAGCGTATAATAATAACGGCGGAGGCGGACAGGAGAATGAAAATCTCCATCAATCCTATAGAGTGAAAAGAGAGAGAGAGAGAAAAAAAATGTGAGAAAGCGAAACAAAGAATTCGCCTTTTAGCTTGCTTCAAATTTGAGCAATCAGAATTGCACAGGGAACAATAGAATCGGAGTTCGCGTACGAATATTTCATAAGGCAGCGTCGAAATGAAAATAGAGCGGATGAGGGGAAAGGGGAAAGGAGGGGTTGATATGAAACGGAGAAATAACGGATGTGTAGCGTACGCATTATAACGTGAAACACAGCGTTTTCTCAAATCTTTAATCTGTTTGAAACGTTCTGCAAAGATTGAGTCCAAAGTGGGTGGGGGTGGGAAAAATTAGAAGCAACAAAAGAGAGAGAAGTATGAAAAATATATGTATGAAAGGTTAGTCATCTAATACGAGTGCAAAATTAGTTTCCCCGATTTTGAACGAAAAGAGAGGGGACGGAAATGAACGGCAGGCGTGGTGGTGGCGCTGCTGCTGCGCGTTCAAAAATTAAAACCCGCCCGGTTCGAGATTGAAGCTGGAAAATGAGATGCGTTTTAGGTATCGCCAGTTATCACCGGCGTATATACGACGTGCATTCGTCATTTATATAACTTTTAAGAGGGTGGGAAAGCTGGCAATTCCGTAGCTCTCGAATGTACGAGAGATATAGATCAGGAGTGATTTGGCCGAGAGTTGAAATATTTACGTGACGTCCCACTCATAAGGGGTTATTCTGGGGGGAGAGGGGGGAGCCGGGGAGAGAGAGAGAATGAGAGCGAGGGTGTGATAGATGCGGCTGTCTAAACATCACACCATAAGGAGGCTACGCCCTACTGAATCATTTCTCGGAGAAAATCTGCTCGAGTTCGAGGATATGATTTCCTTCTAACATGAAGGGGAGTCGTGATACGTGTTGCTAGAAGTTACCTGGGTCGAGGATTCATTCCTCTTGGTGTCACGTCGTGATGAAAAATATTGATTCATGAATTACTTGCGAAAGGGAATGGTGAGAGGTTTTACTGATTTATTGGGAAAGGCAAAAGGGGGCCCATTAAGTATTTACGAATAAGTACACTAGTAGGGCGGTTTTGAGAAGTGAACAGAAAGAAAAGAGAGACAGAGAGAGAGAATGAGTGTGCGAGACGTGACAGCTGTAGCGCCGATTAGGTCAATTATCAACGTTTAAACATGAATGTCTTGACGCACATAAATGACGTACAAGCTAGCTTTCAGACTAACGTCTCGATGCAGGCAGAGCCCGTGAATGCGAATAAGTAAACGACAGAAAAGTCGGGGGAGCTCAAAAATTCTCCCTTTTCCTCATTTCCTTTAATATTGAATGTTCAGACACAGAGGTATGTGAGAACACTTCCCTGCCTCCGGAGTTTGCCTCACCTTTCGTGGTTGAGGAGTGCAGCATCTATACAGCCTCAGAACTGAGCTTATCTTATTAAATGTCATAAACGTACCTCTTATAAGAGTGTCACCCGGGCCCGAAAAATAGCATTGCCGTCTAATGTCATTCGTACCTCGAATGCCATTTTTTACGAATTACTTACGAATTATTTACGAAGGTCGTGACACGGGTCCTTTTTTAAGGACATTAAACGCCACGAAGATGATCATGCCGCACTCACTGAAGTAAACCATGTATGACACTACACGCTCAAGAACGAACTTCACCGCATAGCACGCTCAAAGCCAACCGTCATATCGAATGATATTGTTATCTGCCCTGGTTTGCTGAAAACGGTAGGCGTACGCCTTTTTTGTGACAATTATGAACAGCGTAAGTGTCACAAAAAAGGTAGTACGCCTCCCGTTTTCAACAAATCAGGACAGACAACGATATCATTCGATATGATAGTTGGCTAGGAGAGTGCTATGCTGTGAAGTTCATTTTTCAGAGTGTACTTTACTAAATTAGACATAGTTTAGAGGTTGAAAATGCATATGGATATTTTGAAATATAGTAATATTAGCGAGTGTTAGCAGAACGCTACCAGTAGCCCGGCAGGCTACAGCACCCTATCGACAGATAAGATTCTGAGTCACGCTCGCTGTCATTGGTTCCGATAGGCACGGTTAGTTAACGGTGACGTTATCAGCTATCTACTAACGCATTACTAGCGAGTTTTATTATGTTTTAATACCAGGTACTTTCAATACATTTTAACCACTCGCAAAACAAGTCAATTTCTTTTTCTTTTTGTCTCTTTTACCGTGTGACGACAACCTTCACTCGTGAAAGGATACTTGCTTAACCAAAATTCAGGAAGCCACCTTGTGTCGCGCACTGAAAAGCGGTTTGAGGCAAACATAAATTGACAACCTACGCAGGCAACGGGAACGAGTCATTGCATTGGCGAATGAGTTCTCATCATCAGAAACTCATTAAGCAGAAAATAGCACCAAGTCTAATACCATTAAAACTGTACTCGTGCCATCGCACGAATGACATCGAAACTTAACGCAGTGAGCACTCCATATCATTTTCGAGTGCGTGTAGCACGGGTATTAATCAATATGAATAGGCGTATCCGTGCCTGTACTATGTTTATCTGGTCAACTTCAACGCAATCCATCAAATCGATCAAAATGGGACATTCCGTATCGAGTCGCTTACCATTCGAAATCTCCCTCTTTCGTTGCGGTTTTTCGTTTGCCAGTAGGAAATTGGAATTTCCTGTCCTTAAAGGGACACTAAAATACAAAAACAACTTGCTCTCAAATGGAAGTCCGTGTTTCAATTAGTATAATGCACGCAAAATTAGTGCACACAGCACTACCGTTTAGAAGAAAACGCAGTGAAAACAGATCCGTCTTTGGCGGCAGCGAATGGTATCCCCACACTCTTAAAAATGAACTTCACCGCACAGCACGCTCCTAGCCAACCATTATCTCGAATGATATCGTTATCTGCCCTGATTTGTTGAAAACGGCAGGCGTACGCCTTTTCTGTGACACTTATGCTGTTCATAATTGTCACAGAAAAGGCGTACGCCTCCCGTTTTCAACAAATCAGGGCAGATAACGATATCATTCGAGATAATGGTTGGCTAGGAGCGTGCTGTGCGGTGAAGTTCATTTTTAAGAGTGCAGGAAGCAAAGGTTGGCGGCATCCAATGAGACAGCAGGAGAATACCTATCGTGTGCACGTGGATTCGGAACGGGTCCGATCGTACACTCTTAGAAATGAACTTCACCACTTAACACGCTCCTAGCCAACCATCACTCCGAATGACAACGTTCTTGCCTCTGATTTGTTGAAAACGGGAGGAGGAGTCTATTTTGTGCCATTATGCACGGCACAAAATAGGCTCCTCCTCCCGTTTTCAACAAATCTGGGACGAGAACGTTGTCATTCGGGGTGATGGTTGGCTAGGAGTGTGCTATGTGGTGAAGTTCATTTTTAACAGTGTAGTGTTCCGTATATGCGCGGCGTGATGCGCACTTCAGCATTTTTCAATACCGGTTCACTAAATTGTAGCCTACCACAGTTCTCGCGAATGTTCCACTAGCAACATTTATCTTCACGTCCTTCGGACAGCGACGCCTTTGCGCTTCACAACGCGCACCATGTTTTTCACCGGGACTGCTCCATCACGTGGCACGCGCGCGCACGCGTATATGGACGAAAAACATCGATGCATGAACTGAAACGACGTTCACCGCTTAGCGCCGAAGCAAGAAAGAGCCCGGTATAATTTTGATTGCAGCTTCGTAACGGAATTTGAAGTTTTGAATTATGATAGCAAGTACGATATTAACATAGCGTGTAACGTAATTTGAAGTGTGAACTTGTTTTGGCTTTTTAGGTGCCCCTTTAATGCTAATCTTGGCAGATTAATAATAAGTATTCAATGCCTTCAAGGACAGAAAAAATGATGTCTCATTTCATCGCGTGAGAGCAGCTAACTGTGGAACCTGTGGAGACTACGAGGTGGGCGTGCACGGCTCACTTATTTCCTAGTACTCTTATCTTTTCGTGCTGATATACCTCATCGCAGCCCAAATAGAAAGAGAGGACCTCTCACACCTGAGCACCGAAACGTTGTTCGAACACGTGGCTGTTTTCAGTAGTAGATGCCTTCCACCACCATTAGTCTACGTATGAATCTTTGTGTTCCCACAGAATTCTTTTCTTCGCAGCACAATAAAAAATATTTAATTGGATATTCAATGGGATGTTCCCAGTCGGAGAGCTGGGCTCTTGAACCGGCAGGGGTACATGAACATGAGCGAAACTTGGGAAAGTTAATTGAGATTTTCTCGGAAGAGCCCTGCTATAATACGTCGTTAACTTAAGCTCACAGTTTCGTAGTATTCAGTAAACATGATGCAAAATTAGTCAGTTGGTAAAACGGTTGCTAGTTGCTGAAAGAACGAAAAGCGATACGAGAAAACTGTACGAGCAGTGGAGGTTGGCTGTGCCACACTAACACTCGTACGCAGGAGAAACCAGCTTTACAGAACGCTTTACTTCCGCTTCTTACGTTGATTGGCGATAGTCTGTGCTGCTCGCGCGTACGTACTGTTTCAATAATCCGTTCGTTATAAAGGTCTTTCCTAGTTCAATCATACTGGAATAGTAAAAAGAAAAAACATTAAGGAACACAGCAATCACGCGCGCGGGTATTATGTAACATGGTAACAAACGCGAAGAAACACGAAGGGACAGAGGACGCGTTTAATACAACAAGTATTTACGACCATTTTTATACCACGGAAATCTGAAAACGTTTACCTTTTACCAATCGATATCATTCATGGTCACATTAATTATAAAGTACGCGAGGTTTTCATTATCCCGACATAGTTTGCCAGCTCCAAACAGACCGCATATTCAGGATTTCCAAGTGTTATACTCTACAGGGTGGATTTCTAAAAATTTGTAACAATTTTTTAAATAAAAAATATATGAGAGCAGCACATATACCGTTTTTGCAGGTAGGTTATACGGCATGGCGGAGATTCCGTCCAGTCTCTGGGATAGCCAGTCCGACTTAGTCGCAACTCACCTCCCCAATTTTTTCTCCTCCTCCTCCTCCTTCCTCGAATAAAATATGTAACTAGAGATGACTAACTGATGACTAACTGTACACCCTCAAAAACGAGGTGGTGGTGGTGGTGGTGGTGACGAAAACCGGCTTGCCGTAGTTGGCCTCACTTACGTGGATAGTGTCACGGCTGTAGCCAGGATGAGATGAGATGATGTGATAACAGATTAAGGAATGGTGACGGCCGAAAGTTAAGATGTAGGGCAGTCACTGCCAGAATTGGTGAGAAGTATGAACAGTACTCACAGTCTTTGAGCGAGGCCACATTCCTGGAGAAAGCAGACGATGCTGCGAATTTTGGAGAGTCTTTCCGTGAAGGAGCCTTTGGGATGTAGGACATCATCCACCGTACAATTCCTGCAATGGCCAAGGTATTTCTCTCTTAAAAATGAAGTTCGCCACATAGCAAGCTCCTAGCCAACCATCAGCCCGAGTGACATCGTTCTCCTCCCTGATTTGTTGAAAACGGGAGGCGTGCGCGTTCCTGTGAGACTTGCGCAGAAATATTGTCACAAAAAGGCGTTTGCCTCGCGCTTTCCACCAATCAAGAGTGATAGAGGTATCACTCTGTAAAGTGGTTGGCCTTCAGCGTGCTATGCGGTGAAGATTTGTTTTAAGAGGATAGATTATAACTACATTAAATTAATTAATTAACGCTTTAACTAGGGGCCTTCGGACAAAAGTGAGCCAGCAGAATGGGAGGCAAACCGAAACTGAAACTGCAAGTATCCGGAGCGCACTGAGGACAACGCTCATTCACGTCATAGTACAACGTGCTTTGAAGCGACGGAGATGATTGGAGTAGGTGCTGATCAGCTGGCTGGATCAACCGCTTACCGGCTTTGATATGCCGCCAACGGCAAAGGTCATGTCTTCAATGCGCTCCGTATGAGCGTGGTTTCGGTTTCGGTTAATTTGCATAACATAGCAGAATTCGGCGATGGCTAGGATTTTTAAAAATGGAATGACTTTCAATGAGGATTGTGTCCCACTCTGCTATCTCACTTTTTCCCGAAATACCTTAATTAAAAAGCTAGTTAAACGAATTTTAGATGAATTTAAAAGAATGTTAGAATTTAAAAGAATGTTATGCCTAATTTTTAGAATTTAAAAGAATGCTAACCTGGACATATGACTCAGCTGCAAGAAAGTGCATTATATGCTGCTCTCATAGATTTTTATGAAAAAATCTGTAACGAATACCAAAATCCTGTATAGTCACTCAAAAACACATCAGGTCGCGTTCTACGCGCGGTTTATCTATATACAACATTTGCGTGAAATACGGGCTGAAGAGAACCAGGCACCCGTCAAGCATGGACGAGGCCTTTAGAAGGAATTAGGGAATCATTGAACATGATGATATCTTACTGCACCACTTGGGGTATTAGACACTTTTCAAATCTGCTAATTTCTTCTGGGGGCGAATAAAACAAAAAGAAAAAAGTGATAAAAGAAAAGGGGCCACTGTCATCCCGAGCAATCTCACGTCATCTCTCGTGCTGAAGTAACGAAGAGGACGCAATCAGGATAAAAGACTATAAAGCGAATGGGCACGCCCGACCACCCGATCAATATTTATTAATAAATCACCGCGGACACGTTAGCGGTATAAAACGGCCAGAGAGAAAGATACGATGCACCGGGGAGAAATGTATGTTTGGTGAACTTGAGCAAACGCTATTATTCGATTTAAAACCATCACCAAATTTTCTTTTTTTTTTTTCGTACCCGCAGAAAAAGAGAGAGAGTAAGACGGAGAAATAAGGCAGAGGGACTCCGTTACCCGCGTCATGGTTTGCTTTGTGTTTGTACTCGAATGCGAACTGGAGAGATGAGGAAGCAAAGAGGTGAACGGCGGGCTGTGGGCGTTTCCGTACTCGGTGAGATTCGAATAAAACCAATGGCAATTGAACATGCGCTGAGCGCCACCAAGCGTCCAACGTGTCAACTTCTCAAAGACCATTGGATCCAATGCGCTCTGGCAGGTTGATACATTACACGCTAGGTGGCGCTACGCGCACGCTCAAGGGCCGCCGGTTTCAATGATCATTGAAGTTTGGCCCGTGACGTGAGTATAAGTGAGATGTTCGTAACTGATAGGCAATCGATGCGGATCATGTTTAAGCGTAAGAGGCTGTTTGTTTGAAGACAACTGCACAAGCCGGATGAAAGTATTATAATGGTACCTACGAGTCTTCATATATACTTACCTGTTTTACCTGACGTGTACTAACAGTTATTAGGAGATGATTTGCAGGGTGTGTATATATGACGTGTAGGGAAACTATATAGAATCATTTTCTTTCTACCGCATATAACATATTATGGCGGGGAATGGAATTAGGATGACTTCTGTACTGGGCGATAGGGTCCACTGGGGTGTAGATTTCGAAAGGCTTGGGTCCTTGTCGTGGGTGTTCAGTCCACGAGCAGTGCGGATAAAAGTCCGAACGCGGTACACTTGTTAGCTATCACAGGTCGCATCTGCGCTCTTTGTTTCTTATTGAATACAGGGAATAGTGAAATGTCAAGCCTGTACAGGTCACCACATCGAAACAGAAATCCTCGGATACAAACAAACGAAAAAGTATTTGTGAATGCAAAAGGAATGTGCTATTTTTATTTTAAACATAACCCCTTCATATCCAGGGAGAGTTCCTCAAGGTGCGCAAATACAAGATTAATCGCGAACAAGCGTCGTTGAGTAGACGGGAACTTGCAAATCTAGTATTTAAGGATGGGAAATTGAATTTACAAGGAAAAACGTTTTCTAAAGAACGTAAGAAACGAAAAGCCTTATTGGGAGAGCAAACGGGCTACAGCTCTTCAGACAGGAAGCACGAAAAGTAAAGTGCGGGTGCCAAAGAATGATATCCCTGAAATCAAACACGAAATAAGAAATCCATACCAATGACGAAGATGCATGTCAGATACTCCTGGCACTCCTGACACTCCTTGGCCCTGTGCAGCGAGCTAACCAGTGGAGAGTCACAAAAGCGGTGCTCCGCTTCCTGCGTGACACGGGCTTCCTGGGCTCCTTGTGAGCCGAGTGTCTTTCATTTTTTTCTCGTTTTTAATTATTTATTTATTTATTTTTATTTAATTTTCTCTTGTTTATATTTTTCCTTTCTTTTTTCTTTTTTTTAGGGAATAGCAAGCCGGCGTGCTGCATGGCTGACCTTTCCCCTTTCTTTTTTTCTCATTTTTTCTGCCAATAAATCCCCCCCCCCCGCATGTTAGATACGAGGGCTGTTCAAGTCAAACCGGGAGTTTCTGTCTCCTGAGTGTACAAATGGCTCGCGCTACTTCGTTTTCGTCATTTTCACACACGACAGGCCTCCGCGTTCACCACGTGGTGGTATAAAGTTTGTGCAAGACAGAAGACACGTGCTGGGCAAGATGGCCGACAACGAGGTGGGCGCGCACATCGAACAGCGAATTGTCATGAAGTTTCTCGTGAATACGGCGTAAAGTCATCTGAAATTCACAGAAGACTTCAGGCTCATTATGGCCACGATGCACGCAGCCGCAGCAAAGCGTTTGAGTGGTGCAAACGGTTCCGAGACGGCCGTACATCAGTGCAGGACGATCCCGGCCGGGGCGGCTCAGAGCCCAGTGTCAGAGTTCCTGAGAAACATCCAACTTGTGGAGCGCCTGATCCTCAAGTACCGACGGATAACATGTCTCGAACTGGCTCGAAAGACGGACCTTTCTATGGAAACGTTGAACACTATCATCCACGAACACCTCCAGTTTCGGAAAGCTGGGCCTCATCACCAAAGGAGTCCTCCTCCTACAGGACAATGCACGCCCACATACCGCGCATCTCACGACACGCACCTTACAGGAACTTGGCTGGGAGTTGCTGCCACATCCCCCTTACAGTCCAGACCTCGCCCCCAGCCATTTCTATCGCTTCGGTCCACTGAAGGCGTTCCTTGGGGGCCGCCACTTCAGCTGCGACGACGAGGTCAAGAATGCGGTCCGATCATGGCTGCTACGCGCCGGTAAGGATTTCTACGCTGCTGGCATCCAAGCCCATGAGAGAACTGGTGTTCTGAGGCTGGAACAACATAGAAGGGACAATCACATACAAGGCCTCAAGTTGCCTCTTTCATCGTTAATTTCTTAGGCAACTTGAGGCCTTGTATGTGATTGTCCCTTCTATGTTGTTGCAGCCTCAGAACATCAGCTCTCTCATGTTCAACATTTGCAGCTTGCGTCGATCCCTGTCGTATGAATGTGTGTATGAGTGTGCAAAAATGTAAGAGTAAAAGGAGGATGGGTGAGAGAGAGTGACTGGTTTGTCCCTTCAGATGACGCACCCTGGAAGTCGCTGAGACGGCGTGTTAGCTTAGCTCAATTGGTACAGCCCTGGACGGGTAATCCATAAGATGTGGGTTCGGGTCCTACAGTTGGCTAACCTTTTCAGTGACTTTCATCTTTCATCCAAGCCCTCGTGAAACGCTGGGACAAGTGCATTAGTGCAGCTGGAGATTACGTTGAAAAAATAAAACTAATTTCTCGCCTGTAAGTTCATTTTACTTTTGCGAAAAATGAAAAGTCCCGGTTTGACTTGAACGCCCCTCGTACAAAGCGACCTCATCCATACAATATACCGGACACCGTTTCACAGAAAGGCTCGCATAAAATTGCCGAATATCACGCATTCGTCCCCCTGTGTATGTCTGTGTACACAACACGGGCATTTGGCACAGAGTCCATCAACAATATTTGTCCGTCGTCCCTTATTAGAGCAACCATGCTCCGACCGCCATCGTATACGACAGTGCACCTCGCCGGGTACATCATCAGCACTCGCCCTACGTCTAATCAAGGCCTGCACGACTGTTTGAAGAGCAGATGACACAAGAGGGCGTCCCAATCTTTCCAAACGAAACAAGCCTTAATGAAACGAATCCACAGCCAGCTCTTTAATTAGGACGGCTGCCGCGGGGAAAATTCTCCCGACCGGCTGAAGTAACAACGCTCCCTACCAATTACGTGTCCATAAATCCCTTTAAATCTTTTCAATCGCTCGTGTTGGAGCATTAACGAGGTATTATCCTACGTCGCCCTTTCCCCGTCGTTTTCTCGCCCTCACTTCGTTTGTGACGTCATTTCCGCACTCCGAGTGAGAGGAAGCACGTGCGAGAAGGCTCGCCTCTGTGGGTGAGACGTGCTGGGCACTATTTTTATCTAACGAAATGTGTTACGCATTCTAATAGGTTCTGTGTGTTAACCGAAAGGAATGATGGTCGACGATATGAAGCATGATTGCAGCGAACCTGTTGGAGAAGATGCGTGTTTTGCACGCGAGTACGAGGTGTTATTACTAGCCTCCTCTTGTCGTGAGAAGTTAAAAACTCGAACAATTATCCTATTGCTTGTGGCTCGCAGCACTTTATCTGGCGCAGATCATCACATTAATAGGCTAACTAACCCCTCATTATAACGAAATCGCTTTCTTCGAATTATCGCTTTATCCGTAATTTCACGCTCTCCCTGCCGAAATGTATGCGTTTGAAGCCGCATTATCCGAAGTTTACTGACAGCATACTCAGCTTAGTGCAACGTACGTGCACGGCACGCGAAAGCCTGTACGGCTAACCCAACTCACAGCTTCTTTGTGTACACGTGAAAGGCTACAAATTAAAAGGCTACAAATTGTTCATCACCAAGGTTTGTTTGCTTTTTCGCATATTTGTCGTCTAGATCCCTCGGTGCTTCCACTCCCTTCCGAAACTACTGTCAATTTTTGTGGTGCTGGCGCTTTTATCGAATTTTCGCTTATATCGAATCTTTTTCGGGTCTCGCTGAGTTCGTTATAACGAGGTTCTTGTGGCCTGTTTACGACTGCATATAAGCTCAGGAGAGTCAGACGTGCCTACAATATCTGCGTTAATTGTTTCAAAGCACTAATTCCCTACTTATCCACTGCAACCCCAATGCACCACGAAACATCTTGCTTGTCAGGCATGAAAAGAAAGAACATTTCCTCTCTCACGCCCTCTACCGTAATATAACACCACAGCTTCACACCTTCACAATCATTTAATTTCACCATCAAAAATTTCCAATCGAAAAAATAAACGAGAAACACAAAACGAAAGCTATTCCAGAAAACGTTGCATCCACAAAAGAGAGCTTGTCAAGACGCAATCACGTGTATCGGGCTATAATTAAAAGATAATTCATTTTCTTCCTTATTTTCAGGCTGGGTTTCACACCGACTTCCGTCGTATTTCATTAGGATTCCTCCGTTTTCCCCTTTCTTCCTTCGTTAGACTGGTAATTGTTACTGCTTGTCCGCCCTGCAGGATCTGTGTAAGCCTTCGTTTCTAATTATTTTTCCCCCATTTAATTTCGTTGCCCCGCGCTCCTTCATTAATAGCGTGTGACGTTCTGTCGTGTTTCGGCCACTCTCCAGTCTCAAGCTTGCGGGGGCTAAAGCTGTCAATCAGATTCTCATTTTCATAATTGGAATCGCCTTGCAGCGCCGCGCGTTTCTAAGCTGCCTTTTGTTATCTCTCCGCCTCATTCTTATTGTTTCCTGCGCAGAAGGGGAATCATTTTTGTGACGTGCTAAGCTTTGCAGGCGCGGGAGGTCTCTGATATTGTAAAAGGATTTGCTTAAGTTAGTAAGGTAGAACTAGGTATCGCTTGCTTGCGCTGGGAGGTAGCAGGTGGATAACGGAATTTTAAAGAAAAATGGCTGCTCGATGTGGGGCCTCGATACTCTGGAGCTAATAACTTGCATAGAAATCTTACGGAGAGAGCCTAGAAGGAAAGCTGGGGAGGAGGATCAGAGGAGAGCAGAGCACTTGAACGGGGCTCTTCCCTCTCTCAATGTATGCGCTCGTAGGCAGGCCATATTGAATCAGCCGAGGAAACGTCGTGTATTTCCAGCCCGTGAAAGCCACAGTTCCAAAGTTCCAAAGTTCCAAAGTCACAGTTCCAAAAACTGTTGCAACTCTTGCTCGGTTGCTCCTCTGCTTCCGTCGGCTACATATTTTGTCAGTGTCCGCCCCTATCCAGGCTTGTGGTCAAGGCTGGTTGAGGCAGCGGCGGAGACGGCGTCCCCATGTGGCGTCCGTGTCGTGTCTGTTTCTTCGTGTGTGTGTGTGTGTTTTCATATATCTTACGGTTTCATGAGTTCTGGCGGTGTGTTACTGTTCCAAAAACATTTTTGGCGTTATGTTTGCTGTATGCTTACTGGAATTCCTTTGTTTGCATGCGCCGCGGCAACAGTAGCTGATTCAATATGGCGCTCCCCTCGCCCGTACGTCCCAGTTTCGGAGGTTTCCTTCTAGCACACTCATTAAGATTTCTATGATGCCTTGGCTAATGGTGGCCTCTCGACCAGCCTCTAGGGCACTTTTTTTGTGTTTGTTTTTCTTCTTTTGTTTCTTAATGAACAGCAAGTCGGCCTACGCCTGACTTGCCTTTCCTCCCTTTCTTTTTTCAATAACCATATCCCCCCCGCACGGCACAGTTCCATTCTTCCTTTTACGTGCATTTTGTATATCATAGGTCATAGAAAACCCTGTGAACCGGTACGGAAAGGTGAAGGGAGGGTGAAAACCTCCGATATTTCGAACTTCGACTGTTCGAGGAGATGGATGATGATGATAGTAACAATAATAATAATAATAATAATAATAATAATAATAATAATAATAATAATAATAATAATAATAATAATAATAATAATAATAATAATAATAATAATAATAATAATAATAATAATAATAATACCTTTATTAATGTGCCCAAGAACAGCCGAAGCCTTGGTGTTGGCGCACGCGGACAATGCAGTATTTACAAATATATACACACATATATATATACATACATGTACAGACTAGGCGAAACATAACATAACATATTCAGGAAGAGGAGCGTAACGGGGAGCGTACAGACATGGGGATATACTGTACATAGTACTAAAAGGGGAAAAAAACTGTACAACTTCATGTGTTAGTGAGTGAACGCAAGAGGAGAGTTTTAAAAACGTTTGAATGGGAGGTAAAGATATCAACAGAGGGGTGAATTACGTTTGTCATTTGTTGAATACGCACGATCGGATTTGCAGGCATATGGTGGGATAAGTACAATATATTCGTGTGTCGGGTTACATTGACAGGTACGGCGATATGAAGCTGATGTAATAAAGATGGTGTATCGAGAAAACTGTGTAAGATCTTATAACAGAGCATAATATCATGAAAACGGCGTCGCGTTGAGAGTGGTTCAATAATAATCATAATAATAATAACAATAGGTGTCCAAAAATAACAATGACACACAAACATTGACATAGAGTTTTCACTGTGAACTCTATGTCAATGTTTATGTGTCATCGTTATTTTTATTATTCGCTGCAACTGCAACTATTCGTATTTTATTATTATCCGCTGCAACCTGGTCCTGTGAACTTCACAGGACCAGGTTGCAGCGGCTGACACTCATCGCAGAGACTTTTCCAAAGACTGACATTGGCTAAACAAGCAGCTCAACCGGACAGTTTCCCCACGCATTTACTTTTCTCTTGTGTTTCGAAAGCGTTACAAGCACTTGAAAAGTCGGAGCTGCGTCATGAGAAACTTCGGAGCTGCTTTCCTGCCTATGTGTACTTGGGATGCACAAGTATCGGTGGCAACCTACAATCTGCGGGGTGCTGTGAAACAGTCGAATGAATCCGGCAAAACTCAAGCGATGTCTTGCGAAGAAACAATAAACTATTGAATAAATTATGACTGAACAATTCAAGAATTTTTAAATAGTACGTATTAAATATAGCAATCATAAGTAACAAATAATAAGTGTCAAATAAATATTTGATTAAATCTGAACAAAAATTTGCAACTTGTACGACATCTAGTTCGCCCACCCTCGTCTACTTCAACACAGTTGCCTACCAGCATAATACGCCATTTGAGGTTGTGCTGGCACAATCAAGGGTTCCCTGAAATAACAAAATATGAAAACCACTGCTGTATTACTCCCGATATTTTGGTGAAACTGTAATTATGCTCCTCCCAATGAGGACCGTGATGTGCCGTGATGACTTACACTGTTCAGAAATGTCAGTAGTGCTTCTATGCCACGGCGTTGGCGGACTGGATTTGACAATGGACCGTTCTACACGTCAGATGTAGTTATTGCTAAATAAAAGCATACAGATATGCACATACGAAACACTGCTAGACTATATTTTTCTTGCCCACTTATCCTTTTATGCCCTCAGGTAGTCAGGTCTACCAATCTTCCCTTTGCTTTTTTCATTCTGCTTGATATGACGTGCCTTGCTGAGCTCCAACAATGGTTCATTCTCATGAATTACATAGCAAAAAATGTCACAGTTTCGGTCGAACTTTATAGATTTCTAATACGTAGACAAACACTGAAAGCTCCCCTCAAAACTGAATGATAGGACATTCAGAAACATTAACATTGCCATGTTAAATAACGTCAGCATAAAGAGATTGTTTCTTTGTTAGAAAACTGCTTATGCTTTGATGTAATTAGTGTTGTTTTCCTTTGTTTGTATTTTGCTTGCTTTTTCACCTATTATGCTTTGCCGTTATGATAATGTTTATGTAGTCTATTTTATGTCACTGCTCTCCGAATGTAGAGAAGCTATGGCCTTTGTCAAACCACTTGGTTTTTTTGCCATAGTTTCTCACACGATGTGTGAGATGTATCCTCCATGTTGTACGCGGGCAATCAATGTAAACGTCGTGGCGAGTGCGTGCCCTCAAAGCAAAAAGGGGTATATTTAGAGTACATTGTAAATTGTGACGCAATTACAGCTCACCTCGATTGCAATTACGCCCGATTTAATCACGTGACCCTAAAATACAGAATAGTTCTAAAATTTCGCACAAACTTTGTTGTGGCAATGCGTCTATGGTTCCCAAAAGGTATAAAATTGCTTACTATCTTTCTTCGAGTGCGGGTGGATTTTGGGAACTATCCCTTCGTCCTACTACTCTATATTCATTTTGTATATATCTTGCCTATACGCGCTTTTCCTGTTCCCGTCCTGACACATTAACCCAATATGCCATCTCAAAATATGACTCGTAAAAAGCGCGTTTCTGCGTCGCTGCACGGCTACCCCGCAATCCACCATCAGAGAAAGCCATCTACCTCAGTCGTCGATTTATTCCGTCAATTACTGTCACCTTCTTTTGTCATCGAAATGACAGAGTTGCAACCCATGTTTCGAAGCATCGAGAAACACGAAACAACAAAGCCATCCCCCATCTGTCCCTCCACTAAGGGTCTACATTTCCTCCTGCACCGAGGCACCAATCCCTCCAATTTAAGGGACGTCGAATGGCAATTTTAAAGCCTCCACTCCAAACAGCTTCGACTATTGGGGGATGAAAAGAAAATAACGCCACTTTCTTTCTCTCTTGCCATCCGAAGACGTTGTAAAACTGACTTCTAAACACTGATTGCCTCCCCAATAGGAACTGATGGAGCAAAGCCAGTGTAGCGTTATATGCGGACGCAATCAACCTTTTACTCCATTTGCTCGAAATGAAGGATCTTCAACCTCATTCCTTCCCTTCCCGTCAGCGGCGCACACGTAGCCTGCGAGCAAACAAAGTTGCCAGCGAAGTAAACGAACCTCGTCAATTCTGGCTTCAATTTCTTGTATTGTCTCTGTTTTTCTCTTTATATTTGGGTTCGTTTGATTTTTTGGATGTTCTTTTTGCTACCCTTTTTCGTGCTATCCATCGATGCGTGTGGTATTTTACTTTGGTATAGCCGTTTTGTTTTTCAACCGGTTCCTTGTGTCGTCTAATTTTTCGACACTGCGCAATCAAGACAAATGGGAAAAAGAGGGAGAGCCCCCTGGGAGTGAAGGGTTGGGCAAGTGGGTCGGAATGGGCACGTTTTTGATTGCGTGTGTAAGTGCGCTCTGCCACGTTTTAAAATGTAAAAAATGCTGGCACAGCTTCGAAGAGGGCGTGCAAAATACGGACGTGGTGCATTAAAGCCCTCAATGTGTTTTTGATTCCTAGTATTTATGTCCGTGTTAAAGTGGCGAAATTGAGGCCTCTGCAGTGGGTTATTTATTTTATTTAGTATTTACGCGCAGTTTGTTTCTATTTACCTATTGATTGACTGATTGTTCTATCAATGAAATGAATGGAGTAGTGATGGCTTCATCAATGTTAGGACGAGTGAAGATACCCATAATCTGAAATGACATGATGATGTACCACACTCCTTTTGTCGGGTGGGGGGGGGGGGGATGACGTTGCACGTATACGAGCGGTCTTGTTGGGCACATTACAAAACATTCTCTCTGCTCAGAAGCTGCTCAGAGAAAAAAATACGAGACAATTGACGAAGATTGATTGATTGATTTAAAGAAAAATAAAACGGAGATTTTGGCTCCACTAGTGCGATGACAGCGAAGAATCCCTACTGCGCATCATGCACTCACTAATTTTTCTTTACTTCCTAAATGGACCGCCTCTTCCCGTCGATCCCCGAAGACAGATGCAGTCGTTGTGCCGTTCATGCGATTCGCCGAACGACGATCCGGCAAATTAACCGCGCAATTTTCGATTCTGTCACTCGCAACGAAGACAACTCACTTAAGAGGCTGTGTTTGTATTAGAATGGAACGTTAGCGGTGAGACGTCCAAATCGGGGGTACTCGCACGTGGGGCAACGAGCCGCATCGTGGCAAGAGCAAGTGCACGGAGGCACGGATGGGATTTCCTGCCGCAAAGCAGTGGCGGAGTTCACTTGAGCGGAACGGGAAATGACACGACTCTCTCTTTTGTCCTCCTTTCACCTTCTAATGGGTCCCGCTGGTCAATGGGTCACACACAAGGGGCACGCAGTGGCTAATGTCTTGCGCTCTGTTTAATTTTGCCAGCATGCCTTAGTGGTACGGTGGCGAGACGTATTACGGATTGTACGGGACGTGATTCAGTGTGCGGTATTTGCATGCGTGAACATTTAACGGGAAATTATTCGTAGTGCTGATAGTACTTCGATTTGGGTGACATTTTATCTGCTGTGGTATCTTTCCAAAAGCCAACAGAAGATGATTTGAATTATATTATAATTCTTAATTATAATAATAATAATGATTAATTATCATTAATAAAGAAGAGTATTAAGTTAGGTTGAATTTACCATTTTAACAGTATCCAGGGTGTTTCACGTAAAGTGATACAAAATTCTGAGGACGTATCCGCCGGAGGATTGGGAGACTTTCGGAAATTACATTCTGGGAACTTTTGCCGCCATTTAGCAAAGCTTAGGATCATTTTTAATAGAGGGAAATTTATTTTTTTCAATTGATCTTTGACAATTGAAGAGCGAACCTTACTTTTTCTCTCTTTTCTTTTCACAGAAATATGAAGTCATCCACGGATAATCACAGACCCCACAAAAACTATGCACAGTGTCGCAACAGAAACAGTCGAAAAAAAAAATTAGTAAAAATTCGGTTTTCGCCCCGCCTCTTGATTGTCGCAAAGAAGAGAGCACGGAAGGTCAGTGGAGAGGAGGAAGTGTTCCCGCCTCTCGTTTTACCTTTTGTTCCCCGCTTTGACCTTGATGCTGGTGACAACCGTCTTATCGCAAAGGAAACAAAACAACCGTCTTATGACAAAGAATGCAAAACAAATGAAGGCGGGGACGGGCGCACATTTCGCGCGCGCTTCTTTGCGAAAATCAAGCAGGCGGGGCTAAAGCGCAATTTTTACTAATTTTTACTAATTTTTTCAACTATTTCTGTGCAATACTGTGCATAGCTTTTGCTGGGCCTGCTGTTATCCGTGGCGGACTTCATATTTGTGTAAAAAAAGTGATGTTCGCTTGGCAATTTTCAAAGTTCAATTGAAAAAAATTAATTTCCCGCATTTAAAATTGTTCAAAGCCTTCCTCAAATGGTGGCAAAAGTTTCCAGAAGGTAATTGCCGAAAGTCGCACAATCATCCGGCGAGTACGTCGCCAGTTAGAATTTTTTTATCACTTTAGGTGAAATTTTCTGTATATATCACGCACATGAAAATATATTTAATCGTCCGCAATTATGTTTAATCTTTTTGCTTTCATCGTGACTTCAGCTTTCGCTATTGCTACTATTGCTGCTTTTGCTAGGACTCAACTATTACTTTGTGTAAAACGTACACATTAAATATTACTCTCCTCACTATTCTGCAACCAAACGAAACCATCAAAAACAAACATCGTTCTTCATCTGATTGAATGTGCAACCCCCTCTGAGGACAAGCCGCCACTACCCCCTCCCCCCACCCCCGCCCACACACACACACACATTTTCTCAACCCCAGAATCAGAAAGCCTCAATTGCGAAACATACGCACTTTCCGCATAAACCACACAACACCCCTCTGCGTCCCACCAGACTAAAAAAGATCCCACCGATGAATCACGTGGCTTGAGCCCACGCCATCCACTGCTCACTACTGCTCACCACCATCGATAGATGGCGCCGGATTTGTGCTCTCGCGTCGGTCACCGGGTCTTAGCGCCTAAAACGAATCGTGCCCAGGAATTGAGATGGCGGACTTAACTCGGCCCTCTAGTGGGCACTTTACTTTAAACTTAGGCCGGCTTAAGATGAAAAACCGCCAAGGAAGAAGATATTTCTTTGCGGCTTGCATCTGCGTTTTTGACTCGGCTCTCTTCCGGCCATACGATAAATACATTTTTTTGCCGCGACCGCAAGAAAGAGAAAAGGTATACTGGTGAGCGAATGTTCTGGAAGAGCTGGCAGGAAAGCCGTAGAAATGGAAAAGGGGGGCAGATGGCACCAGTGTTGAGATTTATTGTCGGTTTAGGAGCCCAGTGTTCGCAGCATCACTGTTAGCAGACGAGGTCGCACGGGCGGCTGTTGTTCTTGTAAGGATCAGCGTTTGTCTCTGACGTGACATTTCAGAGGGAAAGGGGATGCCGGAGAGAAATGGGAACGTATACTTGGTGGAAGCTGTTTGTTTAAAGTGAAAGTTTCGAAACTGCTCCCTCCTGAGCAATTCATCACAGTCGTGTGAGCTTTCTTTCTTCTTCTTTTTTTTTTTTGAGTTTAGGGAACTACTAATCAAGACAAGCAGCGTAAATTTGAGTTGAAAAAACATGTAGCTATGTCTATCCTAGAACTAGGTTCCTTTGATAAGCAGCGAGCAACTTTGTAGCCTCTTTAGATATAATAATACTGTCTTTGGGTTTATGCCCTTTATTGATACGCACACATTATATTTTTAGTCACATTTTACAGTCGACAAAAGGAACTCGTTACAAGTAACTACGTAAAATTGTAATGCAGTTACTACCGACGTTGCAAGTTATGAAAATGAACTTGAGGTTACCAAGCTACTTTGTACACGTAACGGGGTACTTTCAGGCCACTTTGTACGCAATATGTACGCTTTAGTCCTTCACCTTTGTAGAATTAGTTCAGATCTTGATGTCATAATGAGTTGTGTAGGACAATTTATAATATTTTTGATGAAAACTGGACGAAACTTCTATGCGATGACAGAAATCACATCTTTATGTGCTTCCTTAAGTTGATGTTTTTTGGTGTTGTGACTGAACGCTGTGAAGTTCTTCAACGAAGAACAAGTAGGCACATGAATTTGAAGTCCAGCGACGTTGCCATCCTGTGCACATGTTGTGGCGTTTTAGCTCCAGAGTGCCCTCTATTGGAAATACACTACTGGCTACATGGGCACCGGCAGGATTTTTTCCATATGGGGCCAGGGTAGAATTTTTGTGTCCGCAACTACATTGGCTTGACTCACAAACCCTAAATTTCTGGAAGCCAAGGGAGGGGGCAGCAGCCCCCCTCTTTACCCCTCCCCCTCCCCCGTGACGATGCCCATGACTGGCTCCTATGACGTAGGAGCCCTTAGTCTCCTGCAACAAAGCAAAGCTGGAATGCCCACCGACAACTGCTGCAGTGTCGCTAAACACAGATTTCTGCATCGCAAGCATAGCATAATTTTTTTCGTGCTAGCGCCGCGAAGCAACTCTGGCTATGAGCGGCGTACAGATGTGGACAGATAGAGAGAGGACAGCAGAAAGGAGTGAGGGGACAGGGAGGTTAGTATGCCTCCTGGGCCGACTTCAGGGGGACCTGTATCGACATTCGGCTGGAAAGTCTTTGGAAGACCCAGGGAAAACCTCGGACAGCGCAGCCGGTGACAGGATTCGAAAGCGTGTCACCTCCCAGTCTCAGCGAAATTATTTAGAGAAAACGAGAGTAATGTCGGTTCACAACGTACAGTTGAGACTACGTACAGCGCCTTTCTACCGAAATTTGGTCGCCGCAAGGTTCATATACACCGCAGATTTTGCTACTGTACTTCGTAGAGCTACGGAGTCAGACCCAAACTGGAAAAACCTCCCCACCCTGCGGTAAACTACCCGCTGCACCCTCTCAACCCTCTCCTCAGGTTGCATCCAAGACTCCACAAGCACACCTTCACTCCGACCAACAAACTCATCTTTCTCAAACTGCTGACAGCATCGGATGCTATTTCGCGCTCCTTTGTTCAAAATGAAAACAGATGCTGAAACCTGGAAAGTCTTTGGAAGACCCAGGCAAAACCTCAGACAGCACAGCCGGTATAGTAGAATTCGAACCCACCACCTCCCAGTCTTCAGCACTATCTTGGCCACCACCAACGAGCGAGACGCCTTAACTGATCATAGCATAAAGCGCGCGGGATTTCATGGTACGAAATTTATCTTTGAAATGTCTCTCTTCCAGAAGGCACAAAGCAATCTATTAATCGAGGCTAATCCTGCCGTAAATATTACTGCTAACCTTAATTAATGTTAATCCTATTAATCAGTAAGAAATACAGAACAGCCACCCATGTAACAAGTTCCTTGAATTCCCGAACAGGGTGAAAGTGAAACATCCCATCCCATGGCATCCCACCGAATGTTCGCACTTGATAGTAGACCAACAGTGAAATTTCCGGTGGGGCACACACCTGCGTTCCTGTTTTATTGTTCACCGCGAAAAAAGCAGCAGCACTTACTTTTACTTTTTAAGTTATACCCCTGCCACACGTGCATTCTTCAATGATCATTGAAACCAATCGCCAGTGAACACGCGCGTAGTGCCACCTAGTGTGTAACGTGTCATCCTTTCAGGGAGCATTGGATCCAATGCTTTTTGCGAAGCTGACACGTTGCACGCTTGGTGGCGCCACGTGCGTGTTCAATGACCATGGAATTCAATGATCATTGAAAGCTGCCCGTGTGGCAGGGGTATTACATTTTTTGGTCACTTTTAGCTCAACTCGTTAGTTCTGAGTTCCGCTAACTTCTGGAGGAACCCATTCCTTGTTTAGGTAACGTTGTCACTAAGGATGGGTTTCAGGTTCCTTTCGTTCAATTCTTTGGGGGAGGGGGTGGGGCGCAAATAACGCGAGCTCCGGCCTTCCTCTCTGATGTGAGGATAGCGATGTGCGCGCAGACTGCACGTGCACGCGCCTCCTCATCTGACGCCGCCATATCTTGTGGTTTGCGGTGAGCGCCACAAATGCCGCACAAAAAGAGGGAGTGGAATGTAGAAGCGCAAAACTCAGAAGCAATGGCGTCGACAGTTATGCAGCACCGTCGATGTCCTCTGATGTTCTTGGAGTTCCTCGTGTGTACCAGTTTGCTCCAGACGCTGTAGAGTCCTACTCCGTATCTCAATGACCGTTTGTGCTTCTTTCATGTGTTTTTTTCTTCGCCTTCCCTTTTGTGGTGTGGCGCAGCCAGAGGAGGAGAGCTCAGTTGTTGTACTTGTACTACTTTCTGCATTCTCATATCTCGCATCTAATGTTTCGCGTGTAATGGGGTAATGCACTGCTCTCCAGTGGTGAATCACCACAGGTCATAGTCACGATTTATTTGTTGTTGTTGATGTTATAGTCCATTAATTCAGTTGTTCGTTCATTGTTCGTTATCGCTGCTCAATTGTGGAAAGACATAAGGTATACGACCTTTCGAGCCAGTACATACGGGCTCGTCAGTGTGACGTAGCATGTTTGTTGAAGCAGTCCGGCTGTGAGCACGCGCGTTTTCTTTTTGCGTGATTACGTTGGGCAAACACTGTAACGACGCTTCAAGGAAGACGTCATTACCGTGCGGCTCTCATTAGCAGCAGTAAGAAATAGTGACGCTTCCGAGAGCTCCGCTCCGGCTTACGAACCCTTCTGAGCAATTAACCGGGAATCTCGCCGGATATTAGACAACACGAAGCTCCGGGCTTAGACGACACACTTCTAATTATTACACCTCGTAAGGCTAGACACACTGAAGCAAACACAAACGTCATTAGCGCACACACATCGCGCACGACCAAGCGGAGGATTTGAGCATAATTACCCAATCTGGATTTGCGCCTCTTCAAACGACCCTCCTTAAAATTTTAACAATTGCCGACTCCGATGACACCTGGGGACAAAAACAAACGGTATCCTCACACGAGAGAGAGAGAGAGAGCGAGAGAGAAAAATAAGGAAGAAATTAAGGAAGAAGCTAGGCGGTACACGCTATAGTACAAAGTCATTACATGCGAAAGCGTTAGTTCCGGTTAATCCAGGAGAATTTTTTTTTGTTCGCGTTCGAAGATTTATGGATATTTAGCGAGAGAGCCCTCGAGGTGTTATCGGCTTAAAGCTGCCATTAGGGGGCGTTACTAACGGGATGGTTTCTTTTCTGAATGCGCAGTTATAGGATATTTTTTTTATATGTATGTACGTGTGTATAGGTACTTCGTACGGGTGTTTCGTCGTTGCGTTGATATCCACCTTTTTGTGTGGCCGAAGGGGCATTAGGCTTAATGTCACTCGTCTCGCTTTAGAGTTGTTTTTGTCACGTACTCATTACATCCCTTTTCTCATGAGGTTGTTGAGAACCTGAGGCAGGGAGCGTTGCCGGATAAGGTGTAAGGACTACGCTTCGAGCGAATAATGGCTAAGTGCAGTTGTAGCCTTATACATTGCATCGATTTCCTTTCGCTCACTTCCAATATCGGGTGGCTATTACAGCTAAAAAAAGAGGGGGGGGGGGAAGCGAGCACACTGTGTTCCCTGGCAGTTGACGGAAGACAGAAAAAGTTGCTGTTGCTGAAAATAATAGAAAGAGACTGAATTCGTCACACGACAAATTCGGCTACTTCCATAAACATACCCCCCAGCCCACAAAGGGAAAAAATATAAAAGAAAAACGCGCCACTGTCACCGTTTGTTAATTTATCCTTTATTTCCTAATTCTTTTCTTTTCTTTCTATTTATTTTATTCTTCTTTCATTTATTTATTTCTTCTTTGCGGAATGGCAAGCCGACGTCCCGTTTGGCTGACCTTTCTCCCCCCTTTTTTTCTTTGGTCTAATAAATATATCCCCCCCCCCCCCACTCTCAATAAATGTCACAAGCGCCGATAAGGCAGGCATCCCTCTTGTCAAAGTCAAACGAGGTCAAAGTTGTGGTTGTCCAGCCGGTCGGGAGCAGATTTCACGGTAACCCTTTCAGTGGAGAAAGCAGTTGACGAGGAGAGATGTACGTTCTAGACACCCAGTAGAAGAATGTTCTAGGCAAAGTCATTTGAGGACAAGTTCAACGTGAACGTATCGATGGTATTTTCAAACAAGGAAACATAGGGTGCCTCATGAGGAACAGACATTCTGCACGGTATGGCGGGCATGCAGCAGTATGCGGTAGCGGAAATTTGGAGAGGATGTTCCTTTTGAGCTGCTGGTAGTTCATGATATCACTTCTACTCGAGCATAATATTTTTTTTTTACTTATCCCCACGAACTGTACCTAAATACACTATCGCACGCGTAAAAATAATAAAGTTTTAAAATGAGGTACTCAAGCACCTCGGGATGCCAAAGAAATAAGGACATTACTGCGCATGCGCAAAACATTGTTTGGGCTCTGGTTTGGGCCGGGTTCTGGCGCATATCTGGTTTGATGCCTTCAAAGCGCTTTCGTACTCTATACCAAAGCTCTCTAATAAAGCTAGCGTATTAGGAAGGTAAAAACAGCGCAGAGGAAAGCATTGACGAATTCATTACCAGTACCAGTGCTAGCGGTGACACGTGCTGATGTTCCCTCCGTCTCTTCGCCTCCTCACTATCACTCGTACATAACTTAGTCTCGACATTGCGAACTGATAAAATGAACATGGTCAAAACAACTGTCCTTTACTGTCTAGGGATACGCTAGCAACAATCGCGCTGCACCGTTTTCCACGTATAGTCCGCCTCCTAAAGGCTTCCTGCCCGCTGATAAGCTCAACGTTACTCGTTTCCGAACATCCCATTCTTTTGAACGTCCAAATATTCTAAAGTCGCCCGTTGCTTAGTGCGTCAACAGCTTATGTCTCTCGAACTCCATATCCCACATTTTCCCTCAGCATAATGGAGCACTCACGCTTGAATGCGTAACGAGCCCATCAAACAAGATTACTCTAACAAAACACCCATTCGTCTCAAGCCGATCTACAAGCAAGCCCATCGACAGGCGGCAACCGAAATAGTCTCGAAAGAGGCGAAACAATGAAAAAGGAAGATCTCTCGCCCGCGGGCCTAAGTGCCCGTTCGAGTTGCGCCTTTTCTTAATCCGAGGCTTTTATCTCGAAACTTTGGGATCGCGCGAGAGTCAATTTGGCTGGCGTTTTAATGCAGATGTATTACAACGGAATCTCTCTCTCTCTCTCTCCTTGGTCTTGTTCTTTCCGTGGAATTGGCTCGAATCGTATATGTGTTCGTATGTATAATGTGTATAAAGTAGACAGCCGATAGGCTTAGCTATAAGGCATCGCAAGGGCTGAAACGAACTGATTGTGACGGGCCGTGCTTTTGTTGAAGAGAGGGGGTTGTGCCGTTTTGTGATTATATTTCCAATTCGCACTGCTAGATTTGTTTGGAGGAGCCCTATATCGCGTGTATTTTTCTTCCTGTTATCTTTAAGGAAGAATGAATGGCATATCGTGCTTTCGCGCGGTTAAGGGTAATAAAGGATTTGTTGAGACAGTTAGGTAATGGTGACACAATGCTTCTGCGATCTGCGAGGGTCCTACTTTCTTTGTAAGCCGGTCAAGCGCGGATTCATCTATATGGAGATTTTATGTCGATGCGCGAAAACTACGTAAAAGTCATCTATCAGAGAAGAAGACTTCCTTTATAATGTTAAAGTGGATCGCTCCCAGAGCCAATCTCGCGAATGGAGAGATATGATAACTTCAGAGAATGTTATTCGGTGATTTTTTTGTTGGCTTCTTAACTCTATACATCTACATTACTCGGCCAAAGTTTTTAACTTTCAAAGTAAAATAGTTACTTCTTTTCAGTTTTGTCATTACTCCTCAAGCGCGTAGATAAAGGAAAAAAAAAACAGAGTTAAATCTCACAAAGAACTTGCTGCCTTCCCCGACGTCGGTACCCCACATCGCATTTCCGCCTGTGTCTCCGACGTAACAAATTGATTTCCTGAACACCATGAACTCAATAGGAAAGCCTTCCCCCATCAACACATCTGCGCCATAAACAACCCCTTCGACAGGAAAGCAACCCCTTTTCACAAAGGAAAAAAAAAAGTCCTTAGAACATCCATGCAAACCATTCGTCGAGATAAATCTAGAGAGGACCTGTCACTTGGCTTTCCGAATCAGTTGAAAGCCGACCGTCCCATTAAACTCTTCCGTCTCACAAATGGATGATGATGTACGGTGGTTGATGCGGAGCATTGTGATCGTGAATGCAAGCACCACTTCCTTCCATCTCTCTTGCTCCCAGACGCTTCCTGCTGCGACTGTTTAAAGCCTTCCGGTTGAGACAAGTCGTCAAGGCGCTCACGTGGCGAGAGAGAAGGCCTAATGACGTTCTGAAGAACAAGTTCTGGTGCAAATACAGCTTTAGAAAACACTAATAGTTCCGGTACGGGAGTCGCATACAAGCGATACCACAGCGAAATACTTCTCGCATTCAGTGGGTTATCTCTTCCCACAATTTCTTTTTTTTTTGTTAGAAGATTGGAGATGATAACTCGTGATAACCAGCGGCATGACCGAGCTGGTCAAGGCGTCTCGCTCGTTGGTGGTAGCCAATGTCCTCTTGAAGTCGGCCCAGGACGCACACTGGCCCCCCTGTTCCCCACTCCTTCCTGCTGTCCTCTCTCCATCTGTCCACATCTGTACGCCACTCGTAGCCACAGTTGCTTCGCGGCGCAAACCCGGAATAAAAAATAACTGGTGATGACTCAGTAGCCAAGCACGCAACCGACTGAGTTTAACATTTGCCTAAAATAGTCAGCTTCCCTAAGTGCAGAAGGAAAGGAGATTGTGTTGACGGAGCTTTTGCGCTGCCTGTAAAGGGTGCTTCACCTGACTCTGTGTGGCACTGTGGCGAAACAAACGTACCTTATAGGCTGAATCCGGTTCTCGTGATGTGTCTATCTGTTTACCAATACCAAGACCACCGTCTATTTATCAGGATGAATTTGAAGAGGTAGCCTTGAGCAATCTTTATATATATTTACCATACGACTTATCTTCATAATGCTAGAGCTGTAGTTTCTGACGTGCTTCCCAATAATAAATAAGCTAGAGATAACAAATTAATGAAATGTCAGAATTTCAGTGGACTTCTAACTCTACGTTGCGTATTTTAGAAACGAGATATCGGAGCACATTTCATAGAATAGAACAATATTTCGCTTTTGGTTATTTTATTTACGTCGCTTTGTTCTGCAAAAACAAGAACACCAAAAGTCACAATATTGCTCCGGACCATATCATCAAACCCCGTGCCAGCATTATCATTCCCGTCCACACATGAGCACACCTTAGTGCGCACAGTACCTTTCGCCCTATCAAAATATTTCTGCGCCAACACTTTCGCAGTGCACCGCGAAATAGCCATTGCAATCCATAAACTCCACCCATTTGCATACGACGACTAACACAAACACACTGCATCGAATTCCGACTACAAGAGCGACAAAGTGCGGGCTCTGTTATCACTCGAAAATTGTGGAGGGAGCGAAAACTGTTGCCCCAAACTGCCAAAGTGAAACCGGAAGAAAAAGGCGTGCGCCAACACATCGGGCTGCGCTTTCTGCGTGCTCATTGTGTTAAAGTGATGCTGCGTCTATGGCTTCCGCACAAAGTGAGTGAGACGGGGCGGCACTGCATTCAAAACTACCCTGGTTGGTTTCGACAGAGGACGAAAAGCGTGTATGTTTTGAATAGGAGGGGAAAGCCGATAAGATTTGTCAGGAACGTTCCATTTTTGTCACGTGACGCGCTACGGTTTGTCGGAAGAGATAAAGTTCGAGCTGTCGCAGCGCCGCGTCGTTATTTCCTGTTTTGTAAAAGCGTACACTGTAAATATAGTATAAGCTATGTTGTCGGTTAGAATTTCGATTATGTCGCGTGACTGTTTAGGTTTCAGGCTCGCGGATGGGAGACGATAATGCTGGTCGTTACTTGCAGGTGTATAAGATAAGAGAGTTCTAGTTCTGTTTAGTTAATTTTTTTTTCGTTTTCAGGTAATACTTATTCACTTGAGCTTTAGTTGTTTAGTGTGCTTCAGTTGTAGCATGCGCAGTACTAAATAATATTTAATAATTCGGGGCTTCACGTCGCGAGACTATTGTGATAATGAGCAGTCTCCTGTCTCCTGAGCAATTAAATCTCCTGTCTCGTCTTTTATGCGTTACCTCGCGTCTGTAAGCAATAGCCTTCATGGTTGTACTGCTTGATGGTGTACTTCTCGAGGTTGCATGGAATGCACCTGCCCCCCTGGAACGAAGACATTGACTGCCGGATGCTTAATACAATAGTTCAACCCTCTGCCAGTCAATCAATTAACTAATCGCTCCCGTGACTCTGGCGCCTGCTCTGAACCACGCTAACGACGATCGTTAATACACACACACAAAGTTGTACGATGAAAGGTCATGACATTCGTTTTCGATTTACCTGATATCTCGCACTCGCAGTTATCTCAATACGACATTGTAGTGAAAATCAGGAGCAGAGGCGGTACGAGTGAGAGAATAAGATATTTCACCGATTCCGGATATCCTCTTTGCATCTGACGCGTCTGTAATAGTTCCATCTCACTAAAGGCGCGAAATACAGGAGAACAAACCGCACACAGCGCTACTTCCAACACTTTAAAGCATACACATTCGAAGGTAGGTACTCCCTCTACCTTCCTATCAAGGCAATGCTTTCTGAGCTAACATACGTGCCACTCGCTGCCCTTATCAAAAAATAATATGGAGAAGTATATGGAGAAGTGTGAGACCCGAAAAAGTCTGTCTGTAAGTCTGTAATAGACTTACTAATAATTGTTTCGCGAGAATACGCCCGGATAGCTAACACAGGCACCGGTAGTTTCATCGATTTGCCTCAAGCGCTTTCAGAGAAATACCTGCATGTACGTATTCCCTATGTGGTTGACCCAGGATGTATGGTATATGTCCAGCAGCATACCGATTATGCCGACCGCTGAGGAAACGCATGTAGAGGGAGAGGAATCTTGGTCCGCGGTGTTCGCACGCAATCAGAACAGGCAAAGGAAGAGAGAGTTCTTGAGAAATTAAGTTCAGATGTAAAAAAAAAAGAACAACAGGAACGCATGAATGAGGCACGCCTTTCAGCTTCCTCTGCACTCTTAAAAGTGAACTTCACCACATAGCAGCACGCTCCTAGCAAACCATCAGCCCGAGTGACACCGTCCTTTCCCTGATTTGCTGAAAATTCGGGCAGTACGTCATTTTTGTGGCATAATGTAGCTTATAATTGCCCCCAAAAAAATGGCGTACGCCCCCCGTTTTCATCAAACCAAGGGAGAGAACGTTATTATTCCGAGATGATGGTTGGCTAGATGGATGTAGGTTCGCTGGGTTGGCGTGCTATGTAGTGAAGCTCTGGTTTTAGATTGTAGTGTTGGGAATCCGGGGTCTTGTGGCTCGGAGTAGCGTTAAATTAATGTAATTAATTCAACTTCTTTTTAATTACCTAGCTAAAAGTACAAAGTAAACTAAAGAAGTTAACAGTCTAAATTAGGTTAGAAGTCGCCCAAGTAAGTTCTCCGTCCAAAACTTCGCGGACTTGTGGAAAGGAAACAGCCACCCTAAATCCTTAGAGTTGCAACGCTTAGAGCCGAATATTATTCCTTTTACAGTCCTACACGTATTAATAACCACGTACTGACATCATTTTTGTACTTCACAAGCTTCACGATCTCATCCCGACGCTACCCTCACGCCATCTTGCTTTCAATAATGAGAACCGGTTTCGCTAACGAGATCCGCTAATTTACTAAATGACCTCCATTCTTCCGTCCCTCGATCCGAACAATCGCCGGGGCTTCGATCCTAATTTGCGCCCGCTTATCAGACGAACGAACAAGCATCTTCATTTTGAAAAGTGGAGCGGCGCACAAACAAACATCACGTTTCCGCGAGCCAATCAATCGAGTAGGAGCTACTGCAACGTTAACAAAGGTTTCATATTTTATGCCCGCCACCCCTCCACCAATGAGGACGCAATCATCCTAAGTAGCTTTTCCGAAATTGCATTTATGGAGAGAGAGAGAAAGTCCCAAAATTGCTAAGAGTGACGGCAAAAATGCGTTGGCGGCTCATTCTTGACTTTCACGGCCCCGACACTGTGTTGTAAGGAGTGGGATTAATTGATGTAGATATAAGTGATGAAAGGATCTCAACTTCTATTGTGACAACGAGGAAGAGTTGAGTTTAATCACGAGAGGTGCCGCTGGATGTTGCTGTGTTTCCGTGTCCAGTTTTTTTTTACGTTCGGGTATTGTGCGTGCGTGAGGATGCATCTTGAAGAGCGCCGCCCTTTAAGATTAAATGTGCGGAAATAAATTGGTGGGGGGTAGTGTTGCACAACTGCGAACGTCAGCAGATTTACTTATCGTTTTAAGTGTTGAGGATGACGCAGACAAAATATGGGTGTGGTAGATGTTATAAATGGCAATAAGTGTTGATCTCGTTTTTTTTTTTCTTCAGTGTAAGCACACTTCTCTTTGTTTAGCATGTAGCTGTTCGAGAAGGCGCTCTTGTCAATCTTAAAATGCAATTAGAATAAATAAATAAATAAATACGTTAAAGCAACTAACAAACCATAATGTCCTGTAACTGTTCTAACATCATATCACACACGCTTTAATGACGGATGAGCACAGTTCAGTAATTTTCTTGAAACTGGCCTAGCATTGACGCTGATATTGCATTGTTCAGCGCAGTGTTCTAGAGAGAATAAAACCGATAACTGCGAACAACTGAGTACTCCAGTGCTTTATCCTGAATCACCGTGCAATTTACCACAGAACACGTCGAAATGCCAACCATTGCACAGAATGACACTCCATCGTGCAAAAGCCTGATACTGGGCGCAAGCAGAAGGACAACACCGACACAAGACTCTGTTGAGTCTTGTCTTGCGCTGGTGTCACCCTCCTGTTTGTGTCCAGTCTCAGGCCTTTGTACTATGGAGCTTATCCACCGGCAGGCCTGATCTACGCCATACTACAGAAAATGATACCTTTATAACTTTAGCTTTGTGAAAAGCAAGGGGCTTACGCCTTTTGGTGACGACTAACGTAACTGCATAAGTGTCATAAAAGGGCTTATGCATCTCTTTCTCAACAAGTCATGGAGAGGACGATGTTGTTGTAGTTTAGGGGTTTAAGAGAGGTTAGCCAAGACAGGGCTGGCTACCATTCGGGGTGATGGCTGACTAGGATGCTGTTATGCGCCGAAGCTTTGTATTAAGAAAGTGGCTGAGAAATACAAGGTCCTAGACTTATACAACTGTGTTTGGTTTTTATCAATAAAGGAGCGGTTCACCTTGTAACTAACTCCCCAACCAGACACTCCGAACATTCTCTATCTCCAATGACTCATCAATTACCACCAACCCCGGTCCCCAACAGGTTGACATACTCGTAACCCCCGTCCGAACCACTTCTGACAACTCCATTACTTCTCCCTCTCGCTTATCTCGGCTTACGTCCGAGTAGCCTCGCCGCTGTCCACCACGACAGGTGATGTCCACTCCATCCACCCATCTCAGCTCTCGTCCCCCCCAAAACCAAAAAGGAGACACCCTTCCCTCATCCATCCCTTCTTTCGTATCATTACTCCGGTACTTGCCCATAATAGTAGAGTATATCTCCCCGTTTATTCATGATTGGGTCTTCGGCCCATCCTTATCTCACTCCTCTTGCTGTTCATTTCCGGAACCTCCCCCTCTTTCCCCCATTCCTCCTTCCTTCTTCTCTTCTTCCTCTTTTCCCCGAACAAGTAATCATATTCCCCAAAACCTAGGTCCGCTCCGCCTATCTTTCCCTCGTTGAAATTTAATGAAGCCGCGGGCCACCGCTCTGTACCGCTGATAAGCGGTAAACCGCACGGCGACATCGGTTCCGCGAGGCAAGAGTCTCTCCTCCGTTTTTAGAGGGAAAACAGGGATGAAAAAGGGAGTAAATATTGCCGCCAGACGCCGCTTTCTTCCCTAATGTTCCTCTCCGTATCTCGGCGTGGTTTACACTTGGACGGTTGACAGATGAGCGAAACTGTCGCAAAATATTTTGCTCCCTCTTTTTTTTTTTTGAGAGCCATGAAAACTTGACCGAAAATGTCGTCAACGCGATAAGGGAAGAAGGTATGCGTAAGGAAAGAAGCGAAATAATGCCACGCATACATAATGTTCCGCCATTCAGAGAACGCTACCGATAGCATGCTCTGGTGAGGGATAGGCAGAGCATCTGCGATGAAATGGCTGTTTATGGGATTTTAAGGACAAACGCCCGCAACCCAGGCGCGGTTTACGCGAAAAAGAGTGCACACGAAGGGGCGTGAACGAGACTTTGACACTGGCCATGAATATCGCGGATGACGTAAGCGGGGTGTGGCCACGTTGCTTCCAAACGAGCCGCTGATTGGCACTCCTATATATGACGACGTGTTTCTTACGCGCTGTCAATTTTTTTTTTTTTTTTTTGATTGGGTGTTAGCGCCGCGAAGCAACTATGGCTATGAGCGACGTACAGATGTGAACAGACGGAGAGAGGATAGCAGGAAGGAGTGGGGGACAGGGGGGTTAGTATGCGTCCTGGGCCGACTTCAGGGGGAACTGTGCCGACATTCGTCTGGAAAGTCTTCGGAAAACCCAGGGAAAACCTCTTACGCGCTGTCAACTCAGCGAAAGAATGAATGGGAAGGAAGACATTTTGTTCGTAAATATCTAAATGAGCGTTGGCGACGTTATTATGACGTTCCGTTGGATAAAATGTTGTTTATTTTATTTTTATTTGCTGTTAAGTCGTCAACAGCGGGCGTTCGATGCTGAATTCAGGGCGGGTGTCCAAGGAGATGTTCATTTAGTGGTTATGCTTTTTTTTAACGCCTTGTTGAACTGGTCAAGCTACGTAAAACCAACACATTGTCGCTGCACTTGAGCCTATCTCTTGGATATTTGGGGTACCAGATGTGATCAGATTGTACAATCGTCCCCAATTCATCTCCAACTATCTTTCGGTACTTCGGTATCTTTCGGTATCCACTCGCTTTAGGTACCTCCCCGTGTTATGTAAACACTGCAGTGACTGCAGCGTCACAGCGGTGGGTGCCGGCCACCCTTGGGACTATTCGCGTGGTCTGGCGTATCTGACCACGTGTGTTTGTTTTGCCCACCAGTGGGCGGGCGGGTCAGGTGACATAGACGTAAATCACGGAGAGCCCTATTGAACATCACACGGTACACACTCCAAAACAAACATACAAAAACGTGAACACTATCGTAACTGCCAATACATTTATCGCTGTTTGGTTTCTGCCCCTGCGTTTAGGCTCCAAAAAGATGAAGACGGGTTCATCTCGGAGGAGTGCCGGTGGTCACAACCACTCGAGTGGTGCCAATGAAGCCGCGAACAGCGTAGTGCCTCATCCCGTCGGGCCACCCTTGGTGCACGGCGGACCAGGCCCTGAATGCGCGGGATGCCAGAAGCCCATCCGGGAGAGGTTCTTGCTCAAAGCCCTTGACCAGCTGTGGCACGAGGACTGCTTGAAGTGTGCATGCTGCGACTGCAGACTCGGCGAAGTCGGTTCCACGCTCTTCACTAAGGCTAACCTTATTCTGTGCAAACGAGACTACCTCAGGTACGATTCCTTCACAGTAATATGTCTGAGTCTTTGGATTCTGATTGAAGTGTGTTCTAATGCAATGAACGTGCAGCCACCACCTTTTCTGCGTTATTATTATTATTTTACGACCGCTTCACAAAAAAGACAACAACACAAAAGAATAATAGTGCAGTGCGCTGCGTGAAATAATATATGTAATACACTAGTAACACTCGTATCGCCCCCAAGTTCTGATCTAGCTGGCACCGTCCAAGGGCACTAAGGTTGAAAAGGTTGAAGGTTGAAAAGTTTTTCCTAACGGAAAGGCGCTTTACTTCGACAGCAATACAATAGCAAGTGCCCCTTCAAAAGTGATACCTTCCTCATATTTACAGTGGAAATTTCGGAACTCGATTTCACAGCACTTGTGTAGCAGATATAAAAACCGAAAGTTCACTACAACTACATGGATTAACTTACAGTTCCCAGACGTTTATGGTATAGGCGCCCAGAATCAATATACGTCATTACAACTCCATAATCACGGTATACAATGTATCCTGATATCGGACACGCACACGTGATCTAACGTCAAGGCTGCGAAGCACACGGAGACTCTACCATTACTTCGGCAGTTCACTTCACTTCCCTCCGATTCGATCTCCCGACTTCTCACACACGATTACAGCTTCTTCAATCCCATTTAAGGTCTCCGAATCGCTGCCAGATTGAAACTTGCGCCCGATTTAACTCCTCCTGCACCAATGTCCCAAACACGTGTCGATGTCAGCGGTGCCAAGACCGTCTGCAACAGTTCCATGCCGTGACGGGTAAATGGGGTATGCGACCGTCCTGCCATTTCCAGACTCTGCGAAGATACCATATCGCGGGAATCGCGCGCATACTTCAAATTAACACGTTCGCGCCGACGGTGATTGTAGCGTTCACGGGTGCGAGAGTGAACGCGTATCTGATTAACTTCTGAGGTCGAACCGCTGGGCTATGAGGGGGGGGGGGGGGGGCGAGGTCTTATACGGTGCAACAGTGCCTGAAAATTTATGTGGCCATGCGCATGAGTGGCGCGTAGTTCCACATGGGTGAACGGATAGCTGCGCTCGGGTATCTGTGAAGTTTCTAACGCTTGTAAAATATAATATCCTGATACAGTTGCAAGTTGGTTTTCCACATTCTGGGAAGCGTCCGCTTAACTGCATTACGATCCGTTCTGCGCTGCTGCGCGCGTTATGGCGAAATAAGTTAGTTAGCAATCCCTCCCCTCCCGGTTTCGTTCACTGTGCAACGTGGCGCAGGTGTCGGCCTCGTCGTGTCCATTTGTACGTGAACGCTCTCTCTCTCTCTTAACCCTATCCGTGCGATCCCTTAACAACCTCCCTTATAGCACCGTCGCCATACCCTGGGTCTTGCCTCTCACGCCGTCTGCTGCTCCTCCACGACGTTTCAAGTGCTGCAACATCTCCAAACTTGGTCGAGTCGTTAGGGCCGACATTAATGGACCGCTGGAAGCGTCTTCTGCACCCCAACTGCCCATAAAGATAGGAAAGCCAGCAGCAAAGAAAACGGCCGCCGCTTAATGCTTAGAACCAGCCGGAATGCGCCGTGATCAGCAAGGGAAATCGTTCTGGTCATTACACGCTCCCGCTGAAGAATTCCGACTCTGCCCATTAGCCACTAGCGGATCACACAAAAGGAGGAAAGAAAAAGGCAAAACGATACTATACTCGTACCGCACGTAGAGCTGATATAACGAGCCCGCCGATACGCAACCAAGAGTCCGAGTTTGGAATCGAGCCTCTTCTCTACGACTGTTGTGCTCTAATGGCGCGTAGGAGAGATGGAAGAACAGGGTGGTTGGCGGAATTCAGCGATAATTGTTTAATGGCTCCGAAGAATGGCGCCGTTTCGAATGCAGGTGTGGCGCCAATATAACCGGGGTCGTTTTGCCGGCTCGGTTGAATGGACCCTGGCCGTCAATACGGCGAGAGAGGGCGCTACAGAAAAGTGAGAGAAAGTAACGGTTCGGATGATTGTCTAAAGCGGCAATTGGTGTGTGTGTGTGTTTGCGTGCAAGGTAAAATGTTGTAGAGAATGTGGAGAAAGATTGGCTGAACAGGCTTGGCGTTCAGTTTTTGTATGTGCTATACTATCGGCAGAGATGGGACCATTAGGAATGGACGAGCACAGCCAGACGCAGCGGAAGCGTACATGGTGCATCATTGAATGCCTGCAATGCACATTACGTCTATATCACTATGTATGGTACGATATTCAGGGGCGGATCCAGAATATTTCCGAGGGGGGGGGAGGGGTCTTGGCCTTGGACATCGTCCTACTACACTACCTAAGATCAACTGAGACTCTATGTAACGACGGAAATTGAGGAGAGGGGTCAGAACATCCGGATTCCCCCCCCCCTCGCTAGATCCTCCCCGGGAGATATTTGTTATTTAACTATTGTGCCATATATAGTTGAGGGATGGCTGTAATAATATATTAGTTACAATTTTAACACCGCAAGCCAACTGTGATTAAATACGGCTACGTAGTCTATCAATTAATTAGCTTGCCTACCTGGATGGGGCTCGAACTGCGACTCAGATTTCCCGTCGTTTGTATCTTGCCTCTGCTAATTCTCGTTGTTTACAAGGACAGGCCCTTGCAGACAACGGACCTGCATTGCATTTCACGATCTCCCCCGCGTGACATTCAGCACATATCAATACATCACGGAATAATACTGCATACGTCCAAGATCTCGTTTTGTTTTGTTTCTTTGCTACAACTACAGTGCACTGCTACACACCCTACAGTTGAACTTATCCTGAAGATTCAGTCATACTCAAGTTTCGAGGCGAGAAAAATGCTGAACCTTGTATCGCTGTTAGCACTGCATTCTGCAGATAGCCTTCAAGTTCTCAATCCGTCCTTAACCCCCTGTTAAAGAAACTCATCTTTTGTGAAGCCATAGCACGCGAAGGAATTCTACTCGAGTGGAGATGCGCAATTTCTTAATCGAGAATCGATGTAGAGATTATATCGACCCCGAGGAAGAAAATCCTACCCAAGGACCTGTGTGGCCACCGCACAGTATTGCAGACACACACACAGCCGCTTCTATCTGTGATTGCGTTCGATCTGCCGCCACCCTATGGATTTTCCATCTCGTCCTAACGGTCAACGCCGCACACAATACATGTTTGCAAATGACAAGTACCATTTGCGATCTCATCTTTCTCTCAGCTTAAACGAAAGCGAAGTTTGCATGTTGTCTTCCATACGGGATATATTGAATCGTGTTCAAGAAGGAGCACGCACCTGATATTTCCCACGACAGCGATAACGTCTACTTACAACGCGTAAGTTTTGTCACTATCGAAACAGCTGATTATTAAGACGGCTAGAAGAAGGCGTATGCAGACGTATGACCTGCATATTGCTGTTTTGCACATAGACTGGACCGGCCATCCAAGGTACTGTAGTCACCTTTAGGCTAAAGCAAACAACCTTGGTAGCCGGCACCTTCGAGACGGAAAGGGGAAGCACACCGTTAGGGCCATTAGGGCCGTTAGGGCCGCCCAGAAGAAGAACAGTTTCTGTTCGAAATATCGGCGGCTTCTGTCCTGAGGCAACTCCCTTCCTACATTCTACCGGTTCGCTGCATTTCTACCCATCTACCGTTAGGGTTCGTTCGGTGAAAACTTCCCGTCGAGCTTCAGGTCAACCAGATACGACACGCTGCGAGGCGTACTACGTGGGTACGGCAGTGGTACGAGGACTGCGAAGCAAGGGTACAAAGTCCCTTGTCTGTCTGTGCCATAGAGCTCGTGGACATCTTACAGAGAGTGGTTACACCGGGGGACAGTGCAGGTGTGCTTTCTGACCCCCGTACGCAATGCAGAAAATCATTTGACGTAACTATAGCAGATTAAACCAAGAAGTAATATGCTAGCACAACTGCAGAGTCCTCTGACCCATGTGTGCTCTAATATATGGAGCTGATTGAAGTGTAAAGCGCTTCTCTTGCGCCGCCCGCACTTTTGACTTCGATTGAACGTCATCTGATGCAGCAGGACCTTTACCTAATGCGCTTAACAAGACTCATATCACAGATGCGGTAACGCACGTGTGTACTAGCTGTTTTAACGACAATCTGACTTACCGACGGAACGAGTGTCAAAAAGAAAACCAAAAACCGTAAGATAATTCTTTACAAGGATTAGCAGAAGTGGGGACTTAACAGGCACGCAGGCTGTTTAGAACGAGCCCAACTCTCTGTGCTTCAAATAAACAAGCACCATGTCGTTCTCCAGTGGACACCGGAACATAATGGCATCCGTGGCTGACCGTAGCTGACCTGGCAGCCCGGAACGCGCACCAGAAAAGACATTCCGTGAAATATGCTTCACAAAGTCCGACACAAAGTACCTGCTAAGCTCAGTACTAGACCATGGACCACTAAGACCATGTGGCCAAGTGAAGACATGCAATACACATTTCTTGTACGAATCGTGCACTCATGGTCTCACCTCTAAGATACAAGAACAACAATGTTCCGCAAGGCAGCAGCATGCCTGTACCAGACAGGAGACGTTGGTGCACCGAACTGTCAAACTTGTGGAACACGGGACGAGGCGAAGGCCCTACTTGAGTACTATAAGCGCTATACATCTAGCCTGCAGTGTCTGAAGAGTGCCCTGGATTGACCGGGCCGTCGACCACTCAACGTGAAGGACGTGCTGCTGAGAGACTGGCCAGACCAGCAGAGACAATCCGCACTTTGCGCCCTGGTGCGCATGCTGAAAGACATAGGTACTGCGGCCATCTTTTAAACACTCAACGCTCACAATATATGAAAGTGATTAGCGTCTTTTTTAAACGCACAGGCCAAGTGTTCTGGAGCAGCTGGTTGCACTAGCTCGGTCGACATCTCCAGTTCTTTCTTTTCAACATCTTCGTCTCTTTCTCGCAGACCACAACCACGACATCACCCTTCCAGTGGTTAAACACCACTCGAACCTCATACGAGGCTCATCGCTTACTCTCTCCTCCTATTCGAGGGAAGAAGAAGAAATAAATACCTGGGCGATAAACGCAACTATCGTTCTCGCCTCCCGAGAGATACACTGTCACCAAGCGGCAGAGGAAACAGGCGGAACGATAAAGTACCCGATAATGTCGCATCTTCTCCTCCTCCTCTCTCTGTATGTCTTCGATTGCCTTTTTTTTTTTTTTTTTCGTGGCTCAGTCCGTCGTCGACAGGAGGGAGACGATCGCATTTCAAACGCCGGGCTCGGCGGAAAAAGGGTTTAAAGTGCCCTTCATCACTGTGTGTGTGGGAAGAGAGCCGGGATATCGCAGTCGCAGTGAGTCTGTATGTGTAACCCCTGGCCATAATTCATGCGTTCCTGCTTGTCACGGCTGTGTCGTATTTCGGGGTTGCTCGATTTCTCTCTTTTGCATTTCTGCAGTTCTAACCGTCGGTGGTGGTGTTACTCGTTCGTGTGATTCCTGAGGGGAGCTGCTGAATATGCGATGGAGCACGTGCTCGGAATGTGTCTCCCGTCTTGTAGTGTCTTTTATTGCATTGACTGTCGAGCTGCTGAGACGTCGTTTTCGTGTGCGGTATCGATGACAACGCTTTTCATGCTGGATGAATTTTTAAAGTGTCGCACAAGTTTAGAAAAAAAAAAAAAAACTTGGGACATGGCGATATATATGCTCACCCTTAGAAATGATTTAGTTGTCTAGTGTAGTTAGATTAGCGGTCCAATGAGATTGCGTATGTCACGTACGTAGAAAATGCTACGCAGAAAGTACTGCGTGCCAACCCTTCACGTCTTCCATTGCCATACAGCACAGTGTAGGCTCTGATTTTTTAACGCATACGCTTAACGACAGAGTGCGCAGTAATCGTTCTCCGCTGCACCTTGCAGCTCAACTATACGTCCTAGCTTTACGTCTTCGACCATTCATCAAATGTGCGCATACAAGAATTTTCCGAGTGAAGAACCCGGCTTCAAATCGAGCATAAGCGACAGCCCCTTGTCAAGAATGCTGGAGCAACTACGAACGGTCGTAAACAAGAATTCTTGGACTCGCAAAATGTCTCCCGCGTGAAAAAAAAAAAAAAAAAATTAAGGGCGCGTGTGTCTCGAGGTAAAAAAAAAAATGTCGACGTATGGCCATCGCATCACGGCGAAACAGTTTGACTCCCCCACGGCCCATTTCTGTCGCACGCATGACATGGCCTCTTTAAGCGTTGTGCCCAATGTAAACGTCTCTGCGGGACCGGCCATGCGCACTGGTATGCAAGATAGAAGAAAAAAAAAGTTTGAAGTTGGGCTAGTTCTTTCATCGTTTTTAACACGAAGGCGACATGTCTAGTATTGCATTGTAATTTACGCGTGATAGTTTTTTTTTGTGTGTGTGTCTGTGGGACACATAGATCTGTCATGTATCCTGTACTTAGGACAGCATATACGATCTTTATGTGTAGCAGATATCTATACGAAATTCGCACATTGCTTGAACATAGCGAGGAAGTTTGAGCACTGTTAGAACATAGCGATCGTGAAACTACGTACATCTACGCACTTTATAACCGTATTTCAGTCAAACGAGTTGTGACACCCTTTGTGCATGTGCTTCGTTACATCGTGCATGTATATACGTACAGCTCCAGTGAACCTTAATAATAACACTGGAAAAAAAATGTGGTCTCGTTCCCGAGCGCGATTACAGCAACCCTTGGGACCATGAGGAAATCTTAATTGCATAAAATTATTCTGTTAGGTTAACGCAAAGATTTAGTTCACTTAATATTCCCTCAGTGCCCCGAGGGTGGCTGTTATCGCGCTGGCAAATGAGACCGAATTTTTCCAGTGTTATTATTAAGGTTGACCGGAGCTGTACAGCACGTCATTGTATCCAGGAGAAAAAAAGAGAAAGAAAACATTATTCTTGTCGTAGTTAGCGAGATACAGAACCTTAACCACTCGCCCGCGTCATGCTCTCGCCTCACAGGAGCTAGCATCCCCATTGGTTCTCGTATGCACGTGACTTCTCCCGCGCTGTCTCACTGGAGGAGCGCCTGCAGTGATGGCAGAGGCGGATGAGTTTCGGTATTCGCGATGCCGTTTTTCTGCTCGTCTAGTGCTCGGGTTACACGGGGGGGGGGGGGGGAAGATATGTTTCTTCAAGATAGAGAGAGGGGGAAAGGTCAGACAGGCCAAGGGGTCACACGGGGTGTCTCAATGATCATTAGCGCCAAAGGACATCGAACGTGCGCGCAGCGCATGTAACGCATGTAACGTGTCAACTATACTCACAAAAAGTACTTAATTTAAGTTATTGAGTACCGGGCAAAAAAGTAACCGAGTAGGGCACTAAATACACAATCTTCAAAAGTATTCAACCTTTTGTTATGGGGCACTGGGACACCGGTGTCCCTCTTATCACTTTTTCTATCCTGGCTCCACGTACGCCATGCAATCATTTTCTTCCCAAATTGCTGTGGCTCCATCTATGAGGGGTAATAGTAACCTGAGGAGCAGCTTCACGTTTACATCAAAAGGTGGGGGCATTACAGGACGTCTTTTCTTTTCGGGTTTTCTCCGAGACTCGTTTCATGTGCCGTTTTGGAAACCTTCGCGAAACGAGAAGTACGTCCGGTACAAACGAATTTTTTATTTCTTGCACTGTGGTATTGACACACAAAAAACCTCCACCGGTACAATAAAACGTACGTGCATTTGTAGCGTCGGAACTCGTATTCTCGCTACGGAGGGTGTTTGTGTGGCTGAGGCGTTATGCTTAGTTGGCCGATGTACGCACATAGAATGCAATTGTCAGTTGTAGTATCTCTATTTGGTCCGTTTGTAGGAAAACGAAGACAAATAACCACGGAGGATCTGTTGTTTCTTGTCAGACGATCAGAATGATCCCAACAATATCGCAAAACGAGATGAGAGAATGAGCTTACGATTCCATGCCTCAAGCAGAAGCAAGGGGAAAGGAAAGTCGTGCAAAGGCCGCACAGGTAAAAGAAAACGATGAAAAACGGCGGTGGTATATTAATAATATATAAAGAAAATTTATTACCTGATGATATGTACAGTGTAAGCAGCAGGTAGTAATAATGGAACGGCTTGCCGTAGTCAGCCACGCTGAGCCGGGCAACGTGACGACTATGGGAGGTGGAATCGAGCGCCCTGGGCCGACTTCACAGGGAACTGTACCGACATCTGTCTTGAAATGTCTGAGGAAAACCCACGGAAAATACCCAGTACAGGACCAAGAACAACGTCACACCACATCAAATGAGAATGAAGAATTTTTGCGCGATGACTCGCGTGCCGCGACTCCAGCGAACAACAGGTGGCGCCTCTGCACTTCAAGAGGGAGGACGACTCCAGGGTCACGGCAGCGGCTTCAGTGATCCCGAACCTAAGTTCGGGCGAAATTCTGCGGTATCCGAAGTGCCGTGCGGAGTCGAGGTGCTTTGTGGAGTCAGAAAGGCTTTTGGATGCGCACAGTATCATACTGAGTGGCGCGGTTGAACGAGAATCCAGAAGATGTGGGTTCGATCCCTACAGCTGGCGAACCTTTTCAGCGACTTTCATGCATCTTTCACCGACGAACATATCCGCGTTAGGCTTGTGCGTACAGACATCTGAATTATATGCGGTCTTTAATCGTGTCAACGTTCGTTTTGTGCTTTCCGGCAATGTCCTTGAGGTTGAGAGCGGACACTGCAGCTGCACCGCAGGAAAGTCGGGAAAATGAAACATACTTGCGCCCTACTCCTATACTGCGTTACGCAGCTAAATGAGCGCCGTCACACTGCGAACGTGTCGTTTCTGCCTCTTTCAGGAGTGGCTTGCCTACCTACCTGGAAAAGTGCTTAGAACACAGTACCATAATCCTTGACATTTTCTTGCGGATTCGCAAACGTGAAATCCACAGCCTACGGTGGCGTGTAAGCACCGGTAAGCTGCCACGACTCTCGTTTTCGCGTGGAAAGCGGTGCAAGAAGAGCTTTGTGTCTTTCATCCTAGCTGAGTGGCACTGTGGAACACTACAAAAGTCCTTGGACTTGTTAACCGCGCTCGTCGCCATCCACGCAGGCCGCGAAGCAGCAGGTCTAGTCTAGTTTGCCGCAGGCCGCTTCAACCCAAACCTGGGCACGATGCCTCCACTTTCCGCCACTTGGTGGCTACGTCTTCTCTGGAGGCGCGAATAAAATCATAGTAAAAGACGCATCGTAGGTGCAGCACAACTGAGCAAAAAGCGGCTTGTGCAAAGCACCTGGACAGTGTGTGCATTGTCTGCACTCTCCGTAGTGTGTTTGGGTCAGGCAGCCAAAAGGGCATAATGTAAAAACCCCGAGAAAGGGAACACGAAGGGACAGACACAACACGAACACAAGTTCGTGTTGTGTCTGTCCTTTCGTGTTCCCTAGTCTCGGGGTTTTTACATTATGCATCATCTTCACCAGCTCGCTTGCTTCCTAGCCATTTTTTCATAGCCAAAAGGGGCCTCAAGTGGGTCGTGGGACATACCCTGTTCCACGTCGTCGAAGTTCCTTAGCTGCTTCATGGACCAAATTAGTCCCTTTTTTTTTTCTCGGCTGCAAAAAGTTTCTCAGCTTTCGGGTTTGGTTGTTGGTGTATAAAAATGCAGCAGAAGAGCAGTGGAAGTGTTCCTGATTGTGTGCAATGGCACACTTTCTCGAGTTCAGCAAAGGGTTAAGATAGAGTATTAGAATATTAGACTATGGGTTAAGTACAGTAACGTAGAGTATTAAATACTTACTCCTAAAAGTAACCATGGGCGCCGTCACGGGGGAAAGGGGGCGTTGCCCCTCTCCCCTGGCTTCCAGAAACGTGCGGTTGCTGAGCCAAGACGTTGTAGTTGCGGGCGCAGTTGACGCAAAACCACATTCTGCCCCCCCCCCCCCGGAATAAATCCTGGCGGCGCTCGTGAAAGTAACTCGTTACCTTCAAGATACTTTACGGTCACAGTTGGAATTGGCTATCCTAAATACGGCTAAAGAAATACGAAGAGTGTGAAGTTGAAAGTGGCATTACCAAAAAGTTTTATTATCTCGCAGGAACAGCTGCTTTTCAATATTGCTATCCGATAGCACGTCTCATTTTATGTATGTCTCTACAGATGTACGCGAAGGAATGCTCTACAGAAACAGCATAATTTACTTCAGTTTTTCTCCTTATCGTTGCTTTATCCTCATAGAGAGTTATAATGCATAAGTTGATGCATAAATTCTAACTATATATAACAGCAACAACTTTATTACAAGATGATGAATGGGAGTTTCATCGTTATAAGTTCTAAATGCTTTTTTCTTTTTTTTTCTGTGACAAAATCTTTTATTTGTCTTTAATTTCATATGAATAGAAGACACAAATTATTCGGTAATATATTATCCTGCATTATCTATAACTGTCTAGAGGACGATGGTATTCCTCTACATGAGTCCCGACCGGCGATGATGGTATGCCACGGAGAGGCGATGACGGTGGCCTATCTCCATGACCGCGCCGGTGGAACTGAAGCCGGTGCTCCAGGCGCGCGGCCATCTTCGTCGTTGCCCACGGCCCGCTACAGTGCTCCCCTCTCAGACGCGGAGCGGCGAGAAAGAAGAACGACGATCTACGTCTACACCGGAGGGAGAGATGCAGGGGCGATCGTGGATGACGCGCACTACTGGACGTGTCCGTGGCACGGCACAACACCCGTTGCGAGAAACTGTCGATAAGCGGGGCAGATGAGGGGCGAAGTCGTTGGGCGTCGGAGTCGTGTACCGTGCCGTCATCCTGTTCAACCGTGCATGTTAACCACGGTCGCCCTCGCTGCCCTCCTATAGTGAAGTCGTGGACATCATGTGCTTTATCGCCGCTCCGCGTCTGAGCGGGAGGGAGGGGCAGTGATGTAGCGGCCGGTGGACAACGACGAGGATGGACACGCGCCTGGAGCACCCGCTTCCCAGTTCAACCGGCGCGGCCATGAAGATAGGCCACTGTCATCGACTCTTCGTGGCATACCATCATCGCCGGTCAGGACTCATGTAGAGGGACACCACCGTCTGTACAACTGTCTGCCAACGCTGGGGCAATTTTTCCATTCCGCGTCTGAAGAAACCACTGGGTATGAGTAGAATAAGTCATCAAGTCATGTTTGAAGGTCATTGTCATTCTCAATAGGAATTTCCTTGAAGGCTGTTAGAGAGAGAGAGAGTGAGCCAAAAAGGTGGAAATCTGAAGGAGCGAGGTCGGGGGAATACGGCGGATGTGGAATAACCTCCAAACCAAGTTGTTGAATAGCTGCTCTTGTCATATTAGCGGTGCGCGGGCGCGCGTTTTCTTGCTGCAGCAGCAGTTGATGCCGTCTTCCTGTTTGTTTTCCTTGAAATGCGGCAGCAAGACGTTTGAGTTGTTGACAGTAAATGTCAGCAGTAATGGTTACGTTCCTGCGCAACAGTTAGTAGCGCACGACGCCTTCTGTGTGCCACCGAACGCATAACGTTATCTCCTGCGGATATGTGTTAGAGCCTTTAAGCGATCTTCATCCAAGCCTCCCGAACGTGGAGCATCATTCAAATCAGAGTGGCCCTCTTTGAAACGACAAAACCATGAAAAATGGTTAGGACAATGAAAAAATTCTTACCGTGCTTTTCCCGATGGCATTTTCCATGTACACTGCCCAAATGTTGCGAGACGCATCCGCTGCCTTTGCTCCTACGTTGAACTCAAATAGGAGAACATGTCGCAGGTGTTCCTGGTTTTCCACTTGACAGCCCAACCCCCTCAGCCCACAAAGAGCACTCAAGCTTTCTTTATATATGTAAAATGCAAGACACACCGACTAATATTAGACTGTCGCATCAAATGACGTGTAACAAACGAGAAACAGACACTTAACAGCATAGTGTTGTAATACCAATTTTACTTGCCCTCTCTCGCTACGGCTTGCGGCACGGGAGACGGGACTTCTATCCTGCCTGATAGGGGTCTCACAATGGTTTACCCGCATACCCTTCGTGACAACACATCGCACGATGCATGCTCCCAAACCCGAGGCGCCTGCACGCTGCCCCTTCCCAAGAGGGAAGTGAATGTCCCGAATATATCAATAACAACAAAAACAACAATAATACATCAAAGAGAAGTGATGACGACATGGGATGTTTCCCCGTGGTAGCCGAATATATCAGGCGCTAAAGCATATGTACAAAAACAGCACAAAGCGCATTGCCGAGAAAAACGAGAATCTTTCACAGACCTCCTTGTCTCTCACGGAGAAGTATCTTCAAAGTACTGTTGTACGTAACGGTGTTACAGTAATTGGTACTTTTTTCAGTATCGGAGTGCGGATCGCGATAATGTTTTAAATCGGTATCGGAAAAGCATTTCTGTTACAAATTTATGGTAACGCGATCTCCGTCTCGTTACGGATACCGACACTTCCCTTTCTTCACCAACCATATTTCTTGCTACTATTCATTGTCACTGTTCCGCATAACGCTCTACAACAAGTCTGTGGACCCGCACACGTACTCCGTATTCCGTAACGGGAATTATACTAAGCACACGTTCACTTTTTTTCTTCGAACCTGGAGAACATAACCACGGCTGCGCTCGACAAAAGAGGTGATGTCAACGAACAGAGGTCAAGGCCTTGGACAGTGCGCTCTGGACTTAGGGTTGCCACCAGGCCGGTATTATACCGGCACGGCCGGTTACTTGCTCTCTCTGCCGGTTGCCGGTAGGAAGGTGATACCGGCAGCCTTTTGCCGGTATTTGTGGCTCAACACCTTTCATAGGGGCTTTTACGGGGTTTTCCTTTCAACATTCCACTACAGCTTGAATAAATCTGGAGCACAGACCCAACTCCGTAGTCACCAGTCGTTTTCTTAGTTATTCAATATTATTATCATTGTTGTTGTCTAGAGCCAGTACGCTCGTTCTTTCTCTCTCTCTCTCTCTGTATACTGTCCACCCCTCACTTACTTTCCCTTTCTCGCGAACATTTCCTCCTTTCCCTCTACTCCACCTCCTCTCCCTCAGCCGGTATTTTTCACTACGAAAGGTGGCAACCCTGTCTGGACTCAACTCCTAAGCTGCGGTGTCGCACTGAGTCACGCTCACATATACTGTGGTATTGTTAACTTCGTATAAGTTTCCTTGGTGATCGGACTCCACGGTAGGTGTGGGCCTGACGTAATGGTCATATTGGCCCCTGTCAGCTGACGGAGGATCCGCGGCCTGCAAGGGTGGCAGAAGACGACTTCGAGAACCAGTTATTAATAAAAGTCAAGCAAAGTGTCCGAGCTATATAATAAACATGCTGTCTTTTTATTGCAAAGCTGTTTTCTCCCAGCTTTTGCTATTATACAAATAGGATGTTCACGTAATAAGCAAGATTTCAATGTTGCATCACCTTCGTATTTCCAACAAAAGTATCGCGTTACTTTTTGTAGTAACGGTAGCGGTACTTCGTTACTTTATAAAAGAAGTATCGATATCGGTATTTCGATACTTTTTTACTGAAGTAACAAGTATCGGTATCGCGGTACCATATTTCGGTAATGGGTACAACACTGCTGCTAAGTAAGTTTGAAAATCAGTAGCATTTATTTCAAAAAGTATTCAAGTTAGATTACTAAATACTGACTTTTGAAAGTATTTGCAAAATCCCAAGTTATTCGCAACAGTATTCAAGACACGTAACTTAAATTCTTCACTCAAGTTACTGTACAAGTCTGGTGTCAACCACTGAGGCAGCATTGGATCCAATGCCGCTTGTGAGGTTGACACGTTACAAAATTGGGTGGCGCTCGCACGTTCAATGCCTTTTCGTTTCAATGACCATTGAGACTCTCATTGTGACCTGGGCGTAATGCTCCCTGGAATGCAGGTTGACATCGATGCAAATAACAATCTCTTATATTTATACGGCATAACTCCTGGGCGGTATGTCACAACTCACAACGTATCTAGTAGACACTTTACATAGCGGACATTGCCTGCAATGTTTCGCACCTTTTCTTTCTCCCTCTTCATTTTATTGCATTTCTTGTATCTCTGTTTTTGTTCTCATGCTAACGCGGAGAGCAGGGGGATACATCCGTAAAACATCCCATTCATGGCAGTAGAGATAACAGTAGTGTGTACATGCACTATATGTCACAGGGCGACAAATTTTCAGTCATTACGCACAGGCAGATGCGCCCAAGTAATTTTCCATGACCACCACATGCAAGACTCGTGGTCAGCCACAAAGAGAGCACGTGTCCATCACGAGGACCAGAATAGCAGTACAGCCGTGAGAACGTCGTGGTTCTCACGTAACCAAAAGGGACTTCGGCATAGATTCCGAGAATGTGGCACGCGTGGTGACCCTTTTTCGTAGGGAAGAATGGGTTCGTTTCGTGGAAGCGCCTGAGGGTGCCCCGTCTGCCGAGGGATTAAAAAGGAGCGACCGGCCGAAAGTAGGTTGTCGTCCCATGGTCACCGGATAGTGAAAGTCGTAACGAGATAGCGGCGGTTTTGCCGCCGGAGATAATTGGAGGTGCGGAAGGAGCGGATCGGCGAAGATCTGAGTGACGGCAGAGTTTTGAAGACATCGCAGGGAGCTGCGACAGAAGTGGTGCAACCCAGAATTTTGAAGACATCGCAGGGAGCTGCGACAGAAGTGGTGCAACCCGGGGTTTTGAAGACATCGCAGGAAGCTGCGACATTTTGTGAGAATTAGTTTTGTGTGTGAGCGTGACCAGGAAGAAGGAAAGCATCCGACGTGATCCAGAGGGCCGCCCGACAGTATCGACTGCAACGAAGCCGACCGCCTCCAAGTATCGTCCGCCTCAGAGATAAGTTGTGTTTGAACTTTGCTTTTCATTGAACTAACTTTGCGGAACTATTTTAGACAGTAGTTGGGCAATCGGTGCGTATTTCGCGTTAGGCCGCATAGCATCAGTGGGGTGCAGTATATGTCTCATTTATGTGTCGGGATTGATACTTGAGCTGTTCCTGTCGTGTGCTACTTTGATTGATGTTATGTCTTTTGCGAACGAGTAAATTGTTATTACTGGTTACGAAAGCTATGTGTCCTCGTCCTCTTGTTCATCGACTGGCCAATCTCCACCCTACCCGCTGAGTTCGAATACCTTCATCGATCTCGGAGCTGGGGGATATCACGCACGATCCCTGAGCCCCGTGACATATTTCTGGCGTCCGCGACAGGACTCAGGAACAGTGGTGGAGAAAAGGTTTCGTCGGTGAACTTGTGGTCGAGTTTTGCGAAGTTTGAGACGTGTACGCCATGGATTTGCCCGAGCTAGTAGCGATTGGGAAGGAATTAGGCCTTCAGGGTGCCGCGTTGAAAGAATGGGTTGAGAAGGAACAGAGAGAAAGGCGAGCGCAAGAAAGAGAACTATTGAAGGAACAGCTGCATGCGAGAGAGCAAGAACAAATTCGAGAAACTGAAGCAGCGAAAGCTAGGGCAGAAGAAGTAAAACTTAAGATTAGACTGCAAGAGCTACAGAACCAGGGTGCAACTGGATCAACGCAGAGCGCTACGCGCGACGTAAGCAGCACGCTGCCCATAAGTCCTCATAGGTGGCTTGCGCCATTTGATGAAAAGAAAGATGATCTCGATGCCTACTTGCTGCGTTTCGAACGACTGGCGACGGGTCAGCGGTGGGCAAAAGAACAATGGGCTACAGCGCTCAGCGTGTGCCTAAGCGGAGATGCTTTAGGTGTGTTTGCCAGGCTGACCCCAGAAGATTCCGCCGATTATGATAAAGTGAAGCTCGCGCTCCTTCAGCGGTTCCGACTCACAGCGGAGGGGTTCAGAGAGAAATTCCGAAGCGGGAAGCCTATGGAGGGAGAAACAGGCACGCAGTTTGCAGCACGACTGAGTAACCTCTTCGACCGCTGGGTAGACCTCTCCGAAACGAAGCATGACTACGTGAACCTACGAAATTTGCTCCTGACCGAACAGTTCATTAAGGGTTGCCAGCCTAAGCTTGCCGTGTTCCTGCGAGAACGAAAAACTGAATCGCTGACCGATTTAGCTAAACTAGCGGATCGCTACTTGGAAGCCCAATGTCAGAGCAGTCTTGGGAAAAACAAGAACGAAGAAGTGGAAGTAGTAGGAGAACCAAAACGAACGACAAACGTGAAGCAAGTACGGGACAGAGAAGAAAACCGTAACCCGAGACGATGTTATTTGTGTAACAAGATAGGGCATGTGGCCTCAGAATGCAGATCGCGACAAGGAAGACAAGTGGGTGTAACGTGCTACACGTGTGGTAAAGCAGGGCACACCGCAAGACAGTGTTGGGAAAAAGCACCGGCCAAGCCCCATGGGGCTTGGCCGGCTTTGGCCGGGCTTTGGCCGGGGCTACAATGCACGATGCCTGCAGGCATCGTGCATTGTAGCCCCGAGGACGGAGAAACGTAACTCCGCAGACGACTGCATCAGTGAAGGATACATCGAACTGAAAAATGGAGTGAAGCTGCCAGTGGTGAACGCCTTCGTCTCGCCAAAAACTTTGCTCCAGGTCGAGGGTGTGCCAGTGGTAACGGGAAAATTGGGAGAACATCGCGTGACAGTGCTGCGCGACACGGGAAGCAATACAGTTATCGTCAGAAAGATGCTCGTCAAGGAGGAAGACCTGACGGGAGAAGTAGGTCAAGTGTACTTGGTGGACGGGACTGTAAGAAACCTTCCAGAGGCGAGGATATCTGTGAAGACGCCGTTTTTCAGCGGGATCCTGACGGCCAAGTGTATGGAAAACCCCCTCTACGACGTGATCCTAGGAAACGTGCCCGGAGCCCGAGAACCAAGCGACCCAGACCCCAATTGGGAATCATGTGAAGCGACAGATGCCGAGAGGCTGCAGACGCAACTCGTCAAGGATGAAGAGACAGAGGAACTGAGTGCTGCAGTGGAGACGAGGAGACAGGCCAAGGAAAAGACTCAAGGGAGGAGAGAACGGGCATCACTCCGAGTACCGGAAATACACGAATGGCCAGCGCAGCCCGGAGAAATTACGAAGGAGCAGCAAGAGGATGTCACTTTGAAGTGCTGTTTTGACCGAGTCGGGCAGAGACTTCAATGCCGCAATGAAAACAACAGTTACGAGTTCGTTGTAAAGGAGGGTATTTTGTACCGGTTGTACCGAATGGGAGCTGGAAAAGAATTTCTGCAGATGATCGTGCCAAAGACGTTCAGAGAAGCAGTATTGAAGCTGGCACATGACGGCATTATGTCAGGGCATCAGGGTGTGCAAAAGACTACGGACAGGGTCCTAACGGAATTCTTCTGGCCAGGCGTACAAGCGGATGTCAAGCGATTCGTCAAATCCTGCGACCAGTGTCAACGGACAACCCCAAAAGGAAAGGTGGCCAAGGTACCTCTCGGAAAGATGCCAACGATCGAGACGCCATTCCAGCGCGTTGCCGTCGACATCGTTGGACCAATCTCGCCAGCCACCGCGAAGGGGAACCAATACATCCTCACGATGGTCGATTATGCGACACGCTACCCGGATGCCGTGGCCCTACCTAGCATCACAACGGAAAGGGTAGCAGAAGGCCTTGTAGAAATGTTCACCCGGACGGGGATCCCGAGGGAAATCTTGAGCGATCGGGGACCCGCTTTTGTGTCGGATGCCATGCGGGAAGTGAGTCGCCTGCTGTCCCTGAAGCAACTTCACAGCTCTCCGTACCACCCGATGGGCAACGGACTTGTTGAAAAATTTAATGGGACCATCAAGATCATGTTGAAACGCATGTGCGAGGAGCGACCGAGAGATTGGGACCGGTACCTGTCGCCGCTGCTATTCGCATACCGTGAGGTTCCACAAGCGAGCCTTGGTTTCTCGCCATTCGAACTCCTCTACGGACGCCATGTGAGAGGGCCGCTCTCAGTGCTGCGTGAATGGTGGACCAACGAGAACATCGAAAGTGACGTGAAGACCACGTACGAGCATGTATTCCAACTGCGCAACAAACTTGAGAAAACATGCAAGCTAGCGCACGAGGAGCTGGAGCGAGCGGGGGCAAGATACCGACAACAATACAATAAGAAGGCCCGCCAGAGACGACTCGAAGTAGGACAAAAGGCTCTAATCCTTCTCCCCACAGACAGCAACAAACTTTTGATGCACTGGAAGGGGCCTTTCCCTATCGTCGGGAGGAAAGGAGAGGTCGACTACATCGTGGATCTAGATCACACAACGAAGGTGTTCCACGCCAACCTCCTCAAGCGGTACGAGGAGAGAGACGAAGCAGAGGGAGGACAGACAAAAGTGTGCAGCGTCGTGTCGATAGAAGAAAATGAAAGGGACGAGACAGTACCGATGCTCAGCTTGGAGAAGAAAGAAGACCACGACGACATTGTCTTGGCAGGAAGGTTGAATGATCGACAACGCAGCGAAGCAAGTCAACTGGTACGACAGTTCAGCACGATAATGTCGGACGTGCCGGGTAGTACAGATTTGGAAACATGTCGGTTGGAGTTGTCTACGGCGAAACCGGTACACACAAGGCAGTATCCGCTACCGTTTGCAGTGCGAAACACTGTGGAAGAGAGATCCAGAAGATGTTGGGCCTGGGCATCATAGAAAAGTCAAGTTCGCCATACAACTCCCCTGTATTGGTAGTGCGGAAGCCAGATAACACGCATAGGCTCTGTGTTGACTTCCGTAGGTTAAATGAGGTGCTGAAAGCAGATGCGGAACCAATCCCAAGGGCTGACCATATGTTTGCAGACATCGGGGAGAAGAAGTTTTTCACCAAACTGGACTTCAGTAAGGGCTACTGGCAGATACCTTTAGAAAGAGAGTCTAGGGCGAAGACTGCCTTTTCGACGGAATCCGGCCTGTACCAATTCCGGTACATGCCATTTGGTCTAAAGACCGCTCCAGCAGTTTTCACAAAGGTGATGCGAAAGCTCTTCGACGACCTGCCAGACGTCCGTCACTACTATGATGACGTTTTGGTGGCAAGTGACACGTGGAGCGAGCATATGGCGACACTTAAACAAGTGTTCGAGAGGATCCGCGATGCAGGCCTTACAGTGCGGCCAACGAAATGCGAGATAGGCCACGACGAAGTAAATTTCCTGGGCCATAAGATTGGGAAAGGGAAAGTGTCTCCAGTCGCAAAGTTAGACGAGAAAATCCAAAAAGCAGAGCGACCAGTCACGAAGAAGCAGGTTAGATCATTCTTGGGACTAACCGGATACTACAGGGATTTCATACCGCACTACGCAGAGGTAGCTGCGCCGCTAACAAGCCTGACGAAAAAGGGAGGAAGCAACACCGTGGTATGGGAGGAGGCACACGAGGAAGCCTTCAATGACTTGAAGCGAAGGTTGACAGAAGCTCCGATTTTACGGCTGCCTGATCTAGACAAGGACTTTGTACTGCGAACTGACGCCTCGGAAAAGAGTCTCGGGGCTGTGCTACTGCAAGAGTATGAGGGTGTGTTGCATCCGGTAGCATATGCTAGCCGGAAGTTGTTGGCCCGAGAAGCAGCGTACGCCACCATCGAGAGGGAAGGACTCGCTCTTATTTGGGGAATTCATCGGTTCCACCCGTACCTCTACGGGAAGCCATTCGTCCTGCAAACGGACCATCAGCCCCTTCTCCACATCAACCGAAGCCGACACACAAACGCACGCGTGATGCGTTGGAGTTTGCAGCTACAGGAATATGATTTCCGTGTGGAATATGTAAAGGGAAGGGAGAATGTCGGCGCAGACTATTTAAGTCGGATGTATTGACTCGTAAGGGGTCAACGGACTGTATATATTGAACTATAAGTGCCTCGAAATGAATACTGTACTTTAGTTTCCTGTGTTTCCGCATATTTGTAGTGATTATCCCTTATTGTTGTGTACACTTGCGTTGTATAGTTGTGTATACTTGTGGCTTGCGTTTGTATATACAATCGGTGTAGTGAGAATGTTGTGCTATCATGTGACCCTGTGTTATAACTCTCGAATGTGATGCTTTTGTAATTGTTTCGTAGTCTCATTTCCATTCTGTTGAATGAGTTCCATTGAGTTGAGGCGTTGAAGTGTATGATACCATTAGTTTGATTTGTCTGCACCTGTGAAGATGTTGAATATTATTGTATAATATTCTTGAAGGGGGGAGTCGTGTCACAGGGCGACAAATTTTCAGTCATTACGCACAGGCAGATGCGCCCAAGTAATTTTCCATGACCACCACATGCAAGACTCGTGGTCAGCCACAAAGAGAGCACGTGTCCATCACGAGGACCAGAATAGCAGTACAGCCGTGAGAACGTCGTGGTTCTCACGTAACCAAAAGGGACTTCGGCATAGATTCCGAGAATGTGGCACGCGTGGTGACCCTTTTTCGTAGGGAAGAATGGGTTCGTTTCGTGGAAGCGCCTGAGGGTGCCCCGTCTGCCGAGGGATTAAAAAGGAGCGACCGGCCGAAAGTAGGTTGTCGTCCCATGGTCACCGGATAGTGAAAGTCGTAACGAGATAGCGGCGGTTTTGCCGCCGGAGATAATTGGAGGTGCGGAAGGAGCGGATCGGCGAAGATCTGAGTGACGGCAGAGTTTTGAAGACATCGCAGGGAGCTGCGACAGAAGTGGTGCAACCCAGAATTTTGAAGACATCGCAGGGAGCTGCGACAGAAGTGGTGCAACCCGGGGTTTTGAAGACATCGCAGGAAGCTGCGACATTTTGTGAGAATTAGTTTTGTGTGTGAGCGTGACCAGGAAGAAGGAAAGCATCCGACGTGATCCAGAGGGCCGCCCGACAGTATCGACTGCAACGAAGCCGACCGCCTCCAAGTATCGTCCGCCTCAGAGATAAGTTGTGTTTGAACTTTGCTTTTCATTGAACTAACTTTGCGGAACTATTTTAGACAGTAGTTGGGCAATCGGTGCGTATTTCGCGTTAGGCCGCATAGCATCAGTGGGGTGCAATATATGTCTCATTTATGTGTCGGGATTGATACTTGAGCTGTTCCTGTCGTGTGCTACTTTGATTGATGTTATGTCTTTTGCGAACGAGTAAATTGTTATTACTGGTTACGAAAGCTATGTGTCCTCGTCCTCTTGTTCATCGACTGGCCAATCTCCACCCTACCCGCTGAGTTCGAATACCTTCATCGATCTCGGAGCTGGGGGATATCACGCACGATCCCTGAGCCCCGTGACACTATAGTGTCCTGTCGGAAGTATTTTCCCATGAAAAGCGATCGGAACGGCAACAACGCTGACATTGCACTATGTAATAATTAGAGTTCATTTCGGACAGGAATAGACCCTCTCCGCTAGTTACGCTACACTGTTCGAGTTAGGTTTGAATGTAAAAAAAAAAAAAAGGAAATGTGCACTCGGGGGGGGGGGGGGGGGATATATTTATTAGAACAAATGAAAAAAAAAAGTGGAAGGGTCAGTCAAACGGGAGACCGGCTTGCTATTCCGCGAAGAAAAATAAATAAAAGACGAATAAAAGAAACAAAATAGAAAAGAATTAGGAATTGCAGGATAAACTAACAAACGGTGAAGGAAGGGGGGAAACTAAACCTTGCGCTCACATCCCAGTAATACATACACAGTCTGACATATTTCTAATATATCTCAGTCTCATAATGCCACGATATTTTCCTGGTCTCTTTTTTCTTCAGTCGCCTTCCTATTGCTTTTTCCTTCTTCCGTTTTTTTTTCTTCAGATTTCTTCGAAATTTCCCGATGGATTTCCTCCTCTCTGTTCTATCACCTCCCAATTTATGGCTCTTACCGAGACTACTTTCTCCGCACATTCCGATCACATCCATCCCGCCTATGAAGCACATTAGTACGAAACCGTCAGACAATAGAGCACGAACGTGTCTTCTAAGTGAACACCGTTGGGTTCTCCGCAGATTTTGAGCCGCTCGTCATAATTTACAGCCGCTGATGGCCGTTGAGGGGATTTTCGCAACGACCGAAGATGGCCTTTCCTCCACGGCCAACCTCGCCGTTGGGCCAGATTATGGACCCGCAGCCCTTGCATCCGTATGCCGGCCGCGACCTGGGCATAAAGCCGATGGATAATACGGCAATTACCCCCGCAGCGTGCTTACCCTTCTCAGACAGTATAGTCGTTTACCGTGTATGCTTCCTACGGTGAAGGGAGATCGTAAATCAGGTCTTAGAAAAGGCGCACTTCGGATCAAAACTCGGGAGCCGCGCTGAATAAAGAGTGGCGATTCGATGGGCAAGTCAGCAGGTGCGTCGGCAGAGCGGGTGGCTAAGTTGCCACATTTAAGTGATGGAGAAGGAGAAAATATTGCATAATGCATAATGTAAAAACCTCGAGACTAGGGAACACGAAGGGACAGACACAACACGAAGTCGAAATTGAGAATTCGTGTTGTGTCTGTCCCTTCGTGTTCCCTAGACTCGGGGGTTTTTACATTAGGCATCATCTTCACCAGCTCGCTTGCTTCCTAGCCATTTTTTTCATTGAGAAAATATTGTCGCGTTTTAGAAATGTTACGTTAGGGTTTTGCGTCACTTATTTAACGTCGTGAGAATGACCGCCCGCAGGTAGGTGGAGAATAAAGTCTTCTAATAAACATAGACTTTCAAAAAGTTATAATAACGCGTAGGTACGCAAAAAAATGACTGCATCTTTGGGAATCCTGCCACACGATGTGGCAACGTCGTCCTGTTCTGATCTTTGGCCGCAGGAGCTCATTTCGGTGCACCTGTAACTTCGTTTTCCTTCTTATCTTCTCTCTCTCCACAACTGTTACGGACGTACCTACATGCCGGTGGACGTTGGTCGCGGCTCTATGAAGCTATAGCTTTAAGGAAATATAAATGAAAGAGAGAGAGACAGATGACTTTCTCCGGTGATGTCGAATACATCGAATGCAGCGGGTATTCATAGCTTTAATAAGCGAGGCGATAACCATTGATTGATTGATTGTCTGATTGAAAAAAAAAAAGGAGATGTGAGACCCGACGAACAGGTGAAACTACTCCAGGACACGTGAATAGTAAAGAAAGTAGAAAGCCCAACCACAAGACGACAAAGAGGCATAAAAAGGAACAAGCAGGGGACCGTTGATGTTGGGAATGAAGCTTGTTTTTTGTGCTTGTTTTTAAGGCTATTTTTTTCTTTTTTGCGTAACTTCGCTGATCGGAATCGTGTTGTTTTGTCAGCCACAATGCTTTCTTTCCGGAACTAATTTCCTCTTAGAGAGAGAAATTACAACAAGAATACATATACTTTTTTTTTCCTATTCACGCACGCGCAAACACTGCACTAAATCTCTTCGCTCTTTTCAATTTCCCATTCTTTTTTTCACAATTCAGCTCAATTCGTGCGTTAGCATCTGCTACAGACATCCTTCAAAATTCCCCTTCGAAAGCCAACACTATATGCGTATACGAACCCATATGGCAACACTTTTCCTATTCCCGCTTCCAGATTTTCCATTAACCCATCCCTTTCTTTCCATACGACCCACAACAAAACAGGATACGTTAATCTCCATCCCTTCCCGCTTTAATGACGGTCCCGTTTATCATTCTTCCCTACACCACGTCATTTTGTTGAAACCGATAAGAAACCTGATAAGGAAGCCGCAAGATGCGCCGCAACACGGACTCTTTAGGAGCTCGTACCCAACCCCTTTGATCATTCATCTTGGCTTATCGAACACTTTGTAGCCGATTCCTTGCGTTTCTTAACAAGATCATCGTCTTATCAAAACTGGCTGTCTGCCAAGGGAAGACTGGTGCTCTCCTCTATCGATTGCATCGTGAAGCTTGTATTGATTAGGATTGAGATGTTGAAACCCTATGTCTGGTAGGGCGGTTATTTATCTGCTTTTTCTCGATATTTTATTTTGTGCATAGATGGCCTTTTACCTCTAAAGTGATGTAAGTTGAAGTATACGTTGTATTGAGACACAATATTCTGCCGTTTGTGTTTGTTACACTGGTTTGCACTGTCTTCGAGTTCCCCATCAAAATATTTTCAGTGATTAAAGACCTTTGATTGATTGATTTACTTTGTTTATGCAGAGAAGTAAGTTAAATTCGAAAGAAATCCTCCCCTCACTCCCCACTCACCGCGTCAGTTTGCCTGATACCAGCTCGCGCTTCGTAGTGGTTAGTCTTCCACGCCGAAAGTGGGAGGTGACGGAGGTTTTCCGGCAGACTTCCCGGACGAATTGCGGCACAGTTCCCCGTGAAGTCAGCCCAGGACGCATACTAACCTCCCTGTCCCGCACTCCTTGTTGCTGTCCTCTCTACACCTGTTCACGTCTGTACGTCGCTCATAGCCACAGTTGCTTCGCGGCGCTAAAGGGGAAATAAAAAACAGATTTCTGACTGATTCATTGATTTGATTCATGCAGAGAAGCGTGTTAAACAAATTCGAAGTAAATCCCCCGACGCTCCCCATTCACATTTGCAAGCAAGTACAACTTAGCGTACTGTTGATAGCTCCGTGACAAGATCATCACTGGAACGTTATCTATATCTATGCTCTGCTTCAGTAGGGGTGACGCTGATATAAACGTTGAGAAATAAATCTATTAAAAATTCAACTTCCAAATTAAAACTTCAAAAATAACTCCTGTAAATACCAACGTGGTCAAAATAAACTCTGAAAAAAAATTTCGCAAAATCGGCGAATCGAAATAAATTTTTCAAAATCCCTCCTCTCCAATTGGTGGACAGCCAAAACCTTCTACGTCCACGTTGGAAAATAGTACGCTCTTCACTCTTGGAATGAGCAATGAGCTGAAAACGACAATTTCGCTCTACCGGAAATGGCTTGTGCGCACATTCTCCGTGACCACGTACATCGTATATTTGTATTTCTATCATAAACGAGAACAGTAAAGAAGGGGACGGACTCGAAGCATCAGCTATTTTGAGCCCATGTGTAGTCCGTCCATGCTTCCACTACTTCCACTTGCCATGACTATACGTAGGCAGCATAGAGTTCTCTCTGATTTTGTGGAGAAACAAGGGAGCGAACAAAGAAACGTACAACACTAATCCCTCTATGTCATGAGGCCTTCCAGCGTATATATGTATAGGTATGGCACTGTTCCACTAGCTCAACTCAGGAATGTGTGTTATACTTGTATTCATACGCGTCGTCGTCTCACTCTCAACTGGATATTTCGATTTCCCCAACTATTATCAGAGGACATATAGTATGTTATGAAAGATATGTGAATAGAGAACGGTTATATTGTGGATTTCGTTGAACAGAACATCGTGTTGCCGATAGACAAGCGTACGCAGAGTTCCACGCGAGGCCTAACTGTGATTTATTTTGACAGCGTGGATTTTTAAAAGTGTTGATTTCAGTATTTCTGTATTTCTTTATTTTACCCTCACGGCTCAAACGGGCAGCACAGAGGGGCGCGGTTAAAAAAGGAAAGATAGATATGACTTGGAACATTATTTAAAAAAATTACAGCAACCATTGTATATCACGTAGACATGCTTGTGGTAACATACAATAGCTATTACATCACGTATTATAATGTAAGTGGCTGCGGTAGTAGACGGATTTCGACGGGTGAAATTTTAAGCGTGGATTTTTAATGTTTTATTTTTAAGTGTTTATTTCAGCATACACCCCTTCAGTACACGGACAAAGGATCGAAACTAACACACACACAATTTACTCAATTTCATTCTTTCCCAGCATGGCTCTCACCTACCAGTCACCTCCGCAAATACCTCCCGCACCTCACATTAAAGCGCACATTCCCATGCGACCTCAGTACCACTGAGCCAAAAACCCCGAACCGATAAATTACCTCCATTTCCTCCTCTCACTGCACTACGCACCACCTTTACCGTTTCTAATGGGAAGGGACAATCAAGTTCAAACGACCAGCTCTCTCACCCTCAAAACCTTTACCCATCCAAGGATTCCTGCAAAACAAATTCCGTCAAAACGACTTCATATTAGCCGGCAGCGGCGAAAGATACCCTTCTCTATGTACGATGGCCCTTCTCCATCGTTCGCTAACGACTTCATATTATTTCGGGCCACGTTTCTCCAGTCCTTTTTGTCTTGAGAGAGAAACAGGCACAGAAGGACCGCTGGCCCAGATGAGCGGACGTGTTCACGCAGCAAAATGGGGAGAGATCCCCATTCGTAATAATGTTCCGTCCCTTAAAAAGATTGGGTCGATTATTCAGGCCATTGCGACAATGGCGTTATTAAAAACGGACGTTTTCATCAAAGGAAGAGAGTGAAGTTCCTTAGACAAAAGTATGTATGAGGAAGACAGAAGCGATCTAAACTGTGGCGCAGGAGGTCACGGCAGCTATAACGGGAGGCTCGAAATAATGCGTTGGAACAAAAAAAAAAAAAAAAGGGAAAGAAAGAAATCCTCGTTTGTTTCCGGTGGAGGAAAACGATTTGCACACGGAAATTCTAATTAAGGTGGAGAGTCGGAATGCGACAGGGTATCGGCTTCGCTGATCCGGGGCGAACTTCTCGGACGTTTGCATTAAAGTGCAGATGAGATGAAGGAAGATGGTGATTGGGAAGTGTCGTATGCTGGCTCATGCTAAGGTCGGCTGCAGTAGAAACGTGTAGTGAACCAGAAATGTATGAAGGATCTGCTAGAGGTATTTAATAAGTCCCCCCCCCCCACCGCATGGAGGTCAGGGAAAGTACCTGAATGGAATATTTATTTCACTTGTTGACCAAATGTGCATAACATGACCGAACGAGGCACGCGTACCTGACAGTTGGAAGCGCGCACGTGTTATTCCGCTGCTGAAGCCAGGTAAATCGCCATCGCAGCTCTCCTCCTCTAGACCAGTGAGCCTGACTAGCTGCCTTGGCAAGTTAATGGTGCGCATGGTATTCTCCAGACCTGAGTGGTGGCTCAAACATCGCTGCTTCTTCCCGCAAGAAATATCAAGAAAGCAGTAGATTCAGTTCTGGATCTAATCACTCCTGTGGAAGAGGCCAAGGTGCACAAGAAGATTGTGCTGACAGCATTTCTCGGTGTTAAGCGTGCACATACGACACTGTAAGTCATGCTTTTGTCCTCCATGGTCTTGTTGATGGCGCCATACCGTCCAAAGCACTCTCATGGCTGACTGATTTCCTCCATGGAGGTCAACTCTTCGTCACCACAAGCCAGGGTGGTACAGACCTTGTCACGTTGACTTGTGGTATGTCTGAGCCCCATCTTATTTAACTTTGTTATGGCTGGTCCTCGGGGTTGCGTCTGCAGGAATGTGGCTATTTCCATCTATGCTGCTGACATTTGTCTCTGAATCAGCTGTAAATCCCGTCCTGCCCTTCAGCGACGTCTCCAACTCGCTCTCGACGTTATCTAGCAGTACCTGCCACTGGCAGCCGTGGATATCTCGACGGAAAAGACAGTACTACTCCCATTTACGAGGCAGAACGTGCGGCCCACCCAGCTTTCGATTGCTGGCATACCATTGAAGTACGTATCTCACCATTCGCCTTTAAACACCGTCTAGGCTCCACCTCGTCTTCTTTCTGCCTCACTTGTGGAATGCAGGCGAACTGTGCCACGCCATCTTGGCTTGTGGGCAATGTCGCCAAGAGCGTGCACTCATGGAAGTTGATATGCAACGTATTGACAAACGGCCGTTCAACCTCGCAAACATTCTCGAACCGTGGTCGAACGCTGACAACCATATGTAAGGCCTTCGTCTTCTTGCGGTGTTCTTGGGCTCCACCGGTCTTGGCGACGGATCTCTGAAAGTCCTTCCCCCATCATCATCCGTTCTTAATGAGCAATATGGTAGCGTACAGCCATAGCGGCGGTGAACCGCCCACCTCATCATCATCCAATGTGTGTGTGTGTGTCCGCCTTGATGACGACGTAAAGTTTCGGTTTTGCACATAAATTCACTGTTCAGTGGAACCTTTTTTAGTACGATTTTATTTGTCATCTACATAGTTCTATTCCTTCTATTGTAGCAGACAACGAGAACATAAGGTGGGGGTCTTGTGAAACAGCGCACAGCACAGAGTCAGGAGGGCGGCATGTCGTGAATTGGAAACAACACCACAGGCAGTGTTACACTCTTAATCCGGTACCGTTCAGTAAAGGGTAAAAATTTGCAATGTTTTATCTTCCATTTCCGAAGTTACAGACTCTTTAGAGCTCACCGCAGTTCTTTGAACAACTCTCCCCTTTAACTATAAACCATATTCATAACCAATAATAGCTCTTCTACACATGAATCCGTTATAAAATACCATTATGCGGCATAATGGCGTCACACACTCAGTGTAACTCACTTTAAACTCCCGACTGCAGCGCCTTCCCTGAACGAGGCAACCCAGCGCACTACCCGACACACTCTCCGCCGTCAGACACAAGAAGCTAATATGTTTTGACGACCATCCTACTCACCGTGGACATAAACCGATCTCTCTGCCATTATTGGCTCTGTCCTCATCATATTCGAGGCGAAACGCACGAGGCGGAAGATGAAATTCCTGGCGCCAGGCCGAGATGAGTCAGCGTGGGCGAGATGCGATTTTTAAGGCGGGTGAAATCGGCCCATTAAAGCTACCTTATTACGTGCACGTAACTATGATCGTATCGAAAGCCCCCTCCCCCCCCCCCCCCTCCCTGCCTTTCCATAACGGGCCCATTTCGTGAAGGGCGATTGGATAATCGCATAAGCTTTGCCTCCCTGCGCCGGTGCTTCGATGTCTGGCCCGTATTCGTCGGCGGAGTCTCACGTATACACATGGCTTCGGTGGTAGCGGTTCACGTTAGATGGAAAATTTAACGTGCCTTGAGTGCGTCCTACAATGATGTGTTGGGTTGAACTGCCTTAAATTCATCTCGTTCGCTCGTAAGGCTTGCACAAGATGGCAAGCATCCATAAGCAAACCAGAAGGCCGGGGGTGGTAGTTTTCCTCTCTTGCCATAGCCTGGCATAGATCGAGTTGCTGCGTGATGCTGCGCCTCGCGCAATCTCATGATGATGAAAGAACGCGAAGTTCCAGTTAGCCATTCCATCTTGCGGCACTAATAGGCTTGGCAAATTTGGCTATGGCTTGGCTGTTACGCTTATAAAATTTCCTAGTTCGTCATCACTTCATGTATTTGTTGTTACTGTTGCTGAGCACGGATATGTATGTCTGTGCTTATTTGTGTTTGAATATCAAACCACAGCTTACTTCCGTACCACGAGGGGAGAGTGTTGTGGTTACTACTTCGTAAGAAAAACGACACAGCTAAATTTAGGATTAGCAGTTTGGCAACAAATTTGGTACTGTAATCTTCCAGATCAGCCGATGCGTACTGTTGTTGCTGTTTTTCTTTTTGTTTTGTTTTTTGCATGCACGAAATTTGTTTTTTTTGTGTTTTTCTTTTTGCAAATTTCTATCTATATAGCAGTTGCAACCTCTCAGTGAAATATGGGTTTACATGTTATTACGTGTCATAGAACGAGAAATTGAGAAGTTATCTTTCACGACCGATCACAAAGGGAAGAACGCAAACAGAAATTAACCGCGCTTACAAACATTCGCACAAACTTCGCGCACAAGCCTCAGGTGTTAGGCTGAAATAACGCCATTGCCCGAGAACGGATACTATTAAATAGGCTACGACTTCGCAAATTCTGAGGTCTTCTTCGTATGACAAGCGACTTTGCAAGTGAGGGTTCGGAGATTTCCGCACCGAGTAACAGAAAATCTGCCGCCACAAGTGACAACATTTTGGGATTATACTTCGGTCACTTCGACACATTTACGACATATATTCGACATTGTTTACGATTGCTTTTTCCTTGAGTCAGCGTAACTTAGCGGCAAACTTCAAAGAAAACTTCTAGACTTTCTTCATAGATGGCGCTTCCCATTACTGTAGACCGCGTGCTGTACTCCAGGAACTATTAGACGAAAAGAAAAAAAAAATTTTCTTTCAAAAAAGATGTGGGTTCCTATAGGGCACAGAGGGTGTTATATATATATATATATATATATGTGTGTGTGTGTGTGTATGTGTGTGTATGCGTGTGCGTGTATGTGTATGTATGTGTGTGTTCAGAGTTAAGAGTAATAATAATCCGGGACGTAAAGTCACGAATTATCATGGTTTGGAGTTGTGCGATCATTTTAATTTATTAAATAGCGTAACGAATAGTTGTGTAAGTATTAGATCCCAAATCCGAAGCGCATATGAAATTGTGTATTCGAATTTCAAATCGAAACGATGTCTCTTGGAAACCGAATATATTTGAATAATTCCGAAACTGCACTCGCAAGCAGAAAAACACCATCACCATCAGTACCGCTTCATACAAAGATATATCACGTGTATATATGACATTTCGGTTATATAACTATTGCCTTCGGTTTGAAAATTGCTATTCCGCACCGCCCTAAATCCATCGTATTTACGTATCTATGCTTTGCGATATCCATGCCTCTGCCCACATGGCGAGAACTCCCCATTGTTCAATTAATCGCTCAACAGTTAATACTGTAATCCAATTCTCTACAGATTACTGCTCGTTGTACAAAACACCCAGAATGGGCATCTTTCGTTCAACCCGCACACGATGAAACGACCTCGTAGCCACTTAAGGAAACGGCCGTATAACGATAAGTCTGCATCGTTACACTAACGACAGCCTCGGGGCGATAGTCACCTATGGGGATATCTTCAGTGCCAATAGGAACTACGATAATCCCTCTGGATGACCGTAGGGACGAATCCAAGCAGCAATGCACAAGCGATTCCTTTAACACAGGCAAGGCTTCAAGGAAAGACTATACTTACGAGAGTTCCCGCTGCAGCCGACGTATCTGTAAGAGAAAGAAGGTCACTTTCCGTTCACAGTACGGCTCGTACATCACGAACGAAAGAATGCTTCATGGAAGGGGGGACCTCGATATTCCTGGTTGCGAAATCCCCGATCCCGATATTCACGTTCTCGAAACAAGGAAAAGCAAGACTCGATTGCTTCGCAAGATGTTATGCCGTGTTTAAAAACATGACGTCACTATTTAACCAACCGTGTTTTTTTTTTTAACCAAGTAACCGTTTGGCTTAGCATGGCGGACACGACGGAACGCACGTTGGTTAGTTTATTATTAGGTTAGTCCAAGTTCGGTGATTCCATTTTTATGTCCAGGTTAGTCAAGTTCGCTGTTGGCAGTTTCCCACGCGCGCGACTGTGCGTTTTATTGTCAAATAACGTTAATTTATTTACGGTAGTTTATTTTGCAACGGAGATTTCGAACTCTTTATTTCGAGGTAGCCCATACCCTTCATGGAATAGCAATGTTTCATTGCAGAGTCTTATTGCTGCAAGCTTCTTGTCAATCGGATCGCAGTTTGTGATGCACGGAGCTTCCCATGCATGTGTAAAGTCGACGTTGAAGGGGTTGCGACACTACGCGTGGGATTTAGGGACAAATGTGAAAAATGATTATTTGCTGTCTAAGCGATGTGCAGTAGCCGGCATCCACGTAGATGGAGCCAATTTCGCCATATTACGTGTACGCTCATTGGCTCACTGTGACGTCACGGCGAATGGCCCCGCCAGGGAGCGGCCACGGGAGAGATCAAGTGGTTGCGAGATCCAATAGGAGGTCCTGGCCCATCTGGTGTCAGAGCTCGACGCGTGCGTGTGTTCAAGGCACTGACGTAGCCGGCGAGTGTGCGTGGGGGGGGGGGGGGGGGGTTCTGTGTGTTCAACCTCTCCACCCCCACCCCGAAACGGACGGTGTTTTGGACAGATTTGGACATAAATTTTAGTACATTTGGGAGAGGGAAACGAGTGGGAAGTCCTCGTCTCCCATGTAAAGTCCCCATAGAACCCCTCCCCAAGTATTTTTCTGACTGCGCCACTGGTTCGACAGCTTATATCTCGACAACAAGTACCACGTGTGCGAAAGTCCCTCAACTAACAAAGAAGGTCCTTTAACATTTACTCTTGTATACTGTCCTCATGCTTCATTGAATTACCGTTCAACACATATGCTGACCTTCGTTTACACAATATTATGAACGTTTCCGTCGGATTTACATGATATGCGGTGTAATCAATGACGATCATTCGTTGTGTCGACGTCACAGGTGTGGCGCACGTTAAACTATACGTTTAATGGTGCACCTTTAACTCGTTTTGAAGCTTTTGGCCTAGTACGTTTGTCTTGTTCACCAAACTGTAACGAAAATCATGTACTCACTGAACGTACTTGCACACTGAGCACTGGAGTAAAAACCGGGACTAGTGTACCCAAAAGGGGAAATAACTGGGAGGACGATAGTTAGGATACCTTGCCGTCGTTCTCTAAATATTTCTCCAGTCTTGGCAACACTATTAATAACATTCGCGTTGTTGTCCTTCGCTCCGGTTTCCATTCCGCAAACGGGCGAAAATGGGAAGAGAGTCGCCTGATACATTAGAGAGTTTTAGTGTATCGTACACCATCGCCATTGCGTACGTAAGGGATAGCGTGGTGGCTCTGCGCAATGCGCGAAGCTCTCTTTATGTTTTGCGCGTGCGCATAACCACCGACGCAGTACCTTACGTACGCAAAGGTGATAGCGTACAATACACTAAAACTCACTATTATCTGAACACTACCCACCCAACGGGCCTAAATCAAAGAGTGGTTTTAGGCTTCTAATCAACTGTCGACCGGTGTGTTACACATGCTGCGCTCGTAAACACGTTCACGTGCAGCCCCCTTGCAGGCTGGGCAGTATGGTGAACATCCTCCGACACCAGCTTTCTGTTTCCCCCTTTTTTGATGAAGAGCGTCCGCTCGAAACGTCAAGTATCCTAATTATCGTAGTCCCACTTATTTCCTCTTATTTCCTCTTTTTTGGTACACTAGCCCCCGGTTTTTATTCTTGTACATCGTGTATGTGGCAGTAATGTCTATCGTCCTGACACTGAATACTGTAACAGCCCTCTTTTACCGAGCAAAAACATACGTACCTTCGCGCTGTTTAAACATTTATGAATGTTACGCAACTACAAAAGCAGAAATGCGATTTGCGCGACATGGTCCTCTTAGGAGAAAGAATCCGCAAAGAGACTGGCATACACCGCTATGCATACATTTCGAAATATTTCTCCATATCTCCGTTCCCCATTTTCCATGTTCCTCTTCTTTCTTTCTTTTTTTTTACAAAGTAGTCATGTCGCCGGCCGCAAAAACCACTTCCCCCTTTTTCGCTTTACAAGCAGTGTAATTAGTCCTTAAGTATGTTCGCTTTATTTAAGTAATGATAAAAAAAGCGATTTTCTTCCTCTTCATTCTACAACACCCTCATCTCTCCATTTTGATATTTTCGTAATTTCGTACCTCTAGGTTTCTTTACATTATTTTTTTTCTTCTTCCTCGGAACACCGTCCACTCACCATTAACGAGCCAGTTTTTTTCCTTTTTTTTTTTTCATCCCCCATCCGATTCATTTTCTTTTTAATATGTAGCACCGAGTTCGATCATTACCTAGAACGACAAAAAATTCCAATGAAGAGAAACTTTATCTAGAATGTGTTCCTTGCTTTCGTTCTGATACACGCACCAGCAATAAAAAGCGCCAGTTGGAATTACGATAATTAAAAATGGAGATGGCGGCTCTCTGGCTATGAACGCGCGGAACCCAAGTACTTGGCAGAAGCGAAAATATTTAAAGGAAAGAAAATATCATTCCATTTTTCACATTCGACTGATCTTGCCCCTCGTCTCGTGCGATTTTTTTTTATCTCGCTCTTTTTTTTTTCTTCTTTTTTTTTTTTTTCTCGTCGATGCTAATTATTTAGCTTCGTTTAGGGTCGAGGTAAATGCCCCCCTTTCTAGTGGTAACTTTAATTATTGCGATACTTCCGCGCTTTCTCATTAATGAAACGACTTCCACTTATCTCAAATTTTAATTAAACAGTGTTGGCAGTGTTATTCCTACGCTATACACGTGCATCGAACGAACTCTTCTCGAGAACTTGGCATTCAATTCGAATGGAGGAACTTTGCGAGGAAAAACGAGCTACAAAAAATAAAGAAGAAGGCATGCCAACAGGAATGCTTCATTTCATCGAAACTTTTCGCGGTACCTCGCAGAAACGAAGGTCAATGCATGCGCGGATTTACTGGTCTTCTCGTTGTTGTTGTTGTTGTTGTTGATATATCATGAATTGGTGCTGTGTGAAGCTTGAGTTATGTGGATTACTTCTTGATGTTCCTTTAGCTGCTGTTGTTGTTTATTTTGTGAGTGTTCTTTCATACCTGACGTCTTTCGCTCGCTGTGCATCATCTAGATACATTAGGTAAGGCTCGCTCGCTTTCTAATTACCCTTAGCATGTTATGAAGTCGTTTAATGTGAAATGACACCCTATAGAATAGCTACGCGATGTCTCACGTGTTATAAAAAAAAAAACATTGATTTTGTTAGCTTCTGGGCTGAGCCTTATAAATGCAGATGACGCACTAGCAGCTCGAATGCGTTGCTATTCGATTGAATGACGTTTCGTAGTTTTGAGATAGGTAAAAAACTACAATGTAGCAGTGAAACTATATGACTTTTTCGAAGAGCATATAATAATTTATGTGCTTATTTCTTAAGGTTATTCGGAACAACGGGGCTGTGCTCGGCATGCAATAAGACCATACCGGCTTTTGAAATGGTGATGCGGGCCCGAGGAAACGTCTATCATCTGGAATGCTTCGCATGTCAACAGTGCAACCACAGGTACATTGCCTCATTACCTTCTTTGAATGAAATTCTCGACATAAAATAACGGTGTTCTTAGGTGCCTCGAAATGTTCCAGATGATTACGGTGCACACGGTGTAACCTCAGAAGGTATAGCTTAGCTACATCGACATCGAATGTGGAGGTGGAAGTTCACGCGGAAATGAATGCACGGACAAAACCATTATTGGAAAATAAATTGTTGGTGTACGCAGCCGCAGGTTTGTCGCAGGCGTCGCAAACCAACAATTAACACCCCTCTCATACGGGCAGTCATGAATGACCGTTGAAACCAACGGGAATTGAATACGTGCGTAGTGCCACCTAACGGGTAACGTGTCAAGTCATCAAAGAGCATTGCATCCAATGCTTCGTAACAGGCTGACACGTTATCCGCTTGATGGCGCTAAGCACATGTTCAATTGCCATCGGTTTCAATGGTCATTCATGAGGGCCCGTGTGACAGGGGTATAAGAGCCCTTGATAGTGTTGTTTTCCACACGCAAAAATGTACCACATCCTAACCTTCACCACTCGACTGTCACCTTATCTATTATTAGCTAGGAGGACTGAACAAAGCGCTTTTAATAAGTTTACTTCACACACTTCATTACATTCAACCATCTCTTGCCACCCAGGTTCTGCGTTGGCGACCGTTTCTACCTCCACGAGAACAAGATCCTGTGCGAGTACGACTACGAGGAGCGAATGATCTTCGCTAACATGCCGTACTTCAGCATCAACAACTCTGGTGTCCCGAACGGCAGTCCAGCACCGCCGCCGCCAGGGCATCCCCCACCCCCGCACCCGTTGCAGCCGGTACAGAAACGGCTTCAACCAGGGCACCTCCCACCCCCGGGCGGTGCCTCCGCTAGCATGGTTGCCAATAATCACCACGGAAGTGATGTGGAACACCCGCCTCATCCCGCTGTAGCCCTATCTGGACCTTACAGTGCTCAGCAAGACACGTCCGCTCTTGAAGCCAAGTAGGACGCTTCTTGCGGTCCGTACGGAGACACACCAGGTCGACGCATCATGTGCAGTGTATTCGTCGACGAACCTTTCCTGTTGAATTCGAAAGCTCTACAACCTGGTTTTGGGGTACATGAGCTACGTCATTTAGTGGGACGGTTACGTCACAGGTTCGCTACATCGTTCTTGTTGGACATGACATAGCGTCGATTTGACTTACTTCAGATGGGCTACACAACTTCAACCACACTGCTTGAAGGACATTGCTGGACACTAGGGACATATTCGCTCACTTTATAAATAGCTCGTGCGCCATATTCCTGAGCTGCATGCGCATGTACATGAACCACCACAAAATCCATGAACGCAAAAATGTCACTCATACTGCACTGTTAAGTAGAGTTAGACACCCAAATGCAGATATCATATATTTAAGCGTTTTCTCCAACTCAATTACAGTCGACTTGGGTTGCACCATATTTTTATTTATTATGTGGTCTTATTCCTTCAAAGAAAATTCTGCACGATCATTATCACATCATGTTCGCCACAGCAGCGATGCTCTGTTATCCTCCATGTCGCTCCATTGATGCATTGGTGTACTGAGCATTATCAAATGTGGTAACGTTGCAAAATCAAGTGGAGGACCGTACTCATCAAGAGGGTGAGTACATCACGTACGACCTCCCATAGGAACACCGGATCGCTGGCAGACCGAAGACGTCATACCTTCTTGAACATTCTACCATTCTGCGTTCTACCTTCTGTATCATGTTGAATGATAATTAGACATAACATTGTCCCTATACACTTTCAAGCAGTTATTTCGAAAAATAGTTCTCTGTAGTGCTGATTTCACGAAAAAGCTGTTCTTGTTTTCATCATTAAAAATTGGTGCATTCAGATAGAAAAGAAACCTGGTGTACCGGTCTAACATTATGAAATTTGTGTGGTGTTGAATTTGATACAGTCCAAGTTAGTACACAGTTACAGAGTTAGTATAATATCGTAGTAATGTTAGCATATTGTCAGAGAACAAGGTAAGTACACAGTATATAGTGAAGTAGTAATAAAAAAGCATAGCACATTTTGCGTGCTAAAGCGCGCCAACTTTCGATGAGGACGCAGCGCTAGGTGCAATTAGTGCGAAATATATTATCCCATCGCCAAGTATATTATTGATGACTATGTGCGTTTAGTGACTGCCATGTTCCTCCCTATAGTCACGTCAGAAATCGGACTACAGCAGGGGATCCTACAGCAGCGCGTGCGCTAATTCCTAAATGAACTGACAGAACTATTTAGGTTAATGCCAGGATCTCGAACATTCATTACATACATTATTTCATTCTGTTTGTCTGACTTAGAGCAGCGCGTTCGAGATAAGATTATCATGTTATCACGTTCGCTAAATTGCCTGACGAGATGATAGTGACCGAAAGATTACAAGAAAACTAGTCTTTAAGTCGATGCAATCCATTACAGTAGAAATACACACCATACTAGAAGGCTATCTATGTCACGGCAACGAAACCCCACGCACAGCACGACCAGTCATTCCCGGTTTGTAAGAAAAGGCGTCGAAACAAGTAGGTATGGATAGCAGGGCTCCCAGCTGGAATCTGCTGTACTGCCTGGACTCCGATATGTTTCTACGTAAGTGGCAACATTAATTTGACGGGCCTTTTCGAAGGCGGATGATTTATTTCACAAGTGCGGCGCGTGGCGCAGGTACACGTCGGGAATGCAAGTGATAGGTTATTGTGCGATACGGGAATGCCACCAATTTGAAGACCAGAGTACTAGTACTTTACACGAGCTATGTGGTGGGCTGTTGAACAAGGCCTCTGCCAAACAGTGCACCGTGTCTTGTCGAACAAGAGAAGCTTAGCAGAGTGACAAATTTTCCTTTCTGAATACAGACATGTGACTATATGAAAGCGAAACATACATGAAGAAACGTACGTGATCAACGATAAAAGGGAGGCTCGCTTAGGCCGTCATCAAGGGAGAAAGCAGGTACATCCAGTAACCACAGTTTGTGAAGATGATGAAGACGGAGATAGGGAAAAAATATATGCATTGGACCTCTGCACGGGACTCTCGCAAAGGACCTGGTTGACCCACCAGGGGTGGGTCAGTGGATAGCGCCGCTCCCGTCACTCAGTGGTCAGCGCGCTGGCCATGTCACGTCGAGACTCGGAGGTACCCGGGTTCAAATCCCGGTGCCGGCTGTGCTGTCTGGGGGTTTTCATGGGTTTTCCTCAGAAGCTTTCAGACATATGTCGATACAGTTCCCTTAGAAGTCGGCCCAGGACGTACATTCCCGTCAGTCGTGACGTTGCAAAACTCTGTGAGGCCAGCAACGGCGAGCCCTTTCACCAGCACCACCGACCAGGTTGACCCATTGTCGTTCGACGATGCAGCGTAAAAATTGATGTCATTTCGGTGTGTTTGTCAACGACTTCCAGCGTTAGTTGTCATAGCACTTGCATTGGGCCGATCCTCTTATTTCTTATTGATGGTACATCAACAGTAACAATTGGCACATGGAGTGCCCGCGAGAGGAAAACATGGATTTGTGGCACTACTGTAGCGTGATTTCATGACGGGGTGGCATTCTAACCTTATGTATGCAAGCGTTCGGCTGACGGTGTATAGCCCAAGTGAGCGAAAGACCGCCAATGTCGCGTTGCCAGAGGAGTGTAATGGCTGAATGCCTCTACCACTGGAAGGGTGGACACGAGTAGTTCCTTCACTTCAGCAAAAGCCGTGAACTTCTGTGTTGCAAATGACACTTCCAGATGCCACCGAGGATTGGTGCGTGGTGAAGACACATAATTGAAGGGGTACCGTTTGTAAAAGTCTGGGCGCTTCCGAGCTGTCCTGGAGACGCAACGATCACTCTGACGCAGGAGCATACGTCAAGGCGGAGCGGAGCCTATGCAGTGTCACGCTGACGCAGAGATATGCGTCGTAGCGGGGCAACTTTGGAAGCAATACCTGATATTAATGGTTCTTTCTACATTGCACACATGTCGCTTGTACGTTGTTTCTGCGATGCATCTTGGCTTTCAAAAGTGCAACTCTCCCACCAATCGTGTAAGAAGTCAAGAGCAACGTATTACAACAACACCAACACACACACACACATACAGACAGACAGAAAAACAACCCGTATGCTTAGATGGGTAGAAATCCAGCGAACCGGTAGAGATGTAGGAAGGGAGTTGCCTCAGGACAGAAGCCGCCGATATTTCGAACAGATACTGTTCTTCTTCTGGAAGAAGAACAGTCCAGTTCCAGAAGAAGAACAGTCTCTGTTCGAAATATCGGCGGCTTCTGTCCTGAGGCAACTCCCTTCCTAACCCGTATGCTTGATTGTTTCTTCGCGGCGTCAGGCGACGCATGACATAGTTTGAATTCGCACCGAGTTTTACGATAGAAACCATCAAAACACCCACAATAGGACACCCAGAAGTACCACAACAAAAGCCCTCCCCTCTCATTCCACGAGAGGTCTGCCGCAGCGCACTTTGGGAATAAGGTCCTAGACGCTAAGTTTAATATACATCGATGCATTAACTCATCCCATCCAAATATATAATATTATTTTACAAGTCGAGCGCCTTTACAGCCTTCAAATCACCGTTTGCTTGCAATGTGTTTATTCAAAAGTCCTGCCTTTCTCTGCGGCGGACATAACATGATTATCATCCACGCTTTCTCTGTTTGACTCCCTCTTTCGCGTTCCAACGGGCCATATTTGCGCTGCTTAAAAGCCACGAGATCGCAATTGAATCATTCTCTTGCCAAAATGCGAAGTGTTATTTCTTCCATGCGCTTCCCGAGGAAGGCAATTATGAATTCTGTTGTCATTCCCTTTGATAACAGCGACCGCAGAACATCAACCGTTCGAAATGTATTATTCTCGAGCAAACAATTGGACACGTTGAACGAACGCTGCGCTCCATAGAAAAATAGCAGATAAGCAAATTCTATGGAGAAAGTAATCGTGGCTTTCTGTATGTTTCACATTCGCTGATTGCGTGCCATTCTTTGTGAAAATGGCGAGCTCTTTCTTAATATTTACTTTCATGCTTGAGCTTTTCAATTAGCTTTATGACGTTCATGCTGACTTTTCAGCACTGAACAAACAGAAACTGAGCTAATGCTTTCAAAATTTCGCAAAGACGAACTTCTATTACAGATGGGGTTTTCCTTTTTTTTTTCTTTTTTGCAGTATAGTTGTAGTGGTGGTGATGGTGATGTGATAGTTACAACTCAAACTGTTATGCAAAGTGTGCAGTTCGGTGACGTCGTACAATTAACTAGATGATTAATGAACAAGGTTTCATCCACACATCAATCCATCAATCCACACATCAACGTACTCATATATTGGAGGCTACAGCCGGTGAGGTATTTTGTAAGTTGGTGGTGGTGGTGATAGTGAAAGGGCTTGCCGTTGTCGGCCTCACGCAGGAGGGCAACGTCACGACTGACGCCCTGGGGGAATGTGCGTCCTGGGCCGACTTCTAAGTTGTTGCTTCAACCATCAGCTGCATCGTCCACCATTCACAGTATATACCAGCTGTCAGCGTAGTCAGCGCACCCGAACAGAGACTTTATGAGCGGTACAGGTGATCCGGTGTTGGACACCGATTTCAGTATTCAGGAGCTACAAAGGGCGGTTCGAGCGCCCCGCCCCATTTCAGCACCAGGGCCGGACGAAATATTGTACCATGCTGTGGCTCATCCTGGCCCTGTGGCCCTTAGTGTCCTCTTACAAATAATGCAACTTATGTAATTTTGGCATCATCCCTCAATTTTGAAAAATGTCCCAAGCAATACCAATACTGAAACCAGGGACGCCACCTCATGCAATAGACTACTTCCGTCCGATAAGCCTATCTAGTTGATTGTGCAAACTTGTCGAGCGTATGGTTCTAACTCGAATAGACTGGTCCTTGGAATCTCGTAATCGTCAGCCGGTTTAGGAGATCGCGATCGACGATGAATTGTGCGTTAGACCTATTTCAACAGTTGAACAGAAACGTGCACATGGACGGATGGCTGCAGCCTATTCCTAGAAAGGGCACACGACCCTGCTAGCCATGCTCATGTCTTGCAGGGACCACACACGCGCCGTGGAATAACCGACAGAGCATTAGGATGGATAGCCAGTTAAACGGACGAACGGTGTTCATGCGAACAGGTGTCAGAGACCCACAGAGGTACAACATAACTGCTGGGGTACCCCAAGGCGAAGGCGGACTCACTTCTTAAGAAAGTCTATGGGGAATTTTTGTTCGCAGGCTTCCCGTACACCTCGCTAAATTTCTACACGAAACAAGTACAGGCGTGTTCTCCTCGAGTTTATCTCGGGAATAACACATTTTGGAACGCCTGATGCGATCCACTGATTTTTGGCGAATTAAAGCTTATCAAATTTTCAATACATGGGAGTCTATGGGAGATGCAACAAAATCGCTTCTCTCGGCCCACCCGCCGGGATATTTGAATATTTGGGCCAAGATGACGTTCCCTAGAGTTGCAGTCTGGGAATTGATTGCAATCAACAAATTCGACAAGCTTACTGAAGTTTTTCAGATCCCTGCGAATGAAAGTAATGACTTTGTCGTTTGCTAGCATGTTCTGAACGCTGGCGCCGAGTATATTACTTCCTTAGAACGCGCGAGAAAAGCAAAGCGAAGAAAACAATTTTGGGACAGTGCAGCCAACCCTCCCCTGAAGTGAACGTTAACTAGATCGCATGAGTCCGCCTTTTGCGTGTGGGTGTGGGAGGCAGCTCTCCCACACCCGTTGCCCCGAGGAGTGGATATTAGCATTTATATATGAATTATATACGCCCGTGGTCTTCGGGTCTTCGGGGAAGTAGTGACCAGCGCTCTGTGCACGCCTCCAGAATGCACTTGATACAATTGCCGATTATGTGACACAACGGGGAATGTGCGTCCTGGGCCGACTTCTAAGGGTCTTCTAAGGGCCGACATATGTCTGAAAGCGTCTTAGGAAAACCCAGGAAAAAACCTAGACAGCCCTGCCGGCACCGGGATTTTCCGCGACCATAAACGTACCTTGTTCTCTGCAAAATGCACGATAATACTTACCCATCAGAAAATACAAAGTAAAGTAGAAAGAAAATACGTACCCATCAGAAAACGCGTACAGGTACACCCGCGCACCAAGAAACGAGGTCGCAGTGCCCCACCGAAATAACGTTCACGTGATGACGAGGTAGTTTTCATGGACCCCGCATCTCCCGCACGTGGCCTGATAAGCGCTTTGATTATCAAGTTCACCAGCGCGTCTCGCCGGGACATTCCAAGAGGTTTTGATACAGTTTGGGTTGGTCTGAGTGCGGGACGCGCGCTTCTTCGGTGTGGCGGTACTTTTTTCATGTGTTCCTTGCCGTGGATGCGTCTGTGCGCGCTAAGAATGAACTGTGCTACAACTGACCTCTGGAAATTTCGTCCATTGGACTATCTGGAACACTTGTGCAGCGATCACAAGGTAAGTTAAGTGCGTAACAGAGAACCGAGACGTTAACCTTCCCCGAGAAGGGCCGTATCTGTCTGCTCCAATTCACGTGCTTCAACTCAGTGTGGGAAGAGGCACATTCGGCTCGGTGAAATATTCCAGTCTACAACGCGATGCATCAGCTGTGACCCGTAAAGCGGTTCGGGAAACTGGTGAAGAGATGTGAAGCCGGTTGCACAAACCACTATGTGCTTGAGTGTGTATGGAGGGGGGGGGGGGTATGCCCGGGTGTGGTTCTCCTTTCTGCCCCACGGCAACACCATTTTCTTATCGCGTGTGTCTGGCCATGGCCTTTATCACTTCTCTCGCCTCCCGTACATGCGTACACGTCTTCCCCTGGTAACAGATAGTTCGCAAGAGAGAAACTCAGAAAGTGCTCCTGGTGGAACTCTGGCAGTAGTGGGACCATAGTCGGAATGAAATTCGGACGGGTACGAGCATCTAGTCTTAACGACAGGCTTTCGTTTCGTGTAGAATCTGCATTCAAGCTTCACGAGAGCTTGTCTCTAAGATTCGATGCTTCTAGCCGTTTGAACTTTATTGTGACTGCCTCCTTCATAGACTTCACGGCGTTTAGGCAGTGGGGCTGCTGAGACTCTAGGGACATGCTCGTAAACCTTCTGTTAGGGATGGGACTTGAACACAAGCTACGTTTATTGCTGTTCAGAAATGTTGTCAATCAAACGGCGCTTCCCTTTCCTTTCTTCTTCTCTTTTTTTCTTTTTGCTAGCAGAATATATTGAACATATCGAACATACCGATCGATTTTCTTCACGCAGTAACCATTATTTACAGAAGTATACTACATAGCTTTTTCCAATTCTGTTCCAATAGCCCCATAGACATACGTACGGTACACGCCACGTTTACCTGACAAGATATTATTTTGCTACCTGAATTACAATATTTTCAGCTGCTACTCAACGTGGCTGCATCGCCATGTGTGATCACACACTTTGGTGACGACTTCAATGATTTAAGCCATCGTAAACCATGCAACATGTCGTATCGTATCCAAATTCAGAGATGTAGTACTGGCACCACGTTGACACTCTTAACACACTTTGCCACACACTTGCCATTACACCATATCAAACAGCACGTCTCGTCATATCAATACAGTGAGGGCACGCTTGCGCGAACGTTGAGGAGATTTCCTCAGTGCCGTCCTCAAAAGCTTTGCCAGTGCTCTGCGCACGAGTAGCCTTGAGTACAGTAACGCGTGCCCGAAGCACTACGAAGCTATTGAGGATGCCACTGAGGAACCCCCTCAATGTTCCTGCCGAAAGTCTTGTCTTTAATGTATATAGTAAACAGTTGATGCTCTTAACTGTCTTTGTTATTTTTGATTCTGCATCGCCGGAAACTTGTACATTGTTTTTCTTCACGTTCTCAGCTTTCTGAAAACCCGTTCATATATCCCTTTTGGAATAAACGGAAGAGATGGAAAGCATTATAATGAAAGGCGAGCTATGCTGAACTAAAAACGTAACATTAAAAACTGCATCTATGAAAATAGTACATGAACCACGCTGATACATCGCTTTAAATTTATGCTTTTCTGCTCTTCGCTGGGTTACATCTTATGCGAAGCTCAATTCGCATTTAACCTTCCCCATAGTCCCATACCTTATAAGGAGGAAGACGCAGTTCTATCCGTAAAAAAATATGACCTGCTACTCTGCATTGGTGTGTTGTTAACATCCAGCAGATTGCCCTATCGGTGCTGTCAAAATGGAATCAGGGGGTCCAGTTCGTGTGATACACCCAAATCTAACCAGCATTGACAGGATCGTATGACACGGTTCAGATACATAAGAGGGGTCTGTCCTGTGTCGAGGAAATGTCCAAGAACTTCGATAGTCAAACGCTGCAGCGATGAGTTTGCCCCCACACACATACATTGGATGGTGATGGGGTGGGCGATTCACCGCCGCTGAGGCGGTACACTGCCCTATTTCGCGTTGGGAGAGGATGAAGGGATGATGATGATAGGGGCTTTCAAAGAGCCGTCGCCAGACCGGTGGAGCACAAGTACTCCGCCAGAAGACGAAGGCCCTGCGTCTGGTAGGCAGCGTTCGACCACAGACCGAAGATCTTCGCTGCTTGTGAATGCGTTGCATAGAGACTTCCGTTAGTGCACGCTCGTGGTGGTATTGCCCACAAGCTAGGATGACGTGGCTCAGGTCGCCGTGTACTCCACAAGTGGGGCAGAGGGAAGACGAGGTGGAGCCGAGACGGTGTTGAAAGGCAGGTGTAAAGGCAACGTTGAGCCTCATGCGGTGGAAGAGAGCAGTTAAGGGGCGCGGTAGTCGCGGAGGAAGGACGAGAGAAAGCGTGGGGTCTACATCAGAGAGAAGGGAGTGAGCTATGTCGTGTTCCCACTGAGCCTTCATCTTGGGACCGGTGAGTGTCGAGAGGAGGTGTCTTCGGTCGCCCGACGACGTCATTATCGGGGAAAAAGCTGCGTGCTGATGGGCGCTCAATGCGGCTCTGTCTGCTTCTTCGTTGGGGCTGATACCGACATGTCCGGGGATCCACTGCAATATTACAGTGCGCCCTGCAGTGGTCGGAGTTTGCCCAAGGACAGTGTAGCACTCACAAACTCGGAGGTTAGGTCAATGATCAGGTCAGGTTAGGTCTACGCGCACTACGGGTTCAGGCTGCAGCATTTTAGTGACCTGATAGAGAATTACAGCGGTACACAATCCCATTCGTGAAGGCATGAAAATATAATCCCACACAGTAGTTCGTGGCCCTTCACCAACAACCATTCTTCAGTTATCCCTACTTGTGCGGAACGGCTAATTGCGTTAATAGTATTCAATTACTTTTCTGAGGAATTTGTAGCGTAATAGATTACTTTTCCGGCCAAGTAATTTTTTGAGTAATTCAATCACAATTTTCAGTAATCAATTACCAAGTAATCGATTACTTTGAGACCAAAGGATCCACATTGTTCGGAAGACAAAACGAACTGCCATCTCTAAATTCCAAGACAGCGGTCTTATCTCCAATATTTTTCTTTCGCAACAGTTTCTCACCCGAGGTCAAATGCCACAGTGTTCCGCACGCGTAGTGTATTTTCGACTCCACTGTCCTCTCCCCATTCATGTAGACTACCGTTCCGTATTCCAGCCTGCATACAGCCTTTCCCCGTTTTTTTTCCCCTTTTCGTCTAATAAACACATCCCCCCCCCCCCCCCCCTGAATACAGTAGGTTGGACACTTGGACTGTAGCTGTACCATGAACATGATGAGTCATTTGTTGGAGTCCCAGTTGTGACTAATTGTTGGGGATGGGGAATGTACGATGTATGTATGTTTGTTTTGGGTTGTTTGTTTGTTGTTTTGTTTTGGGAGTAGCGGAACTAGTCAGGAGACAAGTTCAGTTTCTCCCTGGTTTTCTTTTAAATAATCAATTATCAATCAATCCCAGTTGGGACACTTTTGTCACTATGTGAGATGCACAGAGCGCACAGAAGTCTCGACCCCGATAACCTATTGCCACTCTTGTGCATTCATGAGCTCTGTGAGTCTTGTGCGGAATACTGTCGATGTCACAACGATATCGACGATTTGTAATGAATTGTCGCCGTGGCCTGAGCTCTCTGACATGCTCAGAGCGGTGGAGAGAAAGGACAGAAACAACGTTTTCTTCAAATGCCTGATTTGCGTCCCTCAAGAAAAAATACAGTACGCTCCCGGTTAATAACCACGACGACGCTCATACGCTTCTGTTTGTACTTTTCCTCTCAGATATCCAAAGTAATTGGCAAAGTAACGCGTTACTTTTCTAGACGTTACCTCATTATTTTTTCCGGCGAATAATTTGTAACGGCAAAAAATTACATTTTTCTACATTTTCGTACGGGGTAACGGTAATCAATTACTGTTTTTTTTTAGTAACGTATACAAATCTGTTCTTTTGAGCAGTGTGTCTTCACGGCATATTCGACGAGATGTCATCTTGTCACAGCTATAATTCACAGGATGTTGCAGTTGCTTTTGTTCTACGAGATTTCTTAGACCGAGGTTTTATATCGGTGTTTTACTTGGTAACGTTGCGCTGCATTTGTGAATGATGCTACCCTATTCTTCAATAGTGAGTTTTAGTGCATCGTACGCTATCGCCTTTGCGTACGTAAGAGATAGCGTTGGTGGTTTTGCGCACGCGCAAGACACAAGCAAAGCTTTGCGCATTGCGCAGAATCACCTCGCTATCCATTACGTACGCGAAGGCGACAGCGTACGTTATACTTAAATTCACTATTGTCACAGGCCTCATTGAACCTCTGCTCCCTCCATAAACAGTAAGACAAATGGTTTACGCTTCGAATTTCCTTCTAACCCTTCTCTGCCTGAGAGGCACGTGTGCAGCATTCCCCCATCTTTTTCGAGCCCGACGCTACACGTTAAATTATTCGGGGTGTCGTGACGTCGTCATACAGAACACTAGGAGTGCGCAGGAACAAAGAGAGCCGGCTTCCAAACGCAATTAATGCTTCTGCCCCCGAATGTTTATTTGAACAAATTGCGAGTTCGCGCACCGCGCATGTACGCTATGAGCCATACCGCGCTGTGGGTTTCTTCTGCGTTAGAACGTGACAACGACTGTTAGCTTAAGCAAATTAGCAGCTAGGAGTGAACGTGGTTCTTGTTACAACGGGGGATCCTTCAGCAGCCCGGTTCTGTTTATTACAGACAGGTCGACCTTAAAGGGCGAGACCCCTTCGCATTTGTGATGCGGAATGTGCATTTCGTTGATACGTTCGTAGCACGTGAAGCATCCCTCTCTCAACACTTAAAAACAGCAACAACAACAACAACCCTCTCGGGTATGTGGCAAATAATTCGAAGCTTTAGTTGTGAGGAGCTCATTAAAATTAAAAATTGAATTTTGCGAGGTAAAACTGCAACTGAAGTTTAGCTATTATGCGAGTTATTATGTGTTTTTTTACAGCAATTAAATATTCATATTGTGGAGCTTGCTTGCTTGTACAGACTCGACATACTGAAACCAAAGTCCTTCCACAAAAGCGTCTCCGAAAATTTAGGCTGGAACGTTGCTCGTGGCGGTGTGCTATTTCCGAGCGATCTGCCTACCGGTGTGGCGGCGTGTTGCTCGGATGAATTGTCCGTCCTGGACCAACTTCACAAGGAACTGTGTCGACATTTGTGTTAAAGCCTCTGATGCGAAAACCCAGGAAAAACGCCCAGACAGCGCAGGCGGCGCAGGATTGGATCCCGGGTCGCCTACCAGTCTCGGCGAGGAAGGCGATCATCGTATAGCCACTGAGCGACACGGGAGCAGGTACTTGGTTCGTGTTCCCCTAATTTTCACCCGCTTGGAATATCATGGTTTTCGTTTAGGGGCTCTTGCACAAACTGAGTTGAGTTGATAAGAAAAAATGGATAAATAGGCACTCATTACGAGAGCCGGCTACTCCAGATCACTTAGAAAAACAAGACACACACAAAAATGGCTAACTACAATTAGAACAATGAGTGGCAAAGACACTCAGTGAGTCAACAACAACAAATAAGTTAATGATAATGAATGGGGAAATTCGCCACTTAAGGTGCGGCCCACTACCCCAAGGCACAATGGGGCAGGATGTGATGTGTCCTGATGATGAGGTGATGAACGATGCTAAATAGGGATAGGCAGTGGAGTCAGTATGACATCAGAACGGTAGGCAAAACCACAGCACACAAAAATACACACACAGCACACAGGTACGCAGGCAGATTATAGGGTAGAGAGGAGACCAGTGTCCCGGAGAAAAATCTTGAAATACTCAAGAACTCACTCACTCAGTGAGTCACTCACATACACTGTCCACGCACACTGTGTCCACCAACTTGGAGTCCGCGCAAAATCGCGCAAATGCCTGCATGGCATGGAACTGATGGTCGGGTGACCAAGGGCCCCGAACCTTAACAACATCGAAGGATCTGCCATCCAGCCGAGCTAAAGAAGCTTGTATATATAATCTGTGCTGCTGATACCGTAGACAGGATAATAAGATGTGTTCAGTGTCCTCAACAGTCCCACAGGTGCCACAGATGGGTGAATCTGCTATTCCAAGCCTGTGAGGAAGACGTCGGCTGTAGGGCACATTGAAGCGGAGCCGGTGGTAAACTGACGCAAACGGCCTAGGGAACGATGTCGGGAAAGTAGAGGCAAGCTCCGGGTCAAATTAATTTTGCGTATCGCATACAAAGTTTGCAGAAGACGGTCAAGAAATCTGGTGCACAGGCGAAGGTTAATTTATAGCATGGATGTTTAACTCGGTTTCCACATAGTCAGTCGTCAAATCGATTTCCAAAAAGGAGCCGCTTACGCTTCGGTCTCTTATTCTTCTTTCTCTCTATTTTTCTTTTTCTTTTTGCGTTTGTGTGGTATACTATGGGCTGTGCAACTTTCCCGTTGAGAATATCACGACCTGAAAGCACGCCGTTTCGCACACAGCGCCAAGAGAATGCGAATAACCCCCCACCCTTTTGTTTCTCGACAGAGCCTCGGGGTCGTGTTATTGTTGTCGTCTATCTGCGTTAATTGAAAAATCAAATCAGGGGAAACCTGATCGCTCCGTTGCACCGAAGGTAGGAAGGCACAAAGGGGTTTCACAATAGAGAGAGAGCTGCCTTTCTGCCTCCCAGACACAATAAACTTTGGAGAAAAACAGGACAGTTAGGGCTTTTTCCTTTCTGATTCTCTCCGCACCAAAGGGTTATTTATTCCGCTTTTTTTTTTCTTCCAGCTTTTCGGAGTTCATTTCAATTATCCGCCATTGTGTTGTTGCAGGTCTCAATGTGGAATTCGTTTTTGTCGTCTGCCTTCTTCCCGTTAGGGGTGGTGGAAGGGCCTTAGGGGCGTTTTGTTTGGTTGCGTGTCGCGAGATTTATGCCTCGTTGATGTGATTACTTCGCGAACGGGTTAATTGTGTTTGCGAGGTACGTCGAGCTGGGCTGTTGCGGAGAGTTGCTCCAGGTTCTTGTGGAGCTGACGGCACCAAAAGTTTCGGAACGCTAGTATATGCAAATGCCTTTTCTGTAAAGGAACGTAGTTTTGCCTTCATCTCTTGGTCTCACGAAGGTGAATTATGCTTTGACAAGAGAGCTTTATGTGAGCACGGCTTGTTTGAGCAAGCGCAATATTTACGCTAAAGGCGCGAGGGACTGAAATAATAATAATAATAATAATAATAATAATAACGATGCTAACGATAATAATAATAATAATAATAACGGTGATAACGATAATAATAATAACAATTTTTTATCCACATTCAGCAATCAAGAACATAACAGACCCGCCTAGGCCGACAGTGGCTTGTGACACTGGGTCTGGGGCAATCAGCAGCAATTACACTATAAGCAAAATATTTACATGAAAGACGAACAGGAACAGACGTTATATACAGAAAAAAAAGAGTCTGCGTGAGATCGACCTTTTTAAGCTCAGATTTCGATTGAACCAAGTAGAAATCCGTTGGCAAAAGGTTGAAAATACTAGGCACATAACACACTCTCCGACAGAATAATAATAATCATAATAATAGTAATAATAACAATAATAATAATAATTCTATCTATATTTTTTATTTATTTAATTGTTTTCAAAGGTCATATATCACTATGCGGACTCGCCTCAGTAGCAAGAAGGCTTGTGTCCGTACTCTCCGCCTCCCTCAACGAGCTAGACTCCCGTCCCCTCTCTCTCACAAAATTGCTTGGCCCCTGGCCGCATCCAGCTCACCAACGCTCTGTCCTCAAGGCTCTCTTCGCCTTTTTGGACGCCACAGGACTTCGATCCTCATTGTAACGGGACCCATTCCTTCATTCCCCGCTTCACCTCCAGCAATGGGGTAGAGCATCGCCCCCGGCGATGAAACTCCCCACCCATCATCCTGAAATAAAGTTGTTGTTGTTGTTGTTGTTTTGTTTGCCGAGCTACACGCGCTGGAAATGTTGACGCACGCTATCCAACGGCGCATAGGTCATGTACAAAGATATTTATTTATACCCGGGTCCGCCTCTGCATTTGTAATACCAGAGCACAAGAGGGGAGGCATAGCACGATTGTCTCACAGGGCATCATCGACGACAGCAGGGCTGGTAGCCGTACAGCTAGCCATGACTTACCTTGCTCCTTAGATGCTCGCACATTCTGTGGTGCGATCGTACCGTTTGCGCTTGCGAATTCAACCTCCCCTTGTTATTTAACCAACCAATAACAACAACAACAACAACAACATATTTATTTATTTCCACCTGCCGTTTGCATTATTTGCGCAATTGGTACTTAACATCGCCTTCGAAATGAACCTGCGTAACAGGGATGGGCAGTATTTAAATACATTGTAATTAAAATACTATTTAAAATATAAATACATGTATTTATATTTTGTATTTAAATACAGACTAGAAAAATGTATTTATACCTATATTTAAATACCAATTTTTGGCTATTTATTCTTGTAAATACTTTATAAATACTCCTAAATACAGAATATACTGACTGATATCTTGAAGTTGCCCTGCATCTGACCTTTCGGGAAGAAGGGTGAGTATGGGGTGCAGTTATGCCGTGTTTGCGCTATAGCATGTGCATGCGACAAGTCATTTTAGATTTCGAGGTTTTCACTGTTGTTGCAGACAACGGTGACGACTACCCGATTACCTTGTTGTACGAAGCATCTTCGTCAAATCTAATACAAGCCTTTGTTCATCGGCACCTGTGGAGATTCTGTTCTTGTTTGCGAATCTGATTGTACGGCCGAACAGAAAATGTCTAAAGGTGCAGTCTTCGAGAAACTTTTAATATTGGAACCACCATGATAATCTAACAAATAAATGATATTGTTCCTTGCTGATTTGTTGTTATGATTATCGTTGTTTCTGTAATTCCAGATGACATCTTCCTCAAACTATTTATGGTAGTCGTTACGGTATTTAAATACTGTATTTATATTTCGTATTTAAATACTCATGTTGAAAAGTATTTATGAAGTGTATTTAAATACTCCTTTCAATGAAGTATTTTGTATTTATACTTAAATACTAAAAAATGTATTTATGCCCATCCCTGCTGCGTAATAACTTCAGTAAAGGGGAGGCTCTGTTATGAAACAATGGGAATAACAACAAGAAAGATAATGAAAGGAAGCACAATTAAAATGTGTGGCTTGTGAAGCTTGCGCTGTTGAGCTAAAAAACGGGCATCGTGCTTACATTTGAGGTCGTCAACGTGGATGGACACCTGAGGAATCCTCAAACAAAAGCCTCCTAGTGAATGTGTCTATATGCCGATAGAATGTAAGTCAAGTGATTTAATCAGACCCCCCCCTAGCATGCCCCCTCCTATTCTTTCGTGTCCTACTCCACAGGGGCATTTACGATCAGCCGGACAAACATGTCGGCAATGATGCACAAAGCTCTCACGAAGTAATCGTAACACGTTAAAATATGTTGATGTAATTGTAAACGAATGTGTCTACAACTGGTGGCGGTGGTGATGATGTGAATACCTTATGCCTCGAGCTATTAAACGTACAGATCGTTTCTTAACCAAGCAGAGCGTCCGGAACACTTCCTATCACTAAAAGTATCCATTACCAAAATCCTGAGACTGAGGGACACACAAACGACACCACACAAGTATATCCCTCAGTCTCAGAGTTTTGACTATGGATGTCAGTCATCACCAGCTCACCTGCTTGCTTGCCATTTTATCTGTGACTCTAAATATGCATAAGAGAGAAAAAAAAAAGACATGAGTGGTACATTTGTGCTGCTCCTACATGTACTAATTCAATAGTTTTATTGTAATTAAGGACAAAAAATTTATCCTGCATGCGCAATTGAGGTACATGTCTCTCAATCTAGTCCGAGTGCGCAAACACAAAAAATTATTCAATCATTTGGCAAATGTCATCATAAAACTAATCAGAATTCATAAACATCGCTCTAGTCCCCGTAACTTAAAAATACAGTCAACATGAAAGAAATGAAGCCTTAATTCCCCATCTGCTCTAATTCATTTTTAATTAAACGCTGGTACAACGCGAAATTGAAAAAGAAAAAAAAAGTACATATTTCGTCATGGATGTGCTTCAGAAGTGTGGATCTTCCATTTCCCTATACCACGAAGGCATTTTTTTATTTTTCGTATGATATTTCTCTTATGAGCGCGAAAAGCGCGGGCAGGAGTTGGGGATTCAAATCCTCCAACTTTAAATTACCATATTACGAATTCGTGAGGCTTTCACGTGGCTCAGCAAAAAATACGCCGTTATATATTATTCGACGATCGGCGCCGAAAACGTTTTCATTTTCGGTTACCCGTCCCGCCATCGCGTGAATAGAAAGACTTATTATTATTTAATCTGCGGGATTTGCTGCTACTAGATTTCTTCTCTTCTTTCGCCAATCGCTAACAAGACCAGTGCTCCGATGAGGAGTTGCCGGGCTCCAATCTGTGGAGGTATTCAAAGATGAAGGCCCTAAATGGGGTATTTGAGGACGTTGACGTGTTCTGAACGATCGCACGCGCATTTGTGGCAAGCAGTTTATTCGCGTATTGCGATACGAAGGCTCTGGCGTGCTCTGGCACTATGAAACTGTGGGACAAGCAATGCACCAGCTCATATGGCTCAGTGGTTAGCGTGCTGGCCACGCCATGTCGAGACTGGGAGGTACCCGGGTTCGAATCCCGGTGCACGCTGTGCTGTCTGGGGGTTTTCCTGAGTTTTCCTCAGACGCTGTCAGATATACGTCGGCACAGTTCCCTTAGAAGTCTGCCCAGGACGCACATTCCCCCAGGATGTTAGTTGTGACGTTGCCTACCTCTGTGAGGCGAGCTCTTTCGTTACCACCACCGATTTAACCACAACCCTCCTACATCGCCCTGACACCCCCGAAAATCTGCAGAGGACCTCCCTAACAACAACTTAAATTTGGACTTTAACTTGGAAAATTGCTGGTGGGGATGTGGGGAATAAAATAACGAGCCCCTTCACAATAACGATCGAAGTCCGATGGTGTCCAGAAATGTCCAAAAGTGTGTAAAATGTCAAATTTGTGACATTGCGCAATATTTCGTCAAAAGCATGTAGAGAGACCCTCGCGGAGCCCCCCCGGAACTCCCCCACCAAAAAAAAAAAGGACGAAATTCTGGGTAAACCACTGTTTAGCACCACCACCGCCATCAGGGACAAGCAATGGTCCAAACATACAGAAAGCACTATAAAGACAGAAAAGCACAATCAGGGCCAGGGTTTCTTACTGGAAACGGTAATGGAAACGTTAAATACCCGAATACCGCAGGGAACGAAACTAAAAACAGAAACAAAATTATTTTCGTTAGTATTATCAAAAGCCGAAACGGAAACGAAATTCAAGGGTGGTAACGACAACGAAAACCGAACTCGCAGAACGTAATCCTCCTTTTCCGTCTCCTTTAGCTTTATGAAGAAATTAAGCAGGAAAAAAAGCAGGGATGGGCATAAATACATTTTTTGAGTATTTAAATATAAATACAAAATACTTTGTTGACAGGGGTATTTAAATACTCTTCATAAATAGTTTTCAACATGAGTATTTAAATACAAAATATAAATACGGTATTTAAATACCGTAACTACTACCATAAATACTGTGAGGAAGATGTCATCTGGAATTACAGAAACAATTATGATCATAAGGATAAATCAGCAAGAAAGAATAGCATTTATTTGTTAGATTATCATGGCGATTTTAATATTAGAAATTTCTCAAAGACTGCTTCTTTTAGGCATCTTCTGTTCGGCCGTACAATCGGATTCGCAAAGGAGAACAGCATCTGCACAGGTGCCGATGAACAAATGCTTGTATTAAATTTGACGAAGATGCTTCGTAGAACAATGTAATCGGGTAGTCACGACCGTTGTCCGCAACAACAGTGAAAAACTCGCCATCTAAAATGGTTTGTCGCATGCGCATGCTAGCGCAAACCCGACATAATTGCGCCCCAAACTCGCCCTTCTTCCCGAAAGGTCAAATGCAGGGCAACTTTAAGTTATGAGTCAGTATATTCTGTATTTAAGAGTATTTATCAAGTATTTACAAGAATAAATACCCGAAAACTGGTATTTAAATATAATTATAAATACATTTTTCAAGTCTGTATTTAAATACAAAATATAAATACATGTATTTATATTTTAAACAGTATTTTAATTACAATGTATTTAAATACTGCCCACCCCTGGAAAAAAGTCACTAAAGAAACAAGTAAATTACGCTAGACGTGTTTGAAATGCGGACTTACAGGTTAAGATGGCTTCTATGGCTGAACGTAGAGAAACAGACACTCATGGAACGATCTGACAGCACCAGAGGACACGTGTTTCGCCGTGTTTGCGGCTCCTCAGCTCTTGGTAGCTGGGCATCGTTCGGGATTGGCCCCTGGTTTGCCAATCCCGAACGATGCGCAGCTACCAAGAGCTGACGGGCCGCAAACACGGCGAAACACGTGTCCTCTGGTGCTGTCGCATCGTTCCATGAGTATATATAGATACTCATGGAACGATATAGATAACAGGAACATGAGCTCTGCGGATTCGAAACTGTGGGATTTCGGGATCCCCCCGCGACTACAACCAGGAACATGCAGAACTGTCGACAGGATGAGCAGAGCTTCACGCGAGTTTGAGCGTAGACAGTATACACTCCCGCCTGTATTATGACTGTGTCATAGCTGACAAGGATTGGTTGAATGGTGTAGTGAGCAACGTGCTGTTGACTGGACATGCATCATTCTATATGGGGATGTCACTCAGACTTATTTACCGTAATTGTAAAAGAAGGAAAACGTTAATCTTCTGTGCAACATTCAAAAGAGAACTGATGGCCCATTACATCATCATGCTAAATGCATGTGTGTGTATGTGTTATTTAGAACTGGAAACGTGTATTTAGTAGATTTTGTATGTAAGAGCCTAGGACACGTGATGTGATATCCTGTACGAGTACATCCACAATCCAGAACGGCTGCGACGATGTCTGTTATCTGTATCTGTGATTCCCGTACAAGTGAGGCCGAAGTCCGGAAAGGAAGTCTGCTCAGGAAAGCACAGGCTGCGCAGGAAGGCCGGTTTGTTTTATTTTCATGAACAGTGCTCTGTTCGGTGAAGTAGCAGAATGAACCTCATAAAATGACACTTGTTTAATATAAGCAAGTTGAAGCTTGTGGTCGCTCCTTACACAAATGATGAATTTATGAATATATAAGCTCCGGCTATTTTTTTCCCTAGTATACTTCACTGGCTTTGCATTGGGCTTTCAGTGGTGAGTTAGCTCACCCTGACGGGAGGAATCACGTGTTACGTGACCTTCTGACGCCGTCCGCTCAAACGTTGGCTGCCTGCGTACTGCTGATGAAGCCCAAGAAGGCCGAAACAGCTGTCCAGTACTGGCATGCGAACGTTTGATTTAGAAGCATATATATATATATATATATATATGAATACAAGGGGTGTTACGCGGGAAAGGGCACGTTCCACTATTGTTGCACCAACCAGCTAAATGACAAAACATGGCGTGCTGAAAAGAAAGTGGTGCAAGAAGAAATATGGACGAAGAAAAAAAGTTTGCCATGGAAAACACTGTGCACGATAGTCCAATCAGACGTTGCGAAAAGACGTTTTTTTTTCTATAATCAAACTAAAACTCGGCGTTTGCAAACACACATGCAACAATCAGCTCATTGTTTATTAAAGAAATCAAAGTAGAGACTTTAGAGAAAAAAAAAAATAGTGAGTGTGGCGTTGTAGAGGATGTAGAACACATCCTTCTCAGATGTCAGAAGTACGTCGATGCTCGAAGGGCATTAGAGACAAGCCTCTCTCGTTTGGACTCCCGAGCCTTCGACATCACGAAACTATTAGGTCCTCCTTCGTCCGACAAGACGCTAAGGGCACTTGAAGACTTTTTGCATGCAACCGGGCTTATGGACATCCTATGACACTGTGAATGTGTGATGTGTCCTGTGTGTGCCCCCGGTGATTCCGCCACTTTACTCTAACTTGGGCGCAGCTCTTGAACTTTTGACCTACATGTTGAACTCAATTATAATCTCTGTTCGTCTCTGGACATCATCCTTTTGCGTTTTCATCATCTCATCATCAGATTGAACTTTCTGTATTAAGTGTACTGGGGTAGCCAGTTTGACTTCGTCGAAACTTACATCCCCATTTTTTTCTTTATTCACATCACATCACATCACATCACAAAAAAAATATATATAGGCTTCGGTGTTGCTATGCGACATCGCTACACCACTTCCACTGGCTGGAACGCAAGTGACCAAGGATCGGCAATGCCTTGTTGCATTACACGTTAAACCAAATGGTACACGTGCGATGCTTGCTCAGCTCAACAAACCAGCGACAGCCTCAACCACAGCCTCCATAAACAGAGCGTTGTGCACATCTCTGTCACGTATCAACTCTATACATACCAGCAGGGTACCCTCGATGACATATGGCTCCATTTCGCTTCTCTTGACGATGCAACCCCCTTCACCATGATCGACGTCTTCTGTAGGCCGACGGAATATTTCTGGGTACCGACTACTTACGGGGTCAATCAGGCGCTTCTTCTCCTTTATTTTCTCATTCGGGGGAACCAGAGACATTTTCAACGGTATTATGAAAGGCCAATCCTGATCGGCGTCGTTTGGGCCTGGTCGCAAGGAGAAGTACAAGCAGATTTCCATGTCGGATTCGCTTCTGTCAAACTTGAGCGTAAGACGTACTCGATATCCACCAAGCATGAAAGGCTCGCCCATGATTTTCTGTAGGCTTTCATTCTGAATGTGTCGCATGATGTCTTCTATGGGCCAACAAACTTTGTCGCTCGAAAGGTGGAACGTCTGTGGTGCTACATTCTTCAAACGATTTTGGTGATGAAGCATTCCGGGTAATCCTTTCAAAGAAACTTCGATGTTCGTCATGGTGTTCTTGGACATGCTATTGAATTCGTCTTGCTTTTCAGACACTTGGCCGATTTGAGATGTTTGATTTAATATCGAGCAACTCACCTCTCGCAGACCGTCTCGGGTACTGACTGTGAAGTTGTTGAGACTGTCTTGTAGGGACGCCTGATTATCGGCGAGTTGATTTATCATCCCCTCGATGTTCCTGGCTATCTGAAGAACGTTATCTAGCGTAGAATGACCAGAAGCTGGCGTCGTGTGTCCAGGAGATTCGCCAGATTGGTTCCTTTGCTGAGACACCCTAGCTCTACGTGGATTTTCTTCCGCACATCGACGCTTGTAGTGCTCGAGTATCTCCCGTTGAACAACGGAACTGTTACATTTGGCACAAGTCACCATGTGAAAGTCGCACGCTTCGTGAAAATGTGCCAGTGCATCCGAAAGGTGGCCGACGAACATGCAACCGTTGCCCCTGTTCCAGCAACGAACCTCACGTGTCAGCAACTGCAGCTGGGAAAACTCGATGACATTCGCTTGACTTTCGCTGAAGTGCTTGTCATCCAATGGGCAGACAAAGTCGGAGTTGGCGATACGATCGTAACATGCCTTGCAGAAAACGTGCGAACACCGTAGGACCCGAGCTTCTCTGGGAACCACGGAACACAGATTGCAGCACCGGATTCGTGGAATGGGGGTTGTGAATTCGGTCGGTCGCCAATTCACCTCTTTCGTGAATCCGGAAAGGGTCTTGACGAACGTCACGTTCTCCGTGGCAGCAGTCGCCATTGTTTTTGCGCCCGTATGACTGACCTGGTTGAGAGAGATAGATTACAGAAAGATGCATCGTGTGAGCTCCATACGAACTTCACAAACATTAGGTGGCGCTCTAATCGGAGTAGCATTGCCATTTCCATAATGCACAATATATCGATTATAATTTCAGTGAATCCCTGTTTTGTGAAAACGTGCTATAATATTGTTTGGCAAAGTGCTTAAAATGAAAACAGCGTTTCGCTTCTAGGCATCTTGCCAGGCAAGCTGTGTATCCATAGCAGGTTGAGGAGGAAAGGGGCATTGGACTGTCGCACAGGTAGTATATCTTTTCATATTCCCTCTCCACCGCGTCCCTCACCCAACATTATATAAACTTTAAAATTTCCGTGAGGAGAACTCGAACACATCATGCAATACAGACAGCTTTTTAATTCATGCACCAACCTTCTATTTATTTATTTATTATTTTCTTTTTTTTCTTTTTTTGATGCCCATGACGAGGCTGCCTCAGTGCACAGAGCAACAGGCAAATTAACCCAAAACGTCATTCTACGATGAACAACACTGAATGACGTGTAAATTTACTTCATTATATTATAGCGCCCAACGTTGTATGTGACCCTAATAGTGGACGGCGACAGTACATGGCAAGAAAAAAAAAGTCAACAGCGATAAAAAACAGTCAAGTCTGACAGACAAAATTGCAGGACGATTTATGTTTTATGTGGCGGAAATGCGTTAATATTAAACGTATTCTCTTAATGTAACTGATGACGGCCGCGCACCGACCCACTAACACTATACAGCACTATCCACCTCTATCCACTCCTACCTATCACTCACTGTTATTATCACTAACTATCCCCATTATAACGAACTATCACGAATTAGTATTTATATCATTAACTGCCTTTTTGTTACTATCACTAACCACCAATTACTACTGCATCACTACTCATCATTCATTATTAATCGCCAATCATCACAAATTACCACTATCACCACTACATTACTTCTGTCGACAAAATACCTACAACTGTACCTACTATGTAACTCTACTATCTACTCCACATCTCACATCTCCATTTTTTTCTCCTATCATCATCATCATCATCTATTATCTACTTCTCTTCTCATATCTAACACCCTGAGACAGGCAGTCATGATTTTTCCAACTCGGGGGTTCTAATGTTGTCGCACTAATAAGTAAAATAGCTGTGACTGCAACGAGTGCAGGCATGGGAAAAACAGGATTATATGAGCGGTTTGTGTGGATGGTAAGATAAGATATCGGACAATGTGCACAGCACTGCACGAAGAAAGTGCAGCTCCTTGACACTTTGTGACGCTCTTTGTTTTTTGTGCATTGAGATTTCGCACGTGGACTCTCCTACACTGTTGCTTTCGGTGCCAAGTTTTGTGGTGATGTTTTCATCCATTCCGTTTCAAAGTGTATAGATTCATGTAGTTTCCGTTTCTTTCCTAAATAAGGCGTCCTGGAGTAGCCAGTCCCGAGTGGCTCTAGACTAACATCTCCATTTTTTTTTCTTTTACAAATCAACCAATCAAAGTGCAGCTTCGCAGTCTGTGATGAAAAAGATGGTGTGCATGCTAAATTGGCTTCACAGTCATGAGTAACTGAAGTCATGATGTCGTTTGGTACAAACGTGTAATTGGCGTAAAAATGCCAAAAAGATTGATTGATTGATTTTTAAAAGAAAAAATGGAGATGCCAAAAAGACGTAAGGAAGGAACGTACCGATTATTTGTTTTTGTACAACAAGAACTGATTCCTATGGCATGGGGTTTGCTTTTGTACGGCATCCGTTGAGTATAAATATAATAATGGAAAATTCAAAGAGAGCAAAACGGGAGAACGGAAGTATGCCAACGGAAGCACATCCTTGTGGTTAGTCAAGCAGTAACGCGCTGTTCGAACAAGAGAGCGGCATCATGTGTTGTTTTCCATGCATATAGTGTAAGTGTACTACCTAAGGTCGACGCTTTGGAGACAATTGAAAGTGTCGGACAGTTTACAATGTAAATAGAAGGTCTCAAAACAGAGCTGAAGGACTTTGGTGGGTGTGTTAATTCATCACGAGAAAGGAGAGCGAAAAGGATATCCTTTTCTGAAGAAGACTGGTCAATTGATATTTCGTAGGCGTTCCATGCCTGAAAAAGCGACATATCTACTGAGAGAGTTACTCAAGTTAAGACGCTGCGTCCACTCATGTTCTTGTAATCGAGATGCAAAAACGCATATCGAATACCACATCGTTACTACAATAGCAAGTTTTATTAGACCAGAAGCATAAACGAAGCGAATATAAAAAGGACATTGTGAAATCGAAACAATAAGATGTCAACCACGTGACAGAAATTATGCGATTGCCTCATCAAAAATGACAAGTTTCCCGAACCGTTATCGTGAACGCATCACGATCCACCACACACCCCTAGAAATCCCCCCCCCCCGCCCCCCTACAAGTCATAACACCAAAACCCTTGCCGCTAAGCAACACTGTCCCCGCAGCCGCATCTGGTCGTCGTCCACCTCCGCAGACGTCCACAGTCTCTAATCAAGTACACCGATTCAGTCTGTCACCGACTGTTAACACGGCATTAAAAAGCATATGACAGTAAACTTACTCAGCAGTAAGGCTTGACGTGGCTGCGCCTACAACGAACAATTCGCTCGACGAGGAAACCGCTGCCATAAACATCTACACCTACACTCTGCTGTGCATGAGTAAGAGAGCGTCACGTGCCTAGTCACGTGGTTTTGATAACGCAACGGGAGGGCAATTCTCGTCCGTCGCACGAAGGCTCAGGCACGCAGCCAAGAAGGCAGGATATGACTCTTCTCACGTTTCGAATGTCGACGCTGTTTGTGTGTTCGATTGAACAGGAATGCTTTGCTGTGTCGATTCTGTTTGCAAATGTTGCTTTCACAATATGGGTGTTCCTTGATCGGAAACCGTCTCTTTGAATCAAAGCAGCGTTTCGTATTGATGAACTTGTGCGGGAAGTTGAGCACGAAAACAGTCACACGGGCATTGCTCAGTGCGGACCCCAATGAAACCGGTTGAAGAGGATACATTACTCAGTGCGGTGTAACATTTCATAAGTGTGGAGTTCCGTGCATTTCTCTGATCAGTGCTTGTTACTTGTCTTGCCCACTCGCTTTGCATTGTTTAAAAGTAATGCCACGTTAGACATTTCTTTTTCTTTTTTTCATGGTTTAAGTTTGATGTGAGCAGAAATCACGACTACATTTCTGGTCATACATAGTTCATTCCGTTCCATTTCTCGTGATTACGTTGAATTACAAATCCAAGCAGAATAACGAAATAAAAGATACAGATTGCTTGCAGGTGGGCATTCAATGCGGAGTACCGCTTAGCACAGGTCTATTTACGAAAACGCGCACCTCCAGTGTATTGCATTTTATCTGTGGCGGTCATGCGCCTGCTTCTTTGTATAGGCCTGCTCTTGTTACCCATACCGTTATCGTTTTGCACGCCTCTTATCACTGGCCGTACGTAGCCACGCGTACTTCATGCTAGCGTCTACATGTACGTTACCTTGCATGCAGCACTGGAAGCAGCAATCGTGCATTCTTCAGGCTGTTTTTTTTTTAATTCGTTACAGATTTTTTAATAGAAAGTTATGAAAGCAACACAACCATTTTTGTCATTTAGTTATACGCCAGGTGAAAGCATGATACTCGATACTCATAAGCTACTGTATGACTTTTTACCTAAAATTAATTTCTGAACATTTTAATGAGGGTTTTCGGATAAAAGTGAGACAGCAGAGTGGGAGAAACCGAATCATGATTGAAAGCTATTGTATCTTTCTAAAATCCTGTAACGAACAAAAAAGGCACCCTGTATATCGGCGATGAAGTGCCCTGTTGGGACGGTACAAGTTGTCCTCCGAGATGGCTTTGGTGTAATTTGCTTTCTGCAAGCAACCTAACCGAACAGGTGTTCAATAGGTGTAAATACGACGGGCGTGTTCAAGTCAAACCGGGACTTGTCTCCTGCTGAGATAAGTGTACAAATCGCTCGCGCTACTTCTTTTTCGTCATTTTCACACGCGACAGGCCTCCGCGTTCACCACGTGGTGGTCTGTGCAAAACAGAAGACACGTGCTGGACAAGATGGCCGACAACGAGGTGAGCGCGCACATCGAACAGCGAATTGTCATGAAATTTCTCGTGAATGAAGGCGTAAAGTCATCTGAAATTCACAGAAGACTTCAGGCTCAGTATGGCCACGATACACTTAGCCGCAGCAAAGCGTTTGAGTGCTGCAAACGGTTCCGAGACGGCCGTACATCTGTGCAGGACGATCCCGGCCAGGGCGGCTCAGAGCCCAGTTTCAGAGTTCCTGAGAACATCCAACTTGTGGAGCGCCTGACCCTCAAGAACCGACGGATAACATGTCTCGAAGTGGCTCGAAAGACGGACCTTTCTGTGGGAACGTTGAACACTATCATTCATGAAGACCTCCAGTTTCGAAAAGCCGGGCCTCATCACCAAATGAGTCCTCCTCCTACAGGACAATGCACGCTAGCATACCGCACATCTCACGACAGGCACCTTACAGGAACTTGGCTGGGAGTTGCTGCCACATCCCCCTGACAGTCCAGACCTCGCCCCCAGCCATTTCTATCTCTTCGGTCCACTGAAGGCGTTCCTTGGGGGCTTCCACTTCAGCTGCGACGACGAGGTCAAGAATGCGGTCTGATCATGGCTGCTACGCGCCGGTAAGGATTTCTACGCTGCTGGCATCCAAGCCCTCGTGAAACGCTGGGACAAGTGCATTAGTGCAGCTGGAGATTACGTTGAAAAATAAAACTAATTTCTCGCCTCTAAGTTCATTTTACTTTTGCCAAAAATGAAAAATCCCGGTTTGACTTGAACGCCCCTCCTATATTACGTCTCCTTCGTAAGGTCTTACTTAACCCACGCGACGTTCAGGTTTTTACCGATTTAGCTTACAGTCGTCTTCATCGCTTAACGGCGTTGAAGGTTACTTTTTTTCGAATTCGCTTGATAATGTGCATGTGGCCATTGTTGTGTATCAGTGGCATTTCGGTTTTAGCGTCCGCTATTTTTGAGTTTTTACTTCACGGCTTTGACGCTGTTTTTCTGCATGCACATGAAATACGGGCGTGAGATAATTTCTTTTGTTTTTTTCGATTGCTATCGGTAGCAACGTCTGCACTCAATACATCCTATACATAACTACTCCGTTCTTTAGCGACGTTAACAAGAAGCCTGTGTGCATATACATAACCACAAATAGGTCAGAAACAACATCCTGATCACATGGTATATATCTGTATGGTATGGTCGCATGGTATGGGGTGGATATTGTGGTGTCGCGCAGGGACGATAGCGCGCGAGTGTAGGAAGCCCCATGGGCATCGCTATCAATAAAGGATTCTGGAATGGGATGTCTGGCTGAGCGGACACAACAGATATATCTGCGTGGGATAGAATAAACTTTCAGCTGTGTTTGAGACTCAGGGTTCGTTATGAAGGTCAATTATCACTAGCTCGCCTGCTTCCTTGCCGCTCTTTATGATCACATGGGTTCGGTATATATCAACCGGCTGTTGATTGTACCCTTTCAGTCTGGTCGAGTGCATAACTTGAATAAGTTGGCTGCAGTGAACGACATCAGCGTGCCCAAGGGTGATTTTGAGCGTGGACAAGACCCACCCACCTGAGGAGATAAAAGTAGGTTTTCAGCGTGGGTAGCGTGCCTGGCTGTCGTAAGGTGACGCCTCTTTAGGAAGCATAACACACCCTGAAACAGCGCCGCTAGTGGTGGAAAGGTGAATGTATAATGACCGCTATGATTATAGAGAGTCCACGCTATGGGATGAGGTCTTGTCGTGCAGCTTAGCTGTCGTTGCAACGAGCGATGATGAAGCGGGCTCGTTTTGGGCCATTCTACCGCTGTAGGGGCTGTTTAGTTAAGTGACTAAGTGCTCGTGCGCAAAATGAGAGCAACGCCTATTTGTGTTAATGTCGGAAGGAGGGTATTATTTGGAAATGGGGCTATATCGCTTTGCAGATGTTTCTATCGCCTTTGTATGGAGCAGCGTACGTCGGCGACCGCGCGTACCAGTTTCACAACATCGGCGTGTACTCCGAGACAGCATAAGGGCTGCAGTGGCGGACGTATATCTCCGAAGTATAGCAGATTAATTTCGAAACCATTAAAACGTACAGGATACACGTCGCATTCTTGATGGATATCTTCTCTGGGGTCTGAGAGGGTAGCGCGCCATTTGTATTTATCGGGAAGTGTCATAGCAGCATAGATTGAAAAGTTACCCGTTACGAGTTAAGTTACCGTGTGAAAAATGTAACTAAGTTAATAACGAAGTTCTTCAGCCTCAAATGTAACTCGCAGTTACGGAGTTACTTAAAAAAAAAGAACGAGTTACTTCTAAGTTACGTGGGACACAAAATAGCACTACACAGGTGCAGCGCGCGTGAGCAGTTGAGTTACACATTGAGTTGCCTGCGGAGGAGCGCAACACGCTTAGATCCTTGTCGGTTATATCCAACAATCCGAACGCTTTGCATCTTACTCCCTGTGAGCGCACCATGGTTCAGCTTCATTTCAATGGTACCGGTTCTTACTTCCTGGATAGAATGCTGTCACTGATTGAATATCACGTTTTATGGCATAAAATGCCATGAAAGAACCGGAGAGAAAGCAAGAAAATAAGTGGACGTGAGTGAAAAGCGAATTCAAAGTATCTTGGAACCTAGCTTAAGTTACTTTGGCGAAGTTACCTGAAAAAGAAACGAGTTCCTCCGAAAGTTACTACGGCGCAAAAGTACCGAGTTAAGTTACAAGGTACAAAAAAAGAAAAAAAAAGGAACCTCGAACTCTGCATTGCGGCGCGTGGGAGACCTGTGATTGCCACGGCGTGTACATTTCATTCTGCTTGTCTTCGACGAATATTGAGCCGTAACCGGGACCGAACGGGCCTCTCGGTAAAATGTGCGTGTCCCCACGCATCTGTCACTGGTTGAGAAAATAGGAACTTGACCCGTTGCGTTACAGGTGCTTCCACTTTAACTAAGATGCACTCGGATGCGATAATGCTCGGAGGCAGTCCGAAGGCGCAAAAGTGCAGATCCCACGCGGGATCTGGAAACGAGGGGGGGAAAGTGTGGCAGCTCCGGAGATGGATCGGGCGAGAGTGGCAGTCTTTTAAGCGCTACAAGGTATTCTCGTTGCCTTTAATGTGGTTCTGCTGTAGTCGGGAGGAGCCGCCGTTTTACTAGACCGGCGAATCTCAAGATGAAGGCCCCAGAGGGCGACACCGGGTTCGATAACATTGCCGCTTGGACGCCTTTGAAGATGCCTAAAACGGTTTTGTTTCCACGAGCAGTCTGTTTAAAAGAGAGGTCGTTCTAACAAGTACGCTGTATCGGTGCCCGTTAGATTGATGTACTAATGGGAACCATGGTAGTGTAGGGGAGTTGATGACATCCTGTTTGCGGTTTCATCTGACGTTGGTGTTTGGTGTGGTGCGATACTTTATGTCGCTATATGCTCACACTCTTGAATAACGTAATATTTTAATGTGTGTGGACGATAGTTTATCAAGTCGTAGATGTCTTCCCTGGATGCAGAGGAAATTATACAGAAAGAGACCGTCAACATATTACCTTCAGAAGTGACTTCACCTTCACTATTCTACGGCTAGAAGGCATTCACAAGTAGTTTGCAACTAGATAGGAGTACATATCAACCTAGTTTGTGCATGTGCACCAAATTGGGGGGGTGGGGGTGGAATAAAGAACCCTGCAACCTGCTGTTGGAGATCTTGGTTTTTCGCGAATATATTTTCCTAAATTCGGGTCTGGAGAAAAGAAAAGAAAAATACATAATATCTCTAGACAGGCGAAAAGCAGAAGTGCAGTAATTGAAGTGTATAACACAGTATGTGTACAGTAACGCGTCACATGTTCATAACACAGCGTATTGGATAAGCACATCTAGCTTTTTACTTCACCGTGTTCTAGGAGGTCACCATGCTCATACACGGGGACCTGCATGACATAGCTCGTTTGCTTCCGTATTATTTCCTGACTCTACTTTCCTGACAGGACACTGTGTCCGTACGTGTTGTACGGAAAGCAGCCACAAGAAATATCTATTGGTGCATAAGTACTCTCCTCCCCTCTCTTACAGACCCCCACTTGCACTTAACAACGTCATAGAACTGTAGGAATACGCTACTACAGTACGTCTCTGCGCACGAGAAAAAGAAAAGGTTGGCGAAAGCGCGTGATAAAGCGTCTGTCGACTCAGGAGACAGTAATAAGGGGGCAGTCGCAGACGGGCCATAACACTATGGTGAATTAACAACACTATAGTGAAAAAGACGAAGGAGTGGTGGTCCTGGTGGTGCTGGTGAGGCCGTTTATGTTTATTCGGACTCATAGCGAATACACGGCTCGGAGTGCCTCCGAACGAATAAACATAAACGCCCGAATGGGCCCACCGTTGTCGGCCTCACAATGGCGGGCAACATCACGACTGGCGCCCTGGGGGAATGTGCGTCCTGGGCCGACTTCTAACAGTTCAATCCAGCACAGTTCTAACGGAACTCTGCCGGCGTATACATGAAGCAACGTGGACCTCACGTGCAGTTGCTGTGGTACCTTACTTGAGAGAATTCCAACGAGACTGTTCTAGTGCACGAGGGGAGAGGGAAAAGGTGAGGGGCTGCGCGAAAGGCTGGCCTAGTTGCATAGCGTATTCTGTCACGGATTTTGCGCGATCTGATACGCTGATGGCAATCGAAAAGGGCCGCTGTTTGTGCATCAGAATCAGGGTTCAGCATCCTTCGCGACCATTCCTTCACTTCTAACCAAATACCAGGTTCACCAAAGGTACCTGTCGCAAGAGTCATTTCCGGTTCCATTACTTTTATTACGTCTACAATAACCGGACAGTTCCAAGTAACAGTGTTCGGCTCAGGTCCTACTGCTGCACTCTTCGCGGCCCCTGCGTCGGACTCGCCCGCTACACCTTCCAGGCGGCCTTCAGGTCCGGGCCGCTGACCCTTGCCACGACGGTTATCGGTGGTTGTACGTTTGCGCCGAGTGCACGAAAAGGTTTCTGCCGGACAGATATCGGCAATGCCTAATAAATACCTAAAACGAACGAAATTTCGTATCTGCTGCGGATCCAAATACGCAGATACTATTATCACGTCCGCGGTCAAGAAACCAGCCAATACTCAAGAGGACTGAGTAGATAAGCAACCACTTATCTCGTACTGCTACGGCTGGCTATTTCTATATTTTTTTCGTCAGCTCGACGTCTTTTATCTATAGCCTACAGTTCCTAACAACTCAATCCACCGATTGCAACTTCTCTTCCTGTCACAGACACACGACCCATAATTTCCCAGCGCGCGAAAGTACTCTAATTAGTAGTGGTCCACGCTCGCACTGCTTTTCCCTTCCGTCTCGCGCTGAAGTATAAACGCTACAAAACGTCTACGTTCGCACAAAAACCACCCGCCCAAACTTAACGAAGCGCGGCTAGAAGTGTTTACGTAATATCAACTATACCATGCCTGAAGTTGATGAAGCGCGGAGCCCTGGCAATTTAATTAGCTTCTTCTACTTCACACCATGTCGCCAGCTAGCGCCATCTCGCGGGACTCTCACGCATAGAGGGCCTTCCGCTCCTAAAAGAAAAGCCTCTTCAAAGAAGCGAAGGAAACTTCGGGAAGCGGTCGTCGCAAACGTGGTTAAAAAATTAAGCGTCACACGGGGGTCAATACTTAAAGAAAGGGGACGCGTTGGGAATAGTGTCCCGAAACTCGAGTGAGAGAGATATAGACGCTCATTTCTCGCTTGTGCCTAATTGGATTATGTTGTCGGCGCCGTTTGTTTGAATATTCCTCTCCGTCCTCTTGGTGTTGGTGAAAGTTGGCGTGGGTTCCACTAGGGTCGCTTTTGAAGTTTTCTGAAGCGTCGTGCGGAATAATTGAACAGGCGAAGACAGGCAGAGAGAGGGTTTTGTCTCTGAACAAGTGTGAGGATCGTGCAGTCGCAGCAGCTGCCTTAGTTAATTGTCCCGTTTCTTGCGAAGGAGGTGTTTGTCCTCGCGTCGAGTTTTTCCTTTTGTTGTCGAGTGAGCGCTTTGCGCGTTTGCCAGACATAGGCTAGTGTCTGGGTGCCAGGAAACTTTCAGAGACGACCTTGCATGTGTCGTTGGGGGGGGAAAAGTACTTCCAGCATGACGCACTGTCCTGGCGTGCCCTAACATACTGTTTCATCATTATCTTGTAGTAAACCATTAAAATGGTCGAATATCTGGAAGGCCGGAGGGCCGAAGCTGGAGGATGTGCACCGAGAGCATAAAAGAGACCTAGACATGCAATACACATCACTCAACATTCTGAAACCAACAACAACAACTTTCATTTAATTATTATGATGCCAGCGGCATGGCCGACCGGGTTAAGGCATCCCGTTCATTGGTGACTGACAGTGTAGTGTCCGTAACCAGGTCCCTACCACCGGCTGCGCTGTCTGAGGTTTTCCCTGGGTTCTCCGAACACTTTCCAGACGAATGCCGGCACAGTTCCCACTGAAGTGGGCCCAGGACGCACACTAACCCCATTGTGTCCAAGTCTTTCCTGTTGTCCTCTCTCCAGCTGTCCATGTCCGTATATCGTTCATAGCCACATTTACTTCGCGGTGCTAACAAGGAATTTAAAAAAATATATGTTTGAGGAGTTTCATCGCCAGGAGCCATACACTACCCTATTGCTGGCGGTAATGCGGTGAAGTGGAGTAGTTAGTCACCTCACTGTGAGGATCGAAGCAAGTCCAAAAGTGCTTTCAGGAGTTGGCTAGATTTGACTATGAACCAAACAATTTTCACAGTGAGAGAGCGAGAGTCCAGTTGATGTAGAGGCAGTGAAAGTCTGGTTCTGAAAGGATGGCAGAGCGGGCAGTGGTGAAGGATTTGCTGTAGATCTTCCAGATCACCGCAGTGACAGCATCTTGGAGAGCCAACTTGTCGCAAGTGGTAACGCCACTGAACTGTTATTGCAGATGACAAAAATGTGAACGCAAACACGCATGACGTCTGCTGCGGCTGTGTAGCCAATTTATTGATATGTACCGCTTGCGACACACTCGTCTGTAGTCTTGATTCAAAGGTACAGCAGCCCGTATATTGGCTTGGCCGTACCTGAAGGAGCTGTACCATTATTGTGTTTCCGGGGGGGGGGGGGGATATGTTTATTAGACGAAAAAGAAAAAAAACCGGGGAAAGGTCAGCCAAACGGGACGTCGGCTTGCTATTCCAGAAATAAGAAATAATAATAAATAAATAAAAAGAAAAGATAAGAATTAAAGAAAGAAATATTAAGGAATAAAAATAAATAAATAAAATTAAGAAATAAGAAATAAAGAAAAAGAAGTAGGGGGAAAAAACGAAAAACTAACAGATGATGAAAGAAGGGTGAGGTAGATTAAAGACAAAGATGACAAACAAAAGATGACTAACAAACGGGTATGCAGTGTGGCGCACGAGTCTATTAGTCGGAAGGAACCATCTTGCAGCACTTGGAGATTTCAGACAGGGTAAACCGCGAACTGTCGATTTCAGTCAAGTATGTGGCAAGCAGTACCTCGAAATAAACTGATCGAAAATCCGCGTTGAAAAATAAACAATTGAAGCTAACTTGTTCGTGGTTCCCAGCTCGAAGATGAACCGTTTAATATAGTATATACGGTCGCGGAATTTCCGCGTCCTGTTTGGATGCCACTCAGTCTGATGGCATCGCGGGGTCAATGGGCTAGACATCGCTTATCAGGTTGCCAGCCGCCAGTCTAGTGCCCAGGGTGCTACACTCCCTCTTTTTACGAATGCTTGGAACGTAGAGCGTTGTAGCAGGTACAAACTCTCGTCATGGCGTCGATGGTGATCCGGCAGGATGTTGAGGCGATTTCTCATTGTGGGCCACACACATACACGCATGCGTGCGCACGAACGTACACACGCGCGCACACACACACTCTCTCATAGCATTCACAGGTGGCTCAATTGACGACCGCACCAAAGTGCTACTTGTGCGTTCTACATCCCAACAGTGAACGTGGCCTGGCAAGGGAGAACATTGCGTTGCCCGATATCCTCTACGACTGCTGAACTCCTGGCTCTCCTGCACGCAGCAGCAGCGAGGGTTCGCCAGGGCAGTCCTACCCACAGACTCGAGAAGCGCCCTATGGGACGTGATGAACCCCATGTGTGACAACATTTTAGCACGAAGCATCAGAAGATTGTGCGCTCAGCATAATCAAACCGGAGGCGACATCGTCTTCCAATGGATCTCGTCCCACGTTGGTATCGGTGGCAACGAAAGGGCGGATCAGCTAGCCTCCTCAGCACACCTGAGCTGCAGCGCTTGTTTACCAATTTAGGACGACACCGACAGGCAAACAGTCGTTCAGTAGCTTGTTGGACTGCGGCACCCTGGGATACGGGACATCACCAGTGATTTCCCCAGAAATTCACTGTTTGGGGGGGGGGGTGTCGAGCTTTCAAGGGGGGGGGGTATGCTTGGTGAAAGTTCCACTTACGGAATGTTTCTTAGACGCGGAAAGAATCGGAGCACAATGGTGACATATCTTCACAGCTTTCCCGTTTTATCTGTTCGTGTTATTACGTTAGAACACAGTACATTTGAATACATATTCATTATGAACGGCATTTCAACATAAGTAAGATGCATAATCACACGACCGACAAACAAAAAAGAGTAGCACCTTGTCTTACGAAGCTCAATGAATACCTAACAACCAACGGTGAAAACTTTAGACGAAATAAGCAGAATACCTTGCTTGATTGAGTTGGGCGCAAATGGTTCTTGATGATTCACATTGAGTTTGCGTGCCCGCACGCATGCATTGAACAGTCACTTTCAAATTATTTTGGAGAAATGCATGGTACGATCATCTGCATGACTGTGGTCCTATGGCCCAAGTTTGACAGTACAGGATGTAATTCGCTGCGCCGGACTCACTACCAGAACGTGTTGGCGGCCCAGCTGGTGGTTGGTGGTGGGGTCACCTGAGAAATCTCAGGGGGGGTGTTGCAAAAATGCAGGGAGGGTGTACACCCCCCTGAGGGGGGTGTAGGGAAATCCCTGGACATCACAAAACATCATCGCGCCTTCTTCACATGAAAAACCTTCCTCGGGGCATACAGACCACGCTCCATAGGCTACGCATTGGATCTGCGTTCACCAACTCTCAACTATATGCAAGATCGGCTCTAGGGGTGACGCCTGCTGTGGTCACTGTCAACAGCCTGAGACAAACGAGCACATCCAGCGAGACTGCCGAACATACCATTCTGCGCGCAAGGCCCATCTCCCTCACTCCAGCTCTGGAACGGCAGCGGACATCCTCTACCCCTGTGGTTCTTATGCCGAACGTTCCGCTAAAGCAAGAAACCTTGTTCTCTTCCTGCAGGAGGTGGGTCTTGCCCAACGGCCCTTCCAACACTTTGCACTCCCCGACGAACTCACGCACCCTCTACACATCTCCACCCTTCATCTGTCTTTTTTGTTTGCTATAGTCGTGACAACGCCCACTTCTCTGTGGCCAACAACGGCGAGCCGATCCTGCCAACATCCCCCCCCCCTCACCGGGTGTGAATTAGATGAAATGGTTGGAGTGTTCATATCCGCCGTAAAACGTAGCTCCCGTGTTGCTGTGTTCCTCATGTCATTCAATAGACTTGGAATATTTGGACGTGAATGTCGCTTAATCACAGAGAGAAGGAACTGAGCCGATAAAAAAGAAAAATGGAAAGAAAAAACATATAAAATTATAGATTCCCCCTCCCCTCTTGAAGATAGCTATGTACCAGCAAATACGACGATTCCGATGGCATATTTTTGTAAATTTGTGATTTGGACTTAATACTGTGGGGGCATTGTTTATATGCCCATTGTTGTAGGCAGACTACAGGTGGAAGGATACAAATTCACGAAGCGATTGGAAATTTTTATTTATATTTAGGCAGAGGACTCCGAGGTCCCCCGTTTATTATCGTGTTGCGGAGAGTTTCGTCGATTCACTCGAAGGAATCGCGTTCCAGACACTTAAGACTTAATATAGGGTGAAATACGATCAGTAAAATTGACGTTGAATAGTATTACAGCTTGAAACTGAAACGTCATGCCCATACTCACGTTCTTCACTATTTACTGACGAGATAAATAAACATACATCAGTCCTCATGATTACCAACTACTTACCAATTATCGAGATTGTCAATCTACCCCCAGTTATTATTATTATTATTCAACTACTGAAATGAGCGGTGGACGTGCAGACGCCGTCTGCAAGGAGGGTGCAGACATTAGATCGTAATTTCTCACCATTTGATATCTGCCTTATCGTCTAGATAATGGCGGCAGATCTGAGTATGATCCAATAAGCTTTAAGTGACGGTAAAGATTGATCAAAGATGAGTCCCCGCTCTCAGAGGTACACACCCAAAACAAAGATGCGACGCTTTATAATGAACGCTTCGTGCAATCACTCGGTAACAACGCGCTGTGTAATCTGATCGGTTTGTCGTAAAATATGTTAATTAATCATATGCGCAGATGTAGGTCACGGCTATGAGACCCACGTTTCGTTAGATAATATAATTTTATAAGAAAATTGTCTAGCTCTGTAAGTTAACCTCAGCACCATAACGCAGCTGCATCATCGACGAATTGTTCCGCGTGTAAGTGCCGCGTGCAAAAGTCAGTGCATCATCTCTATTCATAAACTCCGCGCCACAGAATGTACTACCAGCGCCCCCTACATAGAATACGCTATCTCGCGCACTTTCGTCTGCCCCGGGACACGACGCGGGAACGATTAAAGGAAAGGCGGTGTCGTATAAATGACTCAAACTGCTGCCCCGCGGCAAAACAATCATACACACCCACTGCTGGGACATGGAAATGGCACGCGCGGCGAGGTTAAACGCAGACGACACGAGAGACAGGCATGTCCACACAATGGCGAAGCAGCGCCATTAGGCGGCCATTTTGTGTCCGCGGGGGCTTTGGCTCACTGCGTTTGCTCTGGGACATTCGCCACTCTTATTGTGTTGCTCGACGATATTTATCGTCTCTTCGAACTCTCGTATTCTCTGGCGCTATCTGTTCTATCCTTTTCTCGGTTCCCCTTGGGGTACTGATGGGGGTTGATGGTGCTCTGTGAATGGGCGATTTAGAAATGATGAGTAGCTTCTACGGAGACTACGATCATTTCTCTCGTCGGTTGACGCGAACAGATCGAGCCACGTGTGGCACAGCGGCTTCAGATGTTGACTTCTCTGCATGCTAAGTCTGCGCAGCGATGCACGTGCATATATCTCGTTGAATCACGTTTTTTTTTTCCCCTTCGTTTCTTGTAACATTTCAGCTTGAACGTGATGCTTCTCTTCTATAGCTGACTCTCTGAGAGAACACTTAAGTTACGTCTGTAAGAAATGTGTCGTTCCCAGTTAGGTTGCTTCACCAAATAATAAGTGGTTGTGCAGGGAAACATCTCTTTATTGGAGACTCTAGAACACCGACCACTTCCACACATTGTGTAAAGTGAGGGTCATCCATATCTAATGTCTTCCGACAAACTTCCATCCTGCTCCGGAAGCCGATTCTGTAAATGTGTCGCACGGTTACCAATACAGGCCGTCATGCATACTTTGATCAACCTGGACAGCCAGTGGAATCTAAAGGTATTGCATAGGCCGCGTTTCAGATTAACATTTGAACCGAGATCAGCAGTCCCTCAACTTGAATTTATGGCTTAACTCCCGCTCACCAAGGGCAGTTAGTGTGAATGAAATGGCCATCACGTCACTAACTAACGTTGCTAACAAAGAATTGAGTATGAAAGAAGAATGTCACTGAAAAGGTTAGCCAGCTGTAGGACTCGAACCCACATCTTCTGGATTGCCGGTCCAGGGCTCTATCAATTGAGCTAAGGTGTGTTAGCTTAGCTCAGCTTTTTTTCTTTATTCACATCACATCACATCAATTGGTAGAGCCCTGGACCGGCAATCCTGAAGATGTGGGTTCGAGTCCTTCAACTGGCTAACCTTTTCCAGTGACTTTCTTCTTTCATTGTTAATTTCTTAGGCAATTTGAGGCTTTGTATGTATTTGTCCTTTCTATGTTGTTCCAGCCTCAGAAAGAATTGAGTGTTAACTTCAAGTTCTAGCAACCCTTGGTACCGGTTCAAAGTTAACCAGCGTTGATGAAACCGTGCCATAGTCTTGGAGGCCGTTCTTCTATTTCTGCCTTTATTTTGAACGTCATAACTTGGTATCCCACTTCAATGTTTCCGTGCTCTTTTCAGGCGCCCCAGTATTAGGTTCAAAGTTTTCAGCGACCGAAATTCGGACTACACTAGCTCCGAGCGAAGATCGCATCGTCAAGCTGATATTACGTAGAACCATGCTTGCCTCAAAGGGTCTGCCCCTATAGATAAATGACGATAGACACAAGATTGGTTTCGAACATTGCGGCAGCAATACTCCAAACCCTTTTCTGAAACTCTAAAACGTACCTCTCCCTTTCTCTCAAGGTACCTTTTGCTTTACTCGCCCCCCCCCCCCCCCCCCAACCTCTGAAGCGTTCGTGGAATGAAAAGCAGCATCACTCGTTAGTGCGAACAGCTCGTTTACGTGCCGAGGCTCACTTCATTGAATATTTCGATTCCGTACCTATTTTTCATTCGGCTTTTCTCTTGCAGTTTTCCATTAGCACCCACTTTCCGATTCCGTTTGCAGAAGCCCCCATAGCACCTTTGGCTGCTTTTCCTCTTCTGCGTCCCCACTTAACTGCCGTAAGAGATCCTTTTTCTCGGCTTGCAGCAGCAAGCTTGTCTTCCCCATCGATTATGCATGCTCGGAGCCTATCCAGTTATCGCTGCTCGATTGTTGACTTTGGAAAATAAAAGGCTCTTTGCCATTTGCAAGCTTTCCTAAAGTAGCAAGGAGAGGAAAACAGCGAATGGTGTGACATGTACTTGCTCCTTGGAGAGGTCGTGAGGAATGGCTTTTGTGTGCCTGTAAGGGTACTCGCTTTCAGGGTGCGATTACGTAAGGGGCGCTTGTCAGCCGTGTGTTCTGGACGTGACGTCGTCTGTTTTGAGTGAACGAGTTCGCGCTATCTCTGGCGCGTCCTCATAATACGGTGACTCGCCTGGCAGATATGGGGGATTGCTTGCGGCTCTCTGTACGTGTGATGGCCAGCTCCCGATAAACGACAATATTGGAACTCAATTCTGCTGCGCTGGTTCATAATAGCTATGTGCCTCGCTACATCTTTTAGCCATTTCATAGTATTTGTGGAACTTTGTCTTTTTTTTTTTTTACTGAATGTGGTCCTGATGCGGATTAACGTAAGAAGACACAACTACTTTAGAGCTATGGGTATGGAAGGTGTCAAAGGCTCTTTTTTTTTTTTTTTTCGGGTGCTGCCGGGGAGAATGTTACGTGCGGAGCCAGTTGAACAGTTAGTTCCGTCGTTCGCGTGGTGGTGTCACTTAACAGCGATATGACAGGTCAGGAAACAAGGCCAGCCAACCTGAAACACTGTGACACTCACATTATATATATATAGATACTCATGGAACGATGCGACAGCACCAGAGGACACGTGTTTCGCCGTGTTTGCGGCTCCTCAGCCCTGGGTAGCTGCGCATCGTTCGGGATTGGCAAACCAGGGGTCACTCAGCGAGCGATATACACCTGGGAGGGTGACTGAGCACTCCTCAATGCCACAGTGCAAGCCAGTGAATTATAAAGAGGGGGAAAAGCCATTAAAAAAATAAGTAAATGACGAAGAGAAGTTTGAATTTCAAACATGTCTAGCATCATTTACTTATTTTTTTAATGGCTCCTCCCCCCTCTCTCTCTCTCTCTCTCTATATATATATATATATATATATATATATATTGTATTGAACGAAATGAACGTCTGCTTTTCTACCACATCAGTTATTCGTCAGATGTGTCTTTTTGTTTTGATGATGTCTGTTTCTTCCTTTCTTTCTTTTTTTCTGCAATAAGTCGGTGGTAGGGGTGGTATTGACGAGGCCGGTTTGCCAAGAAATAAGTCAAAATTGCTGTCCATCAATAAGTCAAAATGTTGTGCATCAATCCAGACATATAATATCTCTTTTTTAGTTTTTATTTCTAAGTAAACTGGAGTTAGGCTGCATGAGCAGAATATCTCAAAGCTTCAGGAAGGGGCGTATTCTTGTACATTTTTCGGACGAAAATGAAATGCCGCGCCTCCTATCGCCCACGACACTCACAGCTCCTGCTTACTTTTCCTTTTCCGCTGCCTCAATTTCTTTTAGAGGCAAGCAGAGTCCTTGACTGTGACAGTCTGTTGACCCCTCGAACGACCGACCCTATCCACGCACCTCCATGTCGTTATCAGTCGTTGCGGAACTCCCTAACACGTCTCTCTCTCTCTCTCTCCCTTTCTCTCTTTATTTCTTTTTTTTTCTTCTTACCCTCTCTTCCTCGCAGCTTTGCAGAAAGAAAAATCCGTATAGTACGTCCGCTTGATGAATGAAGGCAGTAACGCCGAGTCGGCGGGTGACGTCTGCGTGCAATCGCTTCGTGCGGTAGCGTCAACGTTTTGTCTCCGACTTTGGAACAAATGTCGCCGGGACTCGCGGTGTAGCTTTGTTTTGTATTGGCTTCCGACTTTCTTGCTGTTCCTTGTGTGGGCGCCTAACTAATGATGAAGACTTCGGGACAGAAGTTCCCCAGCTACTAAATGGGTTCGTGGGCAACGTCAGGTGGCAAGAAAAGAAAAAAAAAAAGAAAAGAAAAAGACTGATGGTTCTAGTGGGGAGCTAAATGAGACACAGACTGACACGAAATATATCTATTTATTTATTTTTCCTTTCCTAGAGTCGAGACTCTTAGAACGAAGTCCACCTCGAGCAATTAGAAGCATAATTTGTCGTATATTTTTAACAGATTATTTTACGTCTTTCCAACAGATCACGCAACATTAAGTGACGACAGATGTTCACATGGGTTAAATTTTGCTTGATTCTGTAGCAGGTCCTGAGACATCACTGCAGGACCTTCGTGGATAGTAAATTTGACGCGTTTTATTTCCCATATGCGTATGTGTTATTCGAGTTTAGTGTTGGACGTACAACGCATATGGATGTGCACCAGGGGGTGGAAATACCGGCGTTACACACAGACTGTAAACTGTAGGGGAACGTGAGGCTCAGTGAGGCATTGAGCAGAGTGTTACACTGCCGATATTCGCCTCATTCGGGAACCTTAGAATAGTGGAACTGTAACTGTGCCCGTCAAACAGCGTACGACATCGTCACCAGTTCACGCAAACCGTATTGGCGGGGCGTATTTCGACGAGGAATAAAAAAATACAGGTTACGATTGTGTTACAGGTTACGATATCGGTTACGATTGTGTAACGCGAATTTCAGTGGTAGCTGTTGTGTGTGGATGTTGACACTTTTATTGCTGATATATGCACAACTACGTTAGAGTGACGAGTAATGCCTTGCGATCTGTGAAGTGAGTGGTGATGTGTAGAGCTGGGATTAGCGGGACGAAAATATCACTAAAATCGGGACAAAAGCGGGACAGGAAACGTTGAAAGATCGGGACACTTTCCGGGACAATGTACCCATCTCTGGGTATTTCAAAACTGCTTTTATTGGCTATAGATTTGTATCACTTCTTTTGCATAACCGAAACTGAGGGCTTTGTGATACAGTCACAGCGATTTCTCGAGACCTTCCCTTCAACAGCTATCGCTGTAAAAATATCTTTATTACATTTCTTTGTGATATACAACAATAGCGACCTGAATCCGACACACTCAGACTGCAGTACTTGAAAGCGGAATCACTCAGAATAGACGATTTCTGAAATTGCAAGGATGGCCCACCAGAGAGCGCCGTGTTGCGAAAGCCCCGCTGCACCTTGGGACTTAGTCTTCATGAGTCAGAGAGAAGAAGTAGAGCGCAAACGGTTTCGGTTTTCTTTCTCCTTCACCTCCCGCAACTTCGAGCAACAGGCAGCGAGCACGAATGTAAACCATTTCCCACGACGCATTGCGCTATGCGCGTGACTTGGGCGACGGAGGGCCCCCGTGCGGAGCACACGGGCAATATCTGAAATCGCCTATTGTATGCTGCTTCCTCGCGCTCAGCCTGATACACGCGCATCTCAATAGCTGTGTGATGACCGTGCAGACTTGTACGTAACGCGTTACAAGTAATCGAGTTTCTTATAATCAGTTGCTTTTTTGAGTAATTTTTCGTGTAATCAGTTACATTTTTGAACAAGTTGTTTTTCAAGGAATTCTATTACAATTTTGAGTAATCCACTACTTTTGAAGTAGAGTCTGACTCAAAATCACAATGCTCTGTGACAAATTACTTGTGTCTCTCTTGGGCTATTGTACTCTATAGCAAGCGGGAAAATATTTTTGCTTTTTTCTCAAGCGCGAAGTTTTCGCACTGTTTCAGCTGACCCAATCACTTGGGAGTTGCACTTTTCCTCTTTTTTCCGAAGCACTAAGGGGGGGGGGCGGAAATTTTTGCATGAATTCAAAGTAACGGACCGAGTAGCGCGTAACTTTTATACTCGTTACTCAATTACATTTTGAGTCGAGTGATTTGTAACTGTAATCAATTACTTTTTTTGGAGTAACGGGCACAAGTCTGGTGATGAGGCACGGTGTTAACGATGACTGATGGGGCGCACGGAAGCAATGTACTCCAGGGTGGTGAATAGTGCGACTTCTACGTAAAGTCGGGTTTCTGACACAAGAGAATGTCGCGGGGGAATACGAAGTTAGTTTTGTGAGCAACAAATGACCGAATTCGTTTGTCGATCCTGACGTTCCAGATATGGCACTGCTAAATGGGAGCGATATTGTTCACTTCGTATCTACACCACGGTGCGCTCCCGGCAGCAGACGCCTCGAGCCCTGCTACACGTTCGAAGTTGCCTTTGCATCAATTAATTCATTATATGATCTTGTATCATGTACCATCTTACTGTATCATACGCTCCCTCTGGTTGTAACACCCTGCCTGAGCCTAGGCCACACAGTTAGTAGAGTTACCTTTTGTATGACCAGTATAAAATAGGATCGATTCTGGTCAGTGGACTTACCAATGCAAAGTTTTCTTTTGTGTACAAAGATACAAGAAATCGACAAACATTTTCGTCTCACTATGCCTCACTTTCCCCTACATTACAGTTAGTGTCTACGGTAATCAAAGCCAGTGCGTCGAGTGTAAGTAATTTCCACGAGATCTATCGCGGATGCAGTACTTCTCCGAGACTTCTAATGTCCGATCCGACAGATTCGGTGCGTATAGTATAGACTTCGGTCTCTTGAGCGCTCTTACGTTCCTTCTCAACCTCGCTTGTTTTCTGAGATGGCTTGAGGATATCGCTGACACCTTGAAGTGGTCCCATGCTTCCTGGTCCCATCTCTACCTCAGCATGCCCAACGGCTCTCTCCGCTGCTCGTGCTCGCCGTGTCTCATTCATTATTTTCACCATATTTTCGGAACACATGAACATGAACGATATACGCCTTTGTCAAGCGTCTGGGCCAAGGCTAGACACTAGAGGGAGCACGGCATCTTCTTGGGTAAAAACTCCGGTGCATAACGCGCACCGCTAGATAAGGTTCGCTGCCTCTTCGGCACACTTTTCACAATGCATAACGCGCGCGCTTTGTACACCAGGAAATACGGTAGTTTCTGAGTGCTCTAGCGATACGGGTACTTTGCGAGGACGAACGTCAGGAAACAACGAATAATTATTTTGTTACACAATGCGGAAGCTGAAGGTAAGTGTAGTCTAAGAAAGTAGGCAGATTGAGGGAGGCAATATAAAGAGAGGAGGAAATAGAAGAGGTAGGAGAGGGGAGTGTGATGTTTGGGCCAACTTCATAGAGAGCTAACGCGTCTAGAGTGTTTATCAGAATATTGAGCGTAAACCACACGCGCTGTCAGCAGTGGCGCTACGTAGGTTGGGGGTCAGTGCCGTACGCCAAAATGAAACTACGTAGTTTAGAGCCGGGTGTAGTTCGTAGAGTTCCGCCATCCTAGAATGAAAAATGCCCCCCACAATACAAAACATGCTGCCCCCTCTACCCTCCGACAAAAAACATTGCTGTGCAGATCACCCGTCTCCTACATTGGTACAAACCAGCAGGAAACTGAAAAAAAAGAACGGGCCCCCGATTAAGTGCTAACCGTGACTCTGTCGCTGCGTGGTGAACGGATAAAAATCTTTTCCGGTATCGACTCCCCCGGACCGGAAGTGGTCAGGAGCCGTGGATCGCCTACCGGAAATGACGCACGTGGCACGAACCCCCTCGTGCAAAATCGCCACTGCTTTTTCGATGCAGTTGCAATCATTGCAGACCCCCTATTCTCGTGCGCCTTTTGTGCGTCTGTCGCGTGTTTCAATCTCGGAGCAGAATGATCGGAAGCACGGGGGTCCTTCCGATACCTCTTCCGGCGTGTGCTCCCCCACCACTCGTGGCTTCCTATGCTGCATCACGTGATGTTTCGTGATCGTGCAATGGAAGTCACTTCGAGCAGTATCTGAACCCCGGTCCCAACTTCACTGCTCACTGACAAGTAACGAAGATAATTCCAGCTTTTACGCCACTAAAAAAACAATTATCATAACTGTTGTTTTGCTCAGGTTTTTACTCAGGTTTGGTCCAGGTTTTCTATAGATGCCACTTTATATATAAGTGAAATATATTTATCAAGATTAATTTATTTTATTTGGCATTATAAATCAATCTCGCTCGAAGATTTAATACGCTACGTATAAACGGTGTCCGCGAAGATTGTGTGCTCCCACGAAATTTCTAAGGGACCCGCAGAGCTTCATAGTTTCGGATTCTCCGAGAGTAGGTGACGTCATCGAAAAAAAAAAAGTCAGTCTGTCTCCTAGCAACACTGCTAGTACATTCCCGGTCTCCGCTCCCCGCCCACGTTGGAAGACTGGCAGCAGCTGTGGCGAGAAGACGGAAATCGATCTTGGAGAAGAAATGTTGCCAGACAGGTGGAGGAATGTAAAACATGTGACGTCATACTTTTCAGAACTAAAAATTAATATCACGGAGCTTCCGCGTCACATAACAGTTCAACATTTTGCGCGAATACAACGTGGAACACGTGCATTGGAAGGACACTAATACGGTGGGATTCTGAAGACTGAAGGTTTGGACCGTATGGCATTTTAACGTAGTTCATAGGACACACACACACACACACACACACACACACACACACACACACACACACACACACACACACACACACACACACACCCCTACTCTCTTGGTCGGTGCACCAAATCATCTTACGATATGTCATCTGCTTGTTTGCATTGTCAGGCGGTTTCGCAGCCTTGGTACCAAGTGCAGATACGTTCACGACTAATTAATCAAATCCGTTCGCCTATATCACGTGATATTTCTCAAAGCCTATTCTAGAGGGTGTCACATGTCTTCATCGGAGATGACCAGACATAAAGGTCCACTGGGCCGTTTTCAGCTGCAAACCATGATGATGATGATGATGATGATCAAGAGAAAAAGTTTATAGCACAAACAAGCTTACACGTTACTTCGAAAATTTGATTCTCAATATTTGACACCAACCCTCTTTAGTATTGGCCAACCATCGACAAAGCCAAGACCGCCCACTGCTGTCCGTTGCACTATAGCCGCACTTGCACCATTATCTTGTTTCGTTCCTCTTTCTTTCTTCGATATGCGATATGTCGTATACGTCCTTATGAAAAAGTAAACGAGTAGCAAGAACAAAATCCACAAAACCGTACATTGCACCCATAAAAGGCTGTATTGTCTTCTTGGGAATTTGACGCCAATAAAGACAGTTCGCAGGTGTCAAATTTGCTCCGTTCCGTGAATGCAAGCTCAGCAACTTCTCGTTCATAAAACGTAATCAAATACATGATTGTTTCCCGATGGGCAAAAGTGTTCTTCCACGAGAATGTCCATTAGCGCATCGCGCAACGCTTTCTCTATTAGTTAGGCTCAAATTCCGGTTGATTACCAAAAATTACCGCGAATAAAGAGTAGGCAGTTAAACTTGTAGAGTTACACGTCGACGTTGCAAAGCTGAATGCACTTTCGAGAAAGAAAAAGTTTAATCCTTGCTTTGTTTCGTGCACGCCACTGCTCATCAGCGAATTTTTCTACGAACAGGAAACGAAAATTTATTTTCGATTTATTCGCCGCATTGTGTCGTCGGTACTAACGCGCGTGAAGGTAAACGATGCTGAATCTGTAAGGCAGATCTCGGGACCTCGTGCGCTTTGTGACTGAAATTATTTCCAAAGTTCTCGTTCACTTAAGCATATCCAGTTCCTTACAGATTCTGTGAATGCCTCTGCAGCTTTACGTCGAGAACCGGTCATGCATTTTAAGCCTTCGACACGCTTAACGGGGAAAGGCCGTGATTTCCTTTTGATGCGATCTCTGTTGGGGCGCCAAAAAAAAAAAAAAAAAAAGGAAATAGAAGAGCAAGAGGTATGCTGAGCCCTTCAAACGTCACCTTCTTTGTCGCTGTTTGTGTTCTCAGTGCGAAAAAGGGTTACTTCCACCAAAGCAGAAAAGCGGTCTTTAGGCACCTCCCAGGCAGGGCCACCTTCAACGCCACCGAAGAGCAAAAGAAGGATTTAAAACAACCGAGGAAAAAAAAAGTGGAGCACGATGCATAACGGCCCTAAAGTAGCGAGGTTGCGAAGACGCGTAATATATATGTCATGCAGACTGAGTGAGAAGTGAGTAAGAAGCAAAGAGAAGAAGCAAAAGTTGCCCTGGTGTCGCGATTAGAGCGCAGAGGGCGCGAGCGTCGCATTAATTCCCCGACTTCAGAAGGTAGGGGGCGCTACTGACATAAAATGGGGCGACAACGTCGCATTTTCTGCGTTTATGCTATACTGATTTTATATGTTTCTTTTTTTTTTAGGAAAGCTTTCAGCAGTGTGTGTGTGCCTTGCATAAAACGTGTTTGCACAGGCGAAAGTGTTACAAGCAGTAGGAAGCAGAGGACGGTATTTGTGTATGTATGCGTGAAAGGGGTTGCAGCGAGAGAGGTGCGTTAAGATAGGGAGAGAAAGGGTACGGACTGCCTGAAAGGGAAGAGAGAAAACGCAGCAAAGAAAAAGGACATCAAACACGGAACAAAAATTGAAGCGACGAACGTGAAAAGTGGTGGCCAAGGAACGGGAAGCATGGCGTTGGCGGTATTGGGCATGAGAAAGGAAATCGGAAAGTATTTTGATAAATGGCCCGCAGCGGGTGTTCTATGATTAGTTTGACGTGAAAACGTCTGTAAGTTCGGTATAGCTGCCAGGTCAAAATTTACGATACAACGAAATTATGCCGAATTTCATGACACTATGACTCGGTGAGCAATAACCCGATAGCCAACCAACCGGCTAAAACAAAATAGCTTACACGTCTAAGAGTCTACCTAACAACGTCATTGCCTCGGCTGACGCCATCTCTGGGTGTGGCGGGCACGTGCGAGAGAGACGGAAGGATAGGGGTACGCGTACCTTGCGGGCAGTCCACCTCGCGAACGCGTGAAGCTAAGACGCCGATCGAGGTGTCGTTGGAAAGCGCTTGAGAGGTTCTACCTGGACCTTAAGGGATATCGGCTATATAACTAAGGGGATATAACAGCCATAACCAAAAATTTTATCATTTTGCAAATTTGAAATATCAAAATTTTGCCAGAATGTCGGCATATATGAAAGCAAAATATGATCAGAATCGGGGAAAACGGCGAGGGCGGCTCGATAGGAACCCAAAAAGCCCACCGAAAGTCCACGAAAGAGTCCAGCACTGCGCGATTGAGAAAGCTACGGGAGCGTCGAAGAAGATTAGCCGCGGAGGCAAATTGGACAGCCGGCCCTTACCTTCTACAAGCGGGGCAACTTCGACTTGTGAGAGTGTGAAAGTGACCTACAAAGACGATGGAGTGCATCCAGATGGGGGCTCAGCACCGTGGAGGAGCCGGAGCCCGCCAGAGAACCCCACTTGCAGCGGCGATGGGGAGGTGGCGCACGCTGCCTTCGTCCGAGGCGAGCGACTTTGGCCACGCGTACAGTGTGTCGGAGACGGAGATCGGAAATCGTGACGTTTTCACGTAAAATACTACGGCTCGAGCACAACTGAGCCCGCTCCCCCCCTTTTTTTTCCTTTGTTTTCCCACTATATCTGGTGTGAATTTTCTTTATTAATTTTCTCTCAGTATTTTTCGTTCAGTATATATGCGAAGGTTCATACAACAGATCCACCATGAACGTCCCATAACATGTACCAACTCACTGTCTACCCTGTTTTCCTGGTGTGCTCTGGCCATCTTCATATTTTTCTTTTTTAAACCAGCCCCCAACCAACCCTGTTGCCCTCTATCCCTCTGCGTCCGTCTGCAGAACACACTAATCCTGTTTTGGCACTGTCATCAAATTTTCAGCTTAGTTTCTTGCCGTTGTCGATTTAACGAACATATACGTAGACATGCACACATTAAAAACACAAACCTTCATAATTGTTTTGAACTTGCATCGAATTTATTACTAACAAATTGCTGGTATTTTTTTTTCTACTCTTCTGCACCTGTCTATCTATAAACTCGAAACAACCACGCCGCGCACAATGCGCAAACGGATCATATCTGCTTCAGTCTCCACTGAGCGAAAAGAACGGACATAAATTCCCTTTCACCTTCGCAAGAAAGTAAACTTTATACTCTCATATGACGCTAACATCCCATTAGCATACAAGGCGGGACGTTCATGCCTAAACAATCTGTACCTCCATGCATGATACGTATCTTCTCTTTTTTTTTTTCCCTTCCTGTTTGTCGCATGAACATTGCCATGGCCCCTCTTAGTGTCGGCCGTACAGGAGTCATTCGTATATGCTTTGGCGCAGCGCGACCTGCGCCCGTGTTGCTTTTATAGGGCACTGTTGTTTGATCCTCGCCTAGCACCGGTGCATCGTAATCAGCATTTCCGAGAGGTGCTTTCTTGGGCTAAAAGCTTTCTTGTGTTCGCGTATACTGTCAGCAGCGCGCGCACGTTGAAACAAACCCAGTTTGCAAGGGTAGTGCGCGGGCACGCGCGCGCATCGCAGCGCTTTCGTATATGCGACGTGAAATAGAAGCACTTGTGAAACAAGAGGTATATAAAAAGGGACAATTACGAGAGGCGAAGTTTAGACCTTTTACGTGTACTGTGAGGGATAAGGCTTATTCACACTGCTTGCGTTTACGGCTGCGTACAGCGTCTTTCGTGTACCTTCGTTCCATCCTGAAGGATGTTGCGTTCCGTAGCAATGATTGGCTGTCAGTGGACGTAACACGCAAGCGCAACGTTAAACGCAGCACCGTGAATTATGAATCAGCCTATAGTGTAGGTGTTGAGGAACGTCTGCGAAAACAGGCCTGGTAAAGGCATGCGATAATAAACATACGCTGTTTAGGCACAAGGTCTGAAAAGTTTGTGCAGGTTTGTCATCGTATTTTGTGCTGTCCTACTATTAATGTTTTTTTTTTGTTTTTTTTTGTTTTCTTCATTGTAGGTGACACATTCAATCGTTTGCGACCTTCGCTGTTGTTAAACCAGAAAGCATTAAATCAAGCAACTTAGAAAAAACAAGGTGCTGATGCCGGGATTCGAACCAGGACCTTCTGATTTCCGCTCAGACATGCTACCGCTACATTACGACAGCGACACCCTGAGTTGCTTGATTTCATTGATTCTGGGTGTTGGAGGCTTACGTGTTTGTGTCGTTATTATTGTTCATCTATTGTTGTTGCTGTTGTTTGTGTCGTCCATGGTTGTGGCCTGTCTCGGCTAATTCTCATTGTTAACATCAGATCAATCAATCAATGGGACACGCTCAACCCACTTCATTTATGTAACGAATAAAGTAGAATAAAATGAACAAGCTCGATTTGCGTGATTTGGAGCCGCATATGTGCAGGTCCTTCCGGAGTTTCGTACGTTTGGAACATTTAACAAGCTACTCCGTCTTCTTCATTCCTCGAATTCGAGGGCGGGAATTACCCTTCGAATTTTTTTTTTCGAGCCTGGCAGAAATTAATGACTTTAACGATCGTTCGCCTTTTGAAATTCAGAATATGATCTCGACACAGAAGGTCACGTTAAAAGTCAATTAGAAACTAACCCCATCAAGAGAGGAAAAAGAGAAAATATGGCACCACAATCGGGGCATCCATAACACCAAGAGCACCCCCGAACCGAAAGCTGAGAAATGACAAAGAATTCGGTTGAAACGATCGTCATCCGGACAGCTTCCTTTAATAATCCTTCGTGAGATAATATGAGGCAAAAAAAAAGAGAGAGAGAGAGAGAAAGAGCGGTCAATCCGGAGCAAGAGAGTTGCGGTGACCTCATCATGGGCAGTGAGCGAAGTTTAATATGGCCCCGTGATTGCCCCTTGCGTAGTGAATCCAATAAGCCCACCGCTGTATAGAAGCAGCAGAGGCTGTGGCCCCATATTCATTCCAAACTCCGTCCTTTGCTCTTGAGTCTGAAGGGATTAATTTGGAACCCCTCCGCTGGTGGCGCTCCAGTCGAGCGTGCCGTCCGTGTTCGGCTTCGGCTTTAGCTACGGCCGCCCGTACAGGCGGGTGTAAAACGCGATCACGGTCGAATGGTCACCGCCGATGATTTCTTCTGTGCGCTAAATTTCAGGCTGCCAGACTTCGGACGGGATGATGCTGGGATGGGGGAAAGGGTTCGTACTTAATTATGGTGAAGTTTGACGTTGCCGCGCTAGCTTGTTCAGATAGCGTGAGATACTACTTCGCCTCCAGAAGCGACTGCCTACGCGGGCATGAGATCGTTCGTGTGGTTTGGTCAGAATGATTGATCGTCCAAAAAGAAAAAAAGTGCGCTATTATTCGCCACCACGCAAACACGTGTACCTTGAAGGCACCTTCATGCTCAGAAAATTGGTAGCAAAGTCAGAAACCATTATGACCTGCTACCCCGTGACAACTTTAATCTGCGTTTTCCGTCAACGTGGATTTTTAACGTGGAATGTCTTTTACAAATAGGCAGTCAAGTCACAGCATGGCCTCCCGTCCGTTAGTCCATGTCGGTATCCTGTAAAGCGTGCTTTCACTGCACTGCTGCGTTGTACGTCGGAGAAGCAACCATACTGGGTTTGGGTTGGATTGAAAAATGAAGCTAAGAAAATGGTGATACGTCCCCCGATGCATTCTGCTACTCCCATACTAGTTACTAAAAGTGTTGACCACGCCGGACATTCAGGCAAAAGCGGCGCAAAGGTGCCAGAATGAGTCGTCGTATGCTGGTTGGGATACTGGATTTCAGCACTGGGTCTATCGTGTGTAGCAGGGATGGGCGACGGAATTCCGGGGTCGTCGACCGCCATGTACTTTGTCTCTTCTTTCTCGGGACCTTTAGGCTTTCATCTCTTTGCTTCGGCGTGATCCAGAATTGACGACAGGCGACGACAGCTCGAGTTCCTGCAGCACATAGGACATACTATCGCAACGACACGAACCGACGCGAAATATTGTTGATGACCTCTTAGATATGATCGTCCTATGCAGATTAGGTGTGGGAAATACCGCTACTGTAAAACCCTTGTTGCTCGTGAGGCCCCAATTTCAGTGAATTTCAAAATTCGAGAATTTTAAGAGTGCGTGAAAAATTCGAGCAAGTATTGGCACTTCGAAAACAATACTACAATTGCGAACTTTATTTAAGCAAGCATTTAACGTGTTTTGCAAAAGATGCACGTGCACTTTCGTTTAAATCAAATGTGGCGAGGGCAATCTCAGCAAAGCAAGCCAATCGAGCCTCGAATTTTTGGCATCTAGATTTCGCGAAATTCAGTGGTCGCAATTACGTGTCCTGCGCCCAATTCGGCAAACACTGAGGTCCCAAAATTGTTTTTTTTTTCACCCACTGATTCGCAAGTACTCAAAAAACGCGCTTTATAGAACTACATAAAACACATATCTTTTTTAAATTTACTTATCAACTTATCTTATAAAGCGTGTCCATAAAAAAATGGCGTTGCCTACCCTTGGAAGCACATCGAATAGACGTCAAGGAGAATGTACGAGATGTCATTACAGAAGTCTGCAAAAGTACCCACGCTCTAACATTAGAGAGCGGTAGACCGTTGATAACGTGTTCCGAAGTACCGTGTCTTCCGCATCCAATCAGCGTATAGGAAGTATGAGTCATCCATGCTGCCATTGGTTCCGGTAGGCACGATAACTTGGTGACGTTTCCAACCATCTACCAACGCTTTCATACAACATTCGTCCACATGGGGGCTGCGTCCTATCATTTGGGCCAGTGAACCCGGGTTGCTCTGTACTCATAGTGCAAGATAATGCACACTAATGTGCCCTTGCAACGCGCCGTCTAATACGTTGATTGCTTATACAACGTTCAGCATATACCGCATTCCACGTCCTGTGCTGACCCCTGGATTTTTTTTCCGGCAAACCAGCATGACTTCAAGCATGGCGCCCTATACTTAAAATCGTTCGTGCGATTTAAGTAAATTTTCGGGAAAAAAGTTATGTACATACAAAAAAAAAAAAAAGAAGAAAAGAGTGGCGCCCTCTCATTGAGGTTTGTCTTGTGTTCGTCTGTTTGTGTTTGTACCTCAGAATAGTTACTTTCCATAACGTTCGTTAGATGTCGTTGCCTCGTCCCGGGTCGTACGTACGTGTGCGCATGATAAAACGTGTAGGAGAGGATTTGAAGAGAGCGAGCGCCTGTCCTCGGTAGGTTATACGTTGTAGCGTAGCGAAGTGGTTAGCGCCCTCGACGAGCAATCCGGAGGTGCATGGTTTGATTTCTGGCTGGAGATGTATGGCTTTGTCGATGGCTGCCACATTGCAATCCTTCACGTTTTTAGGTACCTTGAAGATTGTATTGTGTCCCACTGTTTGTCCGCTTCAGCCTCAGAACTGTTGCTTTCCATCGCGCTCTCTCGGCTGGAGAGGCTCGTGTGTCTTTGGGCGTAGGATTTACTTTGACATTTAGTTCAATTCATTAATGTTTTTGACTCGTTAATGTGCTACTTAACTAAAATTACATCAATTGAATTAAGTTAACCCTACACCAAACCTTAACGGCAAAAAAGTTGCGCGTAAATTCTTTAAGTGTCACATGCGCTGCGACGTAAATTTTACGTAAAAAATTAGAAACAAAGGACGACTAAAAAAAATGACTGACACGAACAAGGTTCTTGTTGATCATGTCCATGTACATTTTTCTAGTAGTCCCTAGCCCCTGTTCTTTTTGTTCCCAAACTTTGTACCCCATCACCACCAGCAATGGGATAGAGCATCGCCCCTGGCGATGAAACTCCTCAGTCATCATCTTGTAATAACGTTGTTTGTTCTTTTTGTCATGAGACTATGCCACTAGCTCGCTTGCATTATAACCGTTCTTTCACGTATTGTCTATTGCTACATCTACGCACGTAGCAAAGGATATAGAGCCGCACAATCACTCCCACCGTGCCCACCTCACGAGAGGCCACAAGTGCTTCGTTCACCGTTGCGTTCAACGTTCCGGCGTGCTCCCCGTTTGACCCGCAATTAGGCTAAATTAGCCGCCGTTCCACCTGTTTCCTTCCAAATGTTGGCAATCAGAGGAACGTACGAGGGTGAGGTCGTTTGACTTTATTCCCTCCTCACAGGCAGGTGGGCAAAACGGTTGCCTCTACTTCCTTCCTTTTCCGTTCCTTTCGCCTTTCTAACGAGCCGCCCCTGAATCATCGTTTAAAGGGCTCTCTCCCTTTTTGTACTTGCAAACCTCGTTTTCCGCGACAGATCCGGAAAACGTGATTGCGGCTGTGTCTCCTCGCTCCTGCGGTCTCTGATTGCGTCGCGCAGAGTAAAATGCGGTTATGTAAGGCGGCAAATTAGAGCTCCTTGGGGGGATTTTCATTTGCCCAGATATGATACGTTCACTTAGTCGATTCACGAGGCAAAATAGGCGTACGAAAAAACAAACAAAAAGAAATCGGTTGATGGACAAAATAAAATTTACGAACGTTTGAAGTCACTGATTAGTAATGCCTCGCTTTTTCTTTTCCCGTGAAATCCGTTGCTCGATGCCTGAAGGACATTGACGAGCAAAAGTTTGTGCTGACGGAATGAAATATTTCGTTACGTTGACACCAACACATAAGGAACGCGATTCATCATTGCGTCGTTTGTGATTTATGACCGATAGAAAAAAAAGAAAGAAAGAAACGCAATTCACAATTTTCTTCTCCTTCTCGGGAAGTCTCTGATTGGTCTCCTCAAAATATCTCGCGCGATGATTGGGCAAAATCTTTTGAGGAGACCAATGAGAGCACGCTTCGCATTGTTGGGCTTCTTGAGAAGGAGAGCGAGGGGGGGGAGCATAAGTTTCAGGTTCTTTGTCCCGTAAATCTCGAACGGCACAACGAATAAATTGCGTTCCTTTTGTGTTGGTGTCGAGGTAACTGCATCTTTAATTTCGCGAAGGGGAATTTTTACGCTTTGTTGACCCCTTTAAAGCGACGGTCCGGATCCAAGTGGAATATTAAAACAAAGCTGTAGCGTTGTTTCGCAGGACGCTCAAGCGAACTGTAACAAAATGTTTCGTCACGTTTATATTGTTACTGTTGTAAGAGAGCTTAGGGGATACGGGGCAGGTTTATTTGAAAGCGGAAAAATGTACGAGACCCGACTGCACGGGCTTGCGCCAAGCGCACCCCCCCCCCTCCTCTCGAATAAAGTCACATAACGACTTTGCTCTCATGACGTCACTATCAGCAACTTCTAGCCTCATGCCGTTATGTTTATCTCGCGTTTTTTCTTTCATCTGTACTCCTGCTTGGTCTATCAAGGCGTGCTGCATCATGAAATACGATGACAGCTAAATACATTTGCATCTGACGTAGAAGAATTCACTGTGGACCTCCTCCACTGTGAAACGCGATTTTCACCTGCCTTCACGCTCTCTCTCTCTCTCACACACATTTTCTTTTTCTTGAACGTGGAGCTTTCTCTTCACATCAGTATCCAATTTTTACTTTCGTCTGCTGATGAATAGACGCCATTTTGCTCACGGTGCGTTACCGAGTATAGACTTGCTTCATTATTCCCTTTCCCTCCTCGCCCCGTCGTTAAGTGTTTGATTTAAGAGAGGGGACAAACTAATTTTGCAAGCTCTGCAAAGTGACGCGTAAGGAGAAATCGGGACGGAAACAAGATCCGGATTAATGCGCCCTTCCCGCTAAGCACTTCGTCGAGCGGCCGCTAGGGGGAGTCGTCTGCGGTTTTGCCTGTCTGCGTCCACGATGGATGCTGCTTAATTCGTCCTTTGTCTTAGATTTTGAAACTGTATCAGGGACCGGGGCGCACTGCTCCGTGAGACTTCGAAAAATGGTGATTGTTCTCCAAAGCGATGGCCGGAACCCATTTTGGATGGGTGAGAAGGGGGCTTTAGGTGGGGGCTCTTGCCCAGAATGTTATTCCTCTCTGTACGCTTCCGGAGTAATTGATATCTCAGTTTAGAATACGTCAGTGCATGGATCGCACTAGAAGATAAATGTTACGCACACTGTGTGATATAAGCCGCGCTTACATGAACTCGACAGGAGCGAGTCGAGTTGAACTGTCGAGTCATTTCGCTCATGTAAACGCCGTCGGGTCGAGTTGACTCCGCGTCGAGCCTAGTCGAGTCAACCCGACATCGAGGGTGAGTTGACTCGCTCAACTCGACACGTAGGTGCATGCGAACGTGGTTCGGTCGAGTAGTGCGCTCGCTTCTCGCGACTCGACTCGACGCGTGGTGTCGCCGTGACCACCTCCCGTTGGAGCGAGTTCGTGTAAAGAGCGTCGGGTCGAGTTCAACAGGACTGGGCAGTCAACTCGACCCGCTCTGTTCAGTTCATGTAAAAGCGGTTGCAATGGTAATACCTTTCCAATGTCTTTTTAGGTTTATCGGGAAGGGAACTCTCGTTTTCCGGTAAGTAGGTCCATATCATAATTTCTTCGTCATGGAAAGGCCTCTTAAAATTATTTAATTAAACTTAATATAACTTATATTATTTTGTCACTTATAACTTACGATATAGCTATAGCTTATAATTAAGTAACTCACAGGAAGTCATTACAAGAAAATTAGCACCTATATCTTAATAAAAACAAGAGGAAGACAATTTGCCACCTTAGAGGACTACCTTCTTTCAGTGCAATCAGGCGTCGTCACTGCGCAATAGTAATATAATCTTACTTGGATGATCTACCAAATAAAATGAGGGTTGTATGGAACGTTTATGTGTCATATCGTATGACTTTAAGGCCGTACTGCGAATTCGCTAGCTCACATTTCAATCTGTAAATAATGGTTGATGGTCGTTCGGCTTCGGCGTCTCGTCCTTTTCCTTTTACACCTGCGCTGTCTCGCGGCACCACCGTAAATTATTTTATTTTTGCCTCGTGTGCCTGTCGTGGTAACGTAGAGCAACAGTATGGATATCGAGATGGAAAGTAACCGTTCTGACGTTGAAACAGAGAGTAAGAAACACAACACAAGCCTCAAGGTGCAAAAGAACAAGAACAATTGGAATGTGGTCGTCGTCGAAAAAGTCAGACGGCAGCGGGGATCGAACCACGTGATCTAGAGATGAGCGGTTCGATTCCCGCGGCTGTCGGGCTTTCTCGACGACTTGCCATATTTCAATCAAGTAACGAGGCTACAAAAGTAGTGGAAAGTCAATATAGGCGAGAGCGATGTTGAAGTGGGAAGTGCAGAGTATTGAGTAATGACTGAGAATTTTAGGAAATTTGAATGCCCCGAAACAGAAGAAGGAAAGCGAAGGGCTTTTTTTTTTTAATACTCCACCATTGAAGTCACCAACATTACCAAATCAAACTAGCAAGATGAACATCATCTCTTAGATATGGTACCTACTAAACGACGGGTTCCTATTCGCTACGAGATCGAACTATAGGGGGCGACACCGTCACCTTTCTAGTGTGGATAACATGCCGGCCGATGTTCGGCGTTGATGGTTGTTTTCCGTAATTCTGGTGTATATTCATTGGAAGATCGCGTATGCCGCGACGGTACGATACTGTTCGGTTCCTATACACCTATACTGCACTGAACGCAGAATAAACGTGTAAAAGCAGACGACGAGGCGGCGAGGAAGCTATCCACACTACGATAGTTCATCGTTTCTCCGCAGCGCGCCGACTCCGTTCGATCTCGGAGCGGTATTCGCTCCGAACAGTATCGTACCGTCGTGGCACACGTGATCTTCCCGTGAATATACACAAGAATAACGGAACTCCGTACATCGGCCATCGTGCCATCCACTCTAGAGAGGTGATGGTGTTGCCCCCTATAGGTCGACCTCGCAGCGAATAGGGACTCGTGATTTAGTAGATACGATATCGAAGAGATGTTGCCCATCTTACTAGTTCTATTTGGTAATGTTGGTGGCTTCAATGGTGGTAGTTTTATAGAGGCCATCATCACGTAGCTGCAACTACCACGTGACATGATATGGCCATATGACGGCGTTATAAAGCTACCGCATTACACCGCGCGCGGCACAGCGTCCAGAAAGGCAGCCTTTTTGTTTTTTTAGCTTGCGCTTCGAACCATGCGTAAGGTCCGTTATAGTGGGACAGCGCAGTTGAGAATCAACCGCACAATCAACAGCCGCGAAGTTACCCAACATTCACACCCACTGCACGTGGGCGAACGCTATATCCTCGCTTTGTTACATGTATCTTTGCACCAATAAGGTTCGGCTCTATGGCAACGGTGCAATTTTTCGCTCGGCTAACAGCGTAATGGTTTCACTCTGCTGTTCGGGTGGTTTCCACCAATATGCAAGCATGGCGCTGTCTAATCACGCTAATTGAGGGCCAAACTCTTGGCCGTGGTCGTTCCCTAAGTGGTATTCATCCCGGCCTAATGCGTGTGCCTGTTAGTATTATACCCGCTGCCACGCGATATCCGTGCATTGTGTGCATGCCCACAATGCAAAGTGCTGACGCGGAATGTGGTTTCATCTCGTATATTTTCTCGCTAGTCCGTGACCTTGCGTTGCGTTTTTGCTCAGCGTGACATTATCATTCATCACTTAATTGTTACTTCGCAGTCTTCCCCTCTCCCTCTCTTTTTCTCAAATAAATATTGCGTAATTGTCTGCGTAATTTTTTATCCTCCGGAGCTTGCAGACAGAACGTATCGCCACAGCAGCCGCTGTTTAATTTATGTCGTACCAGGCAATTTGGGCGCTGTTGCTTCCGCTTCATATGGGAAGTTTGTTTCCATTTGGGATATCAGTGTGGGGGTGAGGGTCAGCAGCGCTTCCTGCTGTTGGGCGTATTTGTTATCGAAGAAATCTTGCCTTGGGCGTTTGCTTTTTGGTTCTTTCTCTAAGACCGTGTGAGAAATAGCAACAGCAGCTGTTTGACTTAAACCTTGGAGATTTCCTGGGCACTCGAGCGCGTTCGCTTTTTCACCTAACACCGAGAGTACTTTAATAGAAGGATAGCACTGGCTTACATAACAAGTAAAGTAACAAAATTTGTCTGGACGTTTCGACGTCTATGCAGACGTCATCATCAGGCTGATATGTTACTTGTTATGTAAGCCAGTGCTATCCTTCTATTAAACATGACTCCTGGCTTCTGGTCTATCTTCAACCGAGAGTACTGAAATTGCGGCTAAAACTAAACTGCGGCTAAGACTAAACGGCGGCTAAGACTAAACGGCGGCTAAGACTAAACTGCGGCTAAGACTAAACTTCGGCTAAGACTAAACTTCGGCTAAGACTAAACTTCGGCTAAGACTAAACTTCGGCTAAGACTAAACTTCGGCTAAGACTAAACTTCGGCTAAGACTAAACTTCGGCTAAGACTAAACTTCGGCTAAGACTAAACTTCGGCTAAGACTAAACTTCGGCTAAGACTAAACTTCGGCTAAGACTAAACTTCGGCTAAAACTAAACTTCGGCTAAACTAAAACTTTACCTAAAACTTCGTGAAGAACAAAACATGAAAAACCGTTGATTTGCTGACCTCTGACAATTTGAGTAGACACCTTTTTGGGATTAGACACATTATATTATAGAGCCATGTACTGACACTTGAATGTAGCTCAAAAAAGTGTCCGACCAAGGTGAACTGTAGCGCAACATGCGTACTATGCCCCCCTCGTTGGTTCAGTCTGTAGCGTGTCCGCCTGCTGATCCCAAGATCGCGGGTTCGAACCCGGTCCAAGATGCTGGCAATTTGGTGTAAGGGATACAAATTGCTCAGACACGCCGTCTTCCGCAAGGGACGTTAAATGCGCTGTGCCGTGTGTCGAGATTTCACAGCACGTTAAAGGACTCTCATAAAGCCTAATAACGTAAAGCCTCAAATTATTGTTTGTTCGTTTGTAAGGAAAAATAGAGAGGACAAATTGAACTCGTCTCCCGACTTGTTCTGGTACTCCTAACATGAATTCTCCCCCCCCCCCACACACACACACACTCCCAACAATACTTCTCATGGGCTCTACTCGCAAGTTCGCTATTCACTATGCACATGTTCGCTATTCATAAGTCCATTAGTCACATGTTCACTAAAAGGACATTGGTTCAGGACTAAAAGGTTTATTGGGAAGTCTGGGTCGCAATTGCGTCGAATTATTATTGTATTCATACTAACTGTTAAATAGAGGTACTCGCTGCCGTACAACGGGTGCGCGGCGCCACTTACAGCATTACAAGAGTGCACAGTACTGGAGGAAGCATTACCCATTTCCTTTACCATTACCCTTTCTTTTTTCTTAATAAACGTATCCCCCCCCCCATTTCCTGGACTGTTTTATTGAGCATCAGCGTGGTGGCTTTTATTGAAGGGCAGTAATAAAGGCGGCCCCCCTTAATAATAATAATAAAAAAGGCGTATAGACATGCATAATACAAGTCAACACCATTCGTCTATGGATTGTCTAGAGATGAAAAGAAGGCTCCTCAAGTGGGTGGCTGACGGTTGTCGCTTAATGAAATCTTTCTCCCTCTTTTAGCTTCGGCCATTTTCTCATTATTGTTGATGGGGATGCTCGCTCTGTACGGACAACGCCTTTAATTTCGAACGGCATTTCGATTAAACGGCCGGCGCCGGAAAATAGAAGGTGTGATCTTGCTGTGCGAATACGACTACGGCGCTGTATATTGACAGCGATTTGTGGAGGAATTTGATTATTTCCGAATTAGATGGTGTGAAGGATCCCCCCGAGAGTCCCCAGTCGTTGCTGTTTTATTATTTCCTCACTGTTTTTTTTTTCGTGTTTATTTCTTCCTTTTTTTCTCCCCTCTTCGGATGGTGGGGGAGACAAGTCGAATGAAATAGCGTTGAAAGGGCGTTTCGGCTGTGTCAAGACTTCCGTTCTCACATATATTGCACTGGTGTAAGTACCAAGTCCGATTTTCGAAGCTGCCAACGCAAGGAATCATTGACACAGTCGTCTCGTTACAGCTAGCAGTGCAAGGCGTCGGGTTGGTCGACGACGTTTCGAGTTGGCTGCATGAGAGACGGTCAAAAAAGGCTGTAGATTTGCGCGACAATACGAAGAACGCGAAATGCAATTGAAATTTCCGTGAAATGTATCAAATGGCGCGCGATCGAAATTGATGTTCTGGGGCTGGAACACGGAAGAAAGGACAAACACAAGGCCTCAAATGCCTAAGCACAATCAAAGAAGGAAGTCACTGAAAACGAAAAAGCCAGCTGGCGGGACTCGAACCCATATCTTCTGGATTACTAGTAATCCAGAAGATTGTGTGTTCGAGTCCTGCAACTGACTAATCTTTTCGGTGACTCCCTTCTTTCCTGAAATTTCCTTTAATGCACGAGTCAAGGTTGTAGCTTGGTCTGCTTTGTCCCTGGCCCAATCCAGTCCACCAACGCTGTGCCCTCAAAGCTCTTTTGACCTTTTTGTACACCATCGGACTTCGATCTTCATTGTGGAGGGGCTCATTATGTGATTCCCCACATCACCACCAGCATTGGGGTAGCGTACCGCCCCTGGCGATGAAACTCCCCATTCATCATTTCAAAATAAATTTGTTGTTTGGTTGTAGCTTTTTTTGAGGTTTTGGCAGGTTGTTTTCGTTGTGCCTGATGCGTATTTAAAGGGAAGGGGAAGCATGAAAATATATATTAGAATCAGACGGTTGCAGAAACATGGCTCCTGTACGATGATCGTTTCTGTATTCACTGTAAGGCAAAGCTTGCGACATGCTGAACAGCCAAGATAGCGCAATGGTAAAAAAATAAAATAAAAAGAAAAGGAGATTGCGATTGCGAGAACACAACTCCAAACTGCTTACAGTTGAGTGCTCTACGACCACTTGAGGCAGGTGTAGGAGGTTAATGATGAGGTGACGGGAAAGTACAAATGAAAGACAGAAAAGCTTGGGGTACTTCATGTGGAATTATGGATTATTATTCCTCTGACCTCTGTGACCTCTAAGTTCCGCTTATTCGTGGTGCCTTTACGCTTCAAGACTTCTTGCCAACTTGTCTGTCTCGGAAATTTCTTTTACAGCAAAATATATATAACAATAACAAAACATATAATGTGGCGATGAGGACACCCTCGATAACTCAGATAGGATTCCTCAGTGCCGACAGTCACATTTCACAAAGATTGCAATTACCACGAAATAGGAGGGTTTGCGCCACGAAGTCTCTTTGCCCCCCCCCCCCCGAGCCCTATTTTCACGACGCCCAGGTCCACTCTGTGCGTGTCCCATTACCAATCCGGTGAATTATCGGCGGAGACACCTCGGACGACAGGAGACATCAGGCGACTGTTCGCTCAGTGTCCCTCGCCGACGCCCTGTGTCGCGGGAGCCGAGCTGCGATGTGGGTCCGTCAGAACGGGTTTTCGTCCCTATCGCTTTTCGTCCGGTCTCGTCCGGCGTAAATCTTCGTTAAAGCGCGTCGGCCTCACGACGACTTTTCGTCTTCGTTAGCAGCGACCCGTAATCCGTTCTGCTGTTGTTCCCGTTCTTGCAGACTCTCCTGGATGCGCCATTTTATGAGAGGAACTGCTGGGAGTGAGGGTGTTTGTAATGAGTTGTAATGGCAGGGCACGTCTGTGTTTCGTAGGAGGAACAATGGATAATGCAAGGCGCAAATGAAAGAACCCCGAATAATCTCACATAGAATGCAGGTCTCATGAGGATAGTAAATGTTTTGAGGGACCTCTGTGCGTCGCGGTGTTTAAACTTCTCGTGTTCTGTGTCATGTTCATGCTATAGTTGAATTACTGAACTAGGTCAAATAATTGCGAGTAGATTTACGCGTAAGACGAGTCAGCGTATGTATTTGTGAAACTCGTGTATTTGAGTCTGTACGTGGTATACTCTAGGGAGGGGAAGGGAGTAAAATGGGGGGTGATTATGCTTTATTCCCTTTTTTCCTAGAGTACTCTCCGAACATCCCCAATCATCACCATTAAATGAAGTTGTTGGCGTTGTTGATTACCGTTTCCTGTCCCCTAGAATGCAGTTACTTTCATTTTAGTCCCTTGACACTGAAAGTTACTCCCCAACACTGTAAATAGTCCGTAAACGTCGCATAAAACTTCCGTGCATTTAGTGTCTGAGGGGACTAGTGGTTGCGGTATAGTCCTCAAACAAGCAAAAATCACTCCTTTTCTTGGACTGTAGTACTGTGGGTAATTTGGTTATTCAACTGGTCGTTTTGAGGTCTTATTATATTTATAGCATTGCTAGGTCGTCTTCTATCACGGATGGAGTAGACTGTTCACTTTTGGCTCAACAAAAGTGACATAAGAATAACAGAAAGCAGAAAAAAAAAAGCTTGATTTGTATATTGTATTTCGCGTAGAACGCTCCAAATAACAGCAAGATGATGTAACAGCAAGCAGTTATAGTACGTACCTTGCATGTTTTTTGTATACTGGAGCTGGAGAAGGTAAATGACATCGTTTTGTTTTTAAAGGGATAGTCGCATCCGGAAGCGTGTTCCGGAACTGTTATGGTCATGTTCCCTGTCGTTCATAATGTACGCCGGCGAATTTTCTCCGCACAAATCCACTTGGTTGACTTAGAAACGATTTTTAAATGTTCGCGCTTCCGGCGCGCACGGCAATCCCCGCAAGGCGCCGACACTGGATGACGTCACCCGGATAAACCAACCATCAGGAGGCGCTCCTTCCCGCCGGAGTTCTGTGTGTGTCTGAGCGCGCGTCTGACCCTTTTCCTTGTTGTCTTGTCGCGTTTGCTTTGGAGTACTTTGAACCACAGCGTGTGCCCTAGGATTTCACGCCGTTGACGTGCGATTTCACAGCCAGGAAACCGGTGATACGTGCCCGGGTGCACAAAGACTTATAACGCGAATCCCGAGCTTACATTTCACCGACCTCGCAATGGCGAGACGAAGCGATCGCCAGCCACTACTGTGGTGTGACCCAAGGATTGAATGTTTCACGCGTCAGTTCCTGTCATTTCGCCGACGACGCCTATTTTGATGAAGATGTATTGCAAGTTCGGCTCGGGCTACGGCAGAAACGGAAGCGGCTGAAGATTGACGCCGTGCCTACCATATTCGATCAGGAACAAGGGCAGGAACCAGTAACGGAGGTAAGTGACAATCCTGCGTGGTCACAGCTACGCTGCGATGAAAAATATCAGTTGTCACAGTAAACATCATCGCGAACACCTGGCCTCGCCGCCGATTGTAACGTCACAGTCACACCGCCTACTAATGTACACAATTTATTACAATGATTGCAGCATCCTGACGCAATAGTACGCGTACTCTCGAGAAAAAAGATTGGTGTGTTGTTGCTGTGCTAATTGTTGCCTGTATTATGCAGGAGTAACGTAACACTCCCACATGACAGCGTTATTCTAATGTTATTGCAGCTAGTGGATGTTTCGTTTCTACAGTTCATAGTCCTGATGGCAGCATTCAGGGATGTGGAAACATCGCAACCTGTGTTCGGCTACGTCCGAGACACTTCACGTTCCATCAGTATTCTACTGCAGCCTTGTTGCTAATTTCTGGCTCTATTTCAGGCGGCAGCAAGCACGTCAACGGAATCAGCTGGATTTGGTATGTTTTGTCAAGCCACGAAAATATTGCAATTCTTTTTGCACGTCCCACAACATAATGGATATGTACGAGCCCTGAAAATTGTCGAATCCTGTGAAAGGAATCTGGTGTGATGCGGCTGCCAGCGTTTATAACGTAATGTCGACAGGAAAATAACTGTGCAAGTGAAATAGGGACCGCAGAGGGGAAGATTTATTTGCATAGTCATTTCTATGTTCGTTATTGTACCTGCTAGGCCCCCAACGTATTATTTTCAGTGTTAGCATTCAAGGCCACATTTCAGATGCGGAGGTCATGGCTGAAGCAAGTGCTGGAAACCCACTTCACAGCTCATCTCACAAGGGGGTTGTTATCCTGATTCCAGGAAGAGGAAAACGATGGACAAGACTTGCATAGCGTATTAGTACACCAGATATGGATCTGCCAACACGAACCCTCCTAACATCCCTGTGGCAGCATACCTGTAACCACCCAGACTTCACACCACATTAATTTAGAACCACAGCACAACATAATAAAATAGTTTAGGTTTATTTGTCTGCCATACATAATGGGAGGCAAATAAACCTAAGCTATTTTGTTATTCCAACTCCGTCATACTCCACTGTACAATAAATCGATACAATTATAGGGTCATTCTTTATTCTCATCACTACACCGCATTGACAATCTGCACAGAGTTCGAAATATTCCCACCTCGGCACTAACTTAGTGCAGTGCAGTCTGGATTTGATGCAAGAGCTAATACTGCCACGTGTAGTAGTTTTTGCTGTACAGACGGGTAGACAGTCTGTTGACTGCAACTGGAGATACAGAGTGACAAGACAAAACATCCCCCACACTGCAATTACGAAAAGACGAAAATTGCTGCAAGACGAAAATTTTGCTCACATAGCCACACTTCGTGCAAGTGAGCTCTTGGTCATCCCCCTTGCCTCCCATCAGAGGTTTTCGAGAACACCACACACCTATAGTATTCTCGAAAACCTCTGATGGGAGGCAAGGGGGACGACCAAGGGCTTACTTGCACGAAGTGTGCCTATGTCAGCAAAATTTTCATCTTGCCACTACATGTCTCCAGTTCCAGCCATCAGTATGCACCAGCTTGTCTCTCTTGTCAAGACACCCTTGTTTCGATGGTCCTAATGGTGATAGCCTTGATAAGACGTAGACGGGAACTTCCTCCTGATTGCTTGGACAACGCATGCAGGCCACCTTGTGAATGACGAGTATGCCGTGAACCTCAGGCAGCTGGAAAAGACAACTCCACATGACATTTCTTTTTGTTTAGGGTCATATCTTGTGGGCATTTGCACACCTGCCAAATCTTCCACAGTGTTGGGAAGACAATGGCCAGAACAGACACTATCCCAACCTTGGAGTTCAAAGCCTGTGATTTCCTTCCTTAGTTCCAGGGTCTACCGCATTTTGAATGTGGAAGGTTGGCAGATGTGCAACATAGTACAACAAAAAAATGTCCGCCTCTTTCAGGATGAGCCCGATTCCTACTGCTAACTCCCTCCCAAACCAGCTTCCCTCCAATTTCGGCATATTCCAATTTCTCCCAAAATACGTTACTCTTACATTCTTCAATAACATGCTTCCCCCCTTCATTGGCAACTCAAATGCTTCTGTTTTCAGACTTGTAAAACTTTCCTTCAGAGTTTAAAATTCCCACTGGATATCTGGCAATCAATCGGTTTTGTGCTGCCAATCAGGCCATGGCTAACTGGCATAATTGAGAGCATGTCGAGACTAGCTGAGGCGGCTGTGTTGCTTCACTTTTCCTAATGGAATTGTTGGACCAGGATTCTCTGGATTGTTCAAAGGCTGTCGTCCACGCTTACGATTTATGGGGGACAAACTTGTGTAGGCCAAAAGGCTGCTGAAAATAGTCGCCCTTTTGTATACAGCCCTTGTCCACTTTAGGTGCGACAATTTGCATAACCAACAACACCCGACTAGCACCCGAGTTTACCCTTCCGAATCTTGATGGGGGGTCATTTAAACCGAAAAATCCATTACGGTCGTAATCATATAGCAAACGGGAGAGCACTGCAGCAGGCTTACCTGTGGTCCTGGGGATTGAGTCGCCTAAAATGTTGATCATAGCGGCATAATTGAGGCGCTTACACCACTAGAAGCTCTCTACGGAGTCAGATGTCCCTGAGTAATGGGTGTTGTGTTATGCACTGCACGGCGGCACTGTTGCACATTTCTACCACCCTGGCAACAGAATGGCAACACAGGCTCTCGTCAGGCTCCTGTGGGTCGCAGATTCCAGACAGACACCTGCCGATTTCAACATTCTAAACTGTTTCGCACATCCGACGGAAACCATGCAAAGAGATACGTCACCTAAAAATGTCATCCCGCGGGTTAACCGCAGCCACATCTCGTGGATGGTCGGCGGCTTCCAGAGGCATTGGGTCCGTAGAGTATGGGTCATCATCCAGCATTAACTCGTCGCCGCTACCGCTAACATGTTCGTCAGAATCTCCCCCAGACAGAGAAACATCACTCTCGTTTTCCGACTCCATGTTTGCTCCCTTCGCTTCGCGATCGCCAAACAGGCGCGCGGCTCGCATTTGACGAGGGCGCGCGCTGATTGGCCTTATCCGGGTGACGTTTCCTCCCACTTTTAGAGAGCGAGGGCGCAAGGATTCCCGTTTCTTTTTCATCGGATTGCGCGAAACGTACGCCGCGGATCAAAATGGTACTTTCGGGCCCACTTCAGTGGTCGGCAAGGAATTAGAATTCACATTAGTTTCGAAATTGACCTCGGAGAATGCGACTGTCCCTTTAAAGGACGGCGACCGTGTGGCACACTAGTCTGAGATTTTTTAGGAGTCAGGCTTTGTGATATTTTGAACATTTCGTAGGCAAGTGAAATAAATATTCTATTCAGATGAATCAAGACGGTAGCTAGGAAAACGGATATTTGTAACTCACTTGCACGTAAATTCGACGTATGTCAGCACTTTGACGATATAATTACGATATTGTATAATAATGGGTTCACGTAGAACGCTCCACATGACAGCAAGATGAATCAAGACGGTACCTAGGAAAACAGATATTCATACCTGCCATGCGCGCCCTTGTGCAATTTCTCGTCTCGACGGACCTCTCTGACACATTGTGACGCTCTTTGTTTTTCTGCTTTGAGATTTCGCTTTTGGTGCCAAGCTAGGTGGTGACGTTCTCGTTTATTCTGTTTCCATTCCGTTTCAAAGCGTCGAGTTTTGTGTAGTTTCCCTTTCTTTCCTTAATAACGTGTACTGGTGTAGCCAGTCCCGAGTGACATCTCAATTTTTTTCTTTTAAAAATCAATCAATCAAAACGGATATTTATAACTTACTTGCACGTAAATTCGACGCATGTCAGCACTTTAACGATATAATTTCTTGCGCTAGAGCAGTCGTCCATGTTGCGCAAAGGGCGGCTTGCTGCTATTCGTCTACCACAGAATCTGATATTCACATGTTACAAGCCAACTGTCATCATATGAGTCATTGTTTGCATCGATTCACAGTGGTCCTCGTTCACCACATATCGCTGACAAGAACCTATACCAGCTTCGGGTCTACCGTTCTGCGAACATGCCAGCTGTGATTCCAATCAGATTTGTGCCTACGCACTGTGCGCATATTACCTCCCATACGTCACATCCACGCAGAGGCCATCATGGAAACCGCAGAAAACTTGTCAGTTTTCCGCTCAATGTCCCGCTCAACCTCCTTTTCCAATAATGGGTTCACCATTGTTTACAGCTTTCCTCTCGAACGGTAACTGATAAGGAGCGAGCAATTATGCCATCCCCCAATAACTGGGATCTATAAACAGGATATCGACCATCCTTCTGGACTGGTTGCCGGCGTTATGCGAGAGTTTTAATGAGTTCCTCGGCGTCCGCTCTTGCTTCTGCGACTTTGACTAGACGTGCATGATGTTGTTTGATTTTGCTCACTCGACTCTTCCTGTTGCCGGAGCATCACTCATTACGTCGTCGGACTCTGTCGAATGGGGGACAGGTGAGGGCGAAAGTGAGGGTGGAAAGGAAGGGTGAGGGAAGGAAAGACCGTGATGAAGAGAGGGTGCGTCGTTACCGAGGAAGTCGCACGGTTGTAATTTTTTCTCGAACCATTGCGGTACTATTGCATGCCCCATTGCGGTATTCGTTCTCCTCCGTGAGTCTGGTGACAGGTTTGTCGTACGTCTACAATGTGCAGAAAGAACTAGGCCTCTAGCAGACTGGTTTAGACAATTACAATGAAGTAGTGCGTGATAACAGCGCAATGGAACAGTCCCTCACACATTCTGTATCGCCGGTCTATCGCCTAACAACAACAACTTTATTATGAGATGATGAACGGGGAGTTTCATCACCAGGGGCGATGCTCTACCCCATTGCTGGTGGTGATGCGGGCAATGAAATAATGAGCCCCTTCACAATAAGGATCCAAGTCCTATAGTATCCAGAAAGGTCAAGAGAGCTTTGGGGGCAGAGCGTTGGTGTGCTGGCTGTGGCCAGGGACCAAGCAATTTTGTGAGACTTCAACTTCATACAACCCGTTCTTTCTACACATTCCCTCTTTCTCACCTTTCATCCTTTATTTTTTTTTCTCTCGTTCTCTCTCTTTTTTCACCGCGTAATATTTGAGTTAGGCATTACTATAGTCGTGTTCAAGTGCAGGTTTAGGCCCCACCTACGCTTTTCCCTATTGGCTGCAATGGTTAGTCTCATCGCTCTACTGAGCGACAAGTTGTGAGCCGACACCGAGGGTATGGGAGAGGAGTATACGCGACACCTGGTACTGTAGAATAATCTCTCCGGCGGAGTAATTCAGTTGAGTTTCAAGGCCTAGATTTACTGCTGCTCTTACGTTGAACACGGTCTCACGCAATTTATACAGTCGTACATATAGCCGTATAGTAAGGGCGCATTTTTTTATGCTTTCACCATTTTTAGTTCTTTCTTATTTTTTTTAAACAAAGACGCTATGTGAGCACCATAGATGTCGTTTTTGCAGTTGAGTTATACGGCGAGGCGAACAACCTCTCGAAGAGGGTATATAGCGACAATGTGACTAATTACCTAAAATTCATTAATTAATTATTTAATTACAGGACTTCGGGCAAAAGCGACATTAGCAGAATCGGAGAGAGTCCTCGTTAAAAGCCATTCCATAAAAGAAAAAAAAAATCCTGAAACGTGTACGTGCGTTGAAATATCTATCACTGAATTTCGAGAAGCAACTGAGCCGAAACTGAAACTGCGGCGATCGGGAGCGCAAGCAGCACAGCGCTCATTCCGTTAGAGGGCCACGTCATTTGGGGCGATGGAGATGATTGGAGTAGCTGCTGATCTGCTGGCCAGATAAACCGTCGACGAAGGTGATTGCGCTCCCGAGGCGCACTGTTTTGGTTTCGGCTGATTCGCATAGTGACTGACTGAGTGTTTCTGCCACACATTGTCCTTATTGTAGTTAGCCATTTTTGTTTTTCGAAGTTATCTGGAGCGGCCGGCTCTCGTGGTGAGTGCCTTTTTCTCCATTTTTTGTCTTCGCAACTCAATTCAACTCACTGCACGTGCCGGTTTCAGGTGGACCCATTCTGCTGTCTCGTTTTTCTCCGAAATTGTGTAATTAAAAGATTCAATTAATGAATTTTAGGTAATTATTCATCTTGCAGTTAAATAGTCTCTTAACTTAAAACTTAACTTAAAAAACGACACCTATGCTGCTTCCATAGCTTTTTTATAAGAAATCTGTAAAGCTTTTTTTTTTAAATCGACCTGAATTAAACCGAATGATCGGCACACTATTTGAGCATATCTACGTTCGCATCCGTAACCTCATGACTCCGGGACAAAAAACTAACGCGAACATTCTATAGTGCACGCACTTTGAAACGCCTATCCTTTGACCCCTCGTATCTATTTTGTTCTTTCGGCTGCAAACCAATCCTGCTTCCATTAGAGATCTACACTCTCTTAGCACACTGTCCGCACTTCAATACCACAATCAATGTTTCTTTCTTTTGCCCCTTCCACAACTTGGCCATCGAATCTGGAAACCTTGCACAACAAAAACGCTCCGCCCGAAGTGGAAGGCTATTTGGTCGCCAGTTGATGGGGTCTGTCTTGTAGCACGGGGTCTAGGGTCAGGTTACGCCCGAGCTTGGGCACCGCTAATGGCTCTTATTGAAGCGGCGCGTGTTCTCTCTCTCAGCGCAGATGGGAGCAGAGGAAACAAACAGAGGGAGAGATATAGTGTTGTGAGTTGAAGCGTTGTGGCCGGCTCGGATATGTTTTCGAGCTGCGCACATATGGACTGAGAGAGACGGAGAGAGAGAGAGAGGGGGCGCGTGGTGCCGGTTCGGGTTTTGGATGTGCACTATAAGCGCTGGTGATCAGGGAGAAAGCGCCATCTATCGCGCAGCGGAAGAGTGACAATGCGGAGATTCCGTTTTCAAAAGGGGCTACAGCATACTTCTAAGTGTTTGAGTTTAGTTTCTTGTGAGTTTTTCCGATGAGGCTAAAGAATCCTGATGAAAGCCAAAAGGCACTGTTTCTTTTGGGGCTGCATGTGATACGATACGGTGAGTCATAACATCTCTGCCTCCAATGCAACGCCTGTGCCAGATTGGCTCCAGCAACGTGAATTACACTGGATTGTGAAAAGAAGAGAGAAAAAAGAAGAGTTGAACATCAGTAACGTAGTACATATCTAATGCGGAAAACTTGTCTTGCTTGTGTGTAAAATGATGGAATTTATTGATATCTGTAGCCGTGATAGTTTTGAGCCTAGTCATGTTTCAAGCTGGATGTTTTGCTTGTGCCTGTGGGCCGCTGAGAATTTGAAGATGGAGCAAATTGGAATTGGTTGTTACCGTAAAGCTGCTTCCGTAGTTACTTCTGATTCAGGTCGCCCATGACCTGTTGCTTGAGGGACTGGGTTAAATGATCACGGCGTTTCCGAACTCCTCTTTCGGTTATCATTTCTTTTTCTTGCAGAATACAGGACATCAAGTCAGGACAAAGCATGTGTCCGTCCATAGTGGTCTCCTGTAAAGCGTGCTTTCACTGCATCGGCGCTGTGCACGCAGGAGAAGCGACAAAGCAACGCGTTTTCTCTGGCTATATTTGCGAGTAGACGCTACGTTGTTGTACTGCCGTATTTGAATGCGGGTATGGTCGGGATAAGCGGGTCCTATGAAAGGAGTATGCATTGCAATTGGTGTAAATAAGATGAGATGAAATTGGGAGGTTGCCGAAGGAGAGCGATGAAGAGGCTGAACCAGTGCACGGTATACATCACATTCCCATGATTTTCATCTAAAGTTCAGACTCCCCTGATGCGCAGGTCATAAAGTGTCGAAGCGCGCAGATAGCTGCTACCACGAGCACGCAAACATAATCCAGTTTCATGCCATGATATTGCTTTTATCCTTAGCAACCGAACTGCACGTACACTATCGTAGAATGCATTATTGATATGCAATTTTGGTCGGGATGGCCAATATGCAACCCATATTTATTTGCTTGCGCTTCATTGCGTCGTTAGTCACTCCAAGGCTCCATCTCTGCTTTGTCCTATAACCTGATCCACGCTAGAGACACAAAAAAAAAAAAAATAACTGTCCGTTTCGAGTGTCCAGAAATACAAGAAGCACGGAAGGAAGAATGACTTGCTGAACCCCTTTCTTCACACCTGCATTTTACTACCGCATTTCCTTACAAAGTAACCCTAATATCGCACTCGCCATTACACCTTTAGACTGTGAGCGCAGAAATTCCTCGTCCATGAGCACAGCAATGAAGCAAAAAGGAAAGAGAAAAAATATAGGCGGGCTTAATGGTAACGAACAGCTCTCCAACAAAGCGAAACCACACTTAACCACAAACAGCGCCCGCACAATTTTCCAGCAATTGCGCCACCAGAAACCGTCATCTGTTTCCGAATCTCTGTTTCACTTAAGAAAGAAAGAGAGAGACCATTAGCTTCGTGGAAAATGGCCGCAATAATAATCCTAATAACCGTTTTGCGAAGCCCCTTTTCGTTCCGCCCGTATCATATAAAGCCTTTCCTGGCAAAATTAACCGGCCAGAGTAAGAACGTTAGTGCTTGCAAGACGAGGATTCCGAAAGTTGAGGATTCAATTTCAATATTCGGGAGGAGGAAGGAGGGGAGGGGAAGAAGGAGGTGCACTTAATGATGGCGCCGTGGTTTTTGTCGTCTGGATCCGACTGTTTCGTATGGAAAGCAGGATTTTTTTTCTTCCTTGAATTTTTTTTTGTGCGCTTGGTGATGAATGGTGTCCAGGAAAATCCTCGTTTAAAATTTAAATGCGGACATTGAGCCAGCGGTTGAGGATAAGGAAATGGAGCTTAAACGAAATGGGCGAATCTGCAGTGATGCTCAATAGGAAAACGGACGCTCTGAAGGGATGGGGATGGTTTGGAAAAACAGCGAAGCGTATATTTGTCACACTACGCGATGTTAGACTTTTTGTGTGTCTGTGTGTGTGTCATTCTAGAGCTGTTGCCTGCCATTAAAAGGACGGTCGCATTCGTTCCAGTCGATTTCGAAACTATGATGTCATTTTATTCCTCGTTGACCACTGCCCACGGTATCTAAAAACCCACGCGAAATAGTGGCGCTGTTTGGCTGCTATTCGATAAAATACGCCGGATGCTGAAAGTAAGCCGGAATTCCCTCTCTGGGAAAAGACGGAAACGTCATTCCTACGCCACCAATCAGAGCACGGCCTTGAGAAAAGAGATGCCGCGGCGGAGCGTGCGTCTGGTGTGCCGCCTTTCTCCTGTGAGCGAGGCCTTCTCACACATCCTGTTAGGCAGTGACGTCACACCGATCTCGTCGTCGCTGGAGCTTCCGCAGATGCGGCAGCAGCGGTAATCTTTAGAAATTCGTTTATTTAATATCTAAGCACTTTTCCGACGAAAAAATTAACCAAGTAGATTATCAGTCGACGCCGAACGTTGTGGTATCTGTTTTGTAGATTGGTTTCTGGATGCGACCGTCCCTTTAAGCTGGTGACGTCATAGCAGTGTCATCCTGGTTACATCCTGGTTGTTGATAAGCGCACCAACTGATTGTTGCGGTCATTACAAGAAAATAGGAATGAGTCTGGCGGCACCTAAAAATGTAATGCGGCGGATTGGGTGAAACCAGATAAGATGGGAAAAGTGTAATCACTCTGTCGTGTAAAAAGCGGGAAATAAGAATCCCATCAGAGTGGCCAAGAGGGTGTGGGAACATGTGGACATTGCTATAAACCTCGTTATGCTTTAACGTCAATCTGTTGTTTATAGTGCGCAAGGCTGATGTAGATTTTGCGGACATGATAAATGCACTAGATGCCATCGTGGTGGGATGGCACTGTTTTTGAAGTGTCATATCTTCGTGAAGGGTAGACGTGTGTAGAGGCAGAGGAGAAGAGGGATAATACGTAAATTCGACGCAAACACTGTCTATGAAGACAGTCGCTGCGTAGAAGCAGTAATGGAATTAAGATCGCGGGATATCAACAAGACAAGGTGACTTGACAAACTATGCGAGTGCATACGTTGAAGGCACTTGGTAAAGCGCAGGCCGCTATCCAAGGATGTTTCCTATGCTGAACTAAGGTACCCATGCGGGGTAGTTGTTACATATTCATTCGTGGTAACTTCAGCCAATTGGACGAAGACAAAAGGAGAGGCACAAACTGTGTTGGCACGACGACAGTCCCTGAGTCCGCGCCACTCTTGGAGGATGCGGTCTGCGTCGTTTGTTGCGGCGCACACAGTTTCTTTTTACGCTTTCCGGTGCTGTTTTTTTTGTGTGTGTATGTCTTTATGCAGTATTGCATGATTGCATCGTTTTATTACATGCAAGAACAACACCAACAACAATAAGTGATGGAAAAGTGATGATGACGTGGGATGTTTCTCCATGGTCGCCGCAGGACCACGAGAAGCGAACACGAGTGAGCGCGAAGGGAAGACAGGTCAGAGTTCGGTTTAGAGCTCTTCGAGAATCTGCGACACGTATGGACTTTTACTCACATTCAAAACCGAACCACATAACTAGAAAATTTCTCTTCGTCGTAAAATATTTCATTTATTTATTATTTTCCCCATAAACAGCATGGCAGCCTAGCAATGTCACGATTTATCTGTTGTTGATGTTGAACATTATGCAAATTTTACAAGGCGCTACATCTACATTGCACGACGTAGTTGCTTATTTTGCTTATCTATATATTATCATTGTCCGAAGCGCGGCATAATTTATACGTTCAAGGGAGAGCACGTTTATACCTGTCACTGGATTGGACACGAGGCAAGTTAGCTAACAACGTACAACCATCTGGGTTTTCCTCAGACGCTTTCAGACATATGTCGGCACAGTTCCCTTAGAAGTCGGCCCAGGACGCACATTCCCCCAGGGCGTCAGTGGTTACGTTGCCCACATCTGTGAGGCCGACAACGGCGAGCCCTTCCACCACCACCACCACCTCCAACCATCTATTCTTTCACAAAACCGACGTAGTTCCGAAACAATAATACGCCGCTCCCCCAAATTTCCTCGCAATCCAGAAGAACGAATCCCACGAAGCGTTGCAACCTGATTGGAATGGCAGAGAAAAACAAGTTCCCCCTCGAAAGCACCTTAAAGGTGCTCGGAAATATTCGTCCAGGCACTCAACATTTCTCTCCGACATCTCTGGCCTTCTTGTAGGGCGTCGTTGCGGCAAATAGCCGCCTGGATGTTGCCTTTATATTCCGTTGCCTCTAAAGGAGTTTGGGAGATGTTTCCGTTCCATCTGGCAGATTGAGAGCGATAGCGTTGGCTGGCTGCAGACGAGGCTTTGTGTTCGTCGGTGGCTCACGACGGATGTTGCTGACCACCTCCTTCGTTGATGCGAGCGGGGGTATCTCTCGCTGTTTTATTTAAGAGAGGAAGAAGACTGCTTCTCGCTGTGCACAACATGTGGGGAGGATGTTGGTTGCAGAGTTGCAATGATGGAGATATTTTGTACATGGAGAAAAAGGGGGCTGGATTTCCGGGAGATGCAGGCGACGCTTTGGCCAGGGGGTATTCTAGCCGGCGTCATAGGTAAGAGTGTTGTTTGGCGAAGGGAGTAAGGTAGGTAGACGGAGAGGTTGGTTGATTTTATTGAAGATCTATACGGCGGAGCAGGCAGTGAGTTTGAAAACCACACTACACGACGCTAACAGGAACAAGAACAATGAAATGATCATAATGTCGTGAGGTGTTTCCCATTAATAGGACGTTTACTGTCGGAAAAAGACCATACCGCATACGGACACCATATCGACGCACATAATGTCACGTATCACAAACGTGTCTTCAGGGACCCGTCGTCGCTATAGACCCGTCTATATCTCTGGGATAGGTGGCGCGAGTGAGCAGCAACGTCAGCGCCCCAAAATATGCAACGCGCGGTAGTTTAGCAGACGACGGCGGCACTTTCTAATACACGATCTCGAGTTGTTCGCACTTGGCAAGATGCACCGTTTTTTCTGTGGATTTCCTACTGGTTTTGTAGCTTTCCTCGGCGCCATACCGCTGAAAACACAATGCAGAACCGGCTGATGAAACTACTTACTGTTGAATCCGTGGCCGCTTGGGCCCGAAATGGCGCTGTGCAACCTTCGCTGCAACAGCCCTATACTGCATACCATAGGTGGCCCACAAATTTTTCGCCACGAGAGTGAAGGCGTTTTGGTGTTCCATTAGTGCCAGTTGCGTTTTTTAATCAGTTGGGATAGCCTTTCTTATCCTGGTACTGTGCAAGGAAGCCATATAGCAAGCCGACCTTGGGTCATGCTGACCTTTCCGAAATAAACGTTCATATAGTATATTGTTTCTATTTAGACGAATTTCTTGATTTCGGCCACGTCTGCAGATATGTGTGCGTCATTTTAATAGGAAAATCTAAGAAAAGGAAAATGGCTGCGTAGTTGGACATTTTGTAAAACACATTTAAATGCTCTAACATCTTCGAGTCCTAGTCTTCCGGCGCTCGCATTCGTTTCGGTGCATTTGTAACTTCTAACTTCTTTTTCTCTCACTCTTTCCTCTCTTCTCCTCTCTGCACATCTGTTACGGACGGACCTACTGTGCTGACGACGTTTCTGGTCCCTATAAAGCTAGCGCTTTGAAAACCTCCTGGATGTGTACATAAAGCGGATCGGTACCCATTTCGGTACTGGAGATGGTTGCATATAAGTGCATGTCACCATCCGCCAAAGAATATCCTGCTAACGTTCCTTCATGCAAGTAAATACGCTGTTGCATTAACGAAAACTTAAAAGTCGTATTTTAGAAAAGTTTGTCATAATTTGTATTAAACATGCATGCTCCTTTTTTTTTTTTCACACGGCATTGATAATAATAATAATTTTTATTAGTGCCCAAGAACAGCCGCTAAGGCCATGGTGTTGGCGCCCACAATACACATAACTCACAGTGGATACAATACAGACATAAACGCACAAATAATTATGTACAGACATATATATAATACATATACAGTGGGATACTAACAGAGGTACATTACAAACATAACAGGCATACGTACTTACATATTTACAGACAAATATACGCTTACAACTTTACATCTTTACACCTTCACGCTATGTATGTACTACAACTCCTTGCATTTGTTCTCTTCTCAACTGCTATACAACGTTCACAAATGATAATCACATACCCTTCCTTCTCACCAGCGAAGTACAGGAAGATCATAACTTTGTTTATGTTAGCGGTGACGATGATGGCAGCGGTGACAGGCTTGCCGTTGTCAGCCTTTCGGTCGCGGGCAACGTTTTTTTTTATCTATGTTGATGATAACGACCCTGTTCTTGCAAATATTCATCCTCTTCCTTCGCCCTCTAGGTTTTTGTTGCTCTCACCCACCCACTCACCATCACTTGGCAAACTCAGCTGTGTTCATCGCACTGCTTGACAACAAGTCCGAGGTCGTCAGATATCCCTACACGTCTAGATGTGCCTTCCGCTTGTCTTTCTCTCAGATTTACGGTCACTCACGTTACAGTTCTTCCTCTTTACCTGCGTTGAGTTTCTCGTCCGAATCAATCACACACCAGCTTTTCAAAAAAAAACAAAAAAAAGGATATTATCAAGAGTACCTTTTGAACCGCCCACACAGGATGTGCTCCGCGCCCTCTCCTATGGCCACGGTTACTTCTACCTGCTCCGTTCCTCAAAACAGGGAAATCTTTCTATCTTTTAGAGAAGGGAAAAAAAAAGCATGAAACACAAAAGCAGCGAGATTTCTCTCAGAGAATCGGCCAATTCGACAGAGTGGATCGTATGACCCAACACTGGACACTCGTAAAAGCGACTGTCCTCTTCCTTGTTCGTCTCCTTTGTTATAGAAATATCAAGTAGATATGTGCGCATTCTTCTGTAAAGTGTGTACCGTATGTCGTATTGCGTTTCTCAAGAGATGGGGGTTTCGAGAATTCATCCTCTTCTTGTTGTTTCCTTTTGTGCGTGAAAAAGCGCGCACTGATTTGGCGTTGCGACAGCGCCAGGCGTCTCCTGTGGACCTGTGTCAGGAAGCATAAAGGTGCATTCTTCATAGATGGGGATAGAAAACTAAGGGCGAACGAAAGCACTCGAAGTCTATTCCCCCGATCGATTTGAGTTGGGCTTTGATTGTTTTACTTTACATTTAGGTTGTTTTTGTTCCATCGTATCCACGATGGGCCACAGTTCTCGTGTTGTTTTCGAGTGTGGTCCTGTGCTAAGTATAACAAGCGAGTGGGTGAAGTAGAAAATATACTACGGGATATGTCAAACCAGAAACTTTTTTAATAGGGAGCGGCGTAATGTCTGCCAATAACTGTAATTTTAAATGAATTTCGGTTTGATGGAAGAAAAAATAAAATGAAGAGCGTGGCTATCATGAAAAAGGGACGGCTGCTCCAGTTCTCGTAATTGAAAGACTAACAAAAATGAACAGAAGAACGGAAACAAGAAGCGTCTGGACAAGTGTATCTTACAAATCGAATTCATGGTCGAAGTAAATCCGCCAACTTTGTGTCTGTAAAAGATCGCACAAAAGCCTGTACAGGTCCCGACAAAAGTTTACGGAACACTGGAGTGGTGTATATAGTCATCTGAGCGACACAGTTGCTGCAAACAGGAGCAGATAGACTCACAAACAGGTGACCGGTACTCGGCGCACCTCTCAGTAAGTCTGTCCACTCCCATTCGCTGCTACGGTGTCGCTGAGATCAAGAAATAAGTCGCTCTGGTGTTCCGTAAACTTTTGTCGGGATCTGTACGACCTAGAGATGGTTGATCTCTCGGGCAAGTGATCAGTACCATGACCTTCCCCACGTCAAAGGAGCTGCTGTCCCCCGCTGTCCTGGAGACGCTGTCTTTGCTGATGATGTCATCGGCAAGGCCGCAAGGTACAGCTCCCGTCACCCTTAATAACACTCGAAAAAGTTCAGTCTCATTTCCGAGCGCGATTGCAGCGACTCTGGGGGCACTGGGCGAATATCAAGTGAACAAAATCCTTGTGTTAAACTAACACAATAATTTTGCTCAATTAAGATTTCCTCATGGTGCCAAGGGTTGCTGTAATCGTGCTCGGAAACGAGACCATGTATTTTCAAATGTTATTATTAAGGAACATTATTAAGGCTGTACATTCTGCCAGTTAGGTAACTTCACCATCCTAAGTCCGTATAGCAGTCGACTGCTGTAGGAGACGTTCAGGCAAAGAAATTGAAACGGCGTGGTGAACAGCTTTTGAAGAGATGTCAGTAAAGCAAGGGTCAACTCTGAACCAATCTGGTGCAGAACGGAGGACCGAGTTCCACTGTTACTTGGCCATTTGATGACACAGGAGGGGGGGGGGGGGGGGGTCAGCGTACACAAAGCGTCATACTTAATGGAGTGTTTGTTAAGCGGAGCATTTCTGATGTGCTCTACGTGCGACAGCATCGGCTGCATCATGACCAGGTGTGTCCTGGTATCCAGTGGAAAATTATGTCGTACCCAGCATCCACAGCGTTTTCGTGAAAGTCCACCATGTAACTGATCTCAGGGCTCATGCAGCTGTATGTTATAGCGAATCATTGTCTAATCTTCGTAGTATGGACTTTCGCTAGATCCTTTGTAACCAAGGGAAGCGCGACGAAGCTATCTGAAGCTAGGTGAAGGTTTCATGTTCTGTGAGAGACTTGATGGAAGTACACACGAGCCTTGGTGACACTAAAAGTGAATATTCACACCCGAAAGGAGGCACCGCAGTTTGATATCATGCGCTGTTTGGTATCATGCAGGACCTGCTTGAGCACCTAACCGTCAATGAGCGTCAGCATCATGTGTGCCCTTGTGGTCCATTTTGGTAAGGACACAAAATGATACTTTCTCTTCTTTACGACGAACACCTCTTATGTTCCTAAAGGTTCTCGGTGGTGGGCCACCCCGGGATCTTTCTACTTTTTGTCGAACTTCACTTTACGTTGGGTGCACTTGAAATCGCAGGTGTCCGCTTGGTAGATGTACTTTTGTGTCCCTCATTGAAGCATAAGGCTCAGGTCGGGGGCTGCCGATATCTCGAACAGAGTCTGTTCTTAGCTGTTCAGAGTCAGCTACCTGACGAAATGCAGTCCACTGCATGAAAGCTTGTAACCATTAAAGGAAAGCTTCAGTGTTTGATATTTTGTTGTTACTTCTTCCAAGTGCACCTTGACCCAACCCTCTACATTCTTCAGCTGTTCAGAGTCTGTTAGAGGAACAGACCCTGATCGAAATATCTACGTCCACCTGATGGTTGGACTTTCTACTTTCTGTCCTTGGTGGCTTAGTACAACGACTTGCAAGTTTCATTAACGAAAGGTATATCTTTGAGACTTTTTGGATTCATATTTCTTAACACGTGCGGTTAGCTATCGCTTCCTCAGGACTCTCACCGGACTCTCATGCCCAACAGTTTCGCTGCCTTTAGCTGTGGCAAGCCAAGAAACGCTTTGTATGCAAAGATGCACCGCGAACGGAGCAACTTGACTTCAAAGTTACGGTCTGACATCGAGGAAGGGCATCGTAATAAATGCCTTATTTCCGTCACGGGAGTTGAGAACGGCAGCCCTGCTGTGCTGAAACGACGCAAGAGCAAGGATGGAAGGTTTCTGCCCCAAACTGTCTTAACAGCCGGAAACTGCCGGGCCGATCGTGATGGGGTCCAAGTCTCCCCGGACGGTCATTGCGGGTGGCAAGAACTCCCTTAACTGCTCCCTTTAGGATGCTGCGAAAACATTCCCTGCAAGCGGACGTTCCTGTCTGTTAAGTTGGGTATCTGGGCGCAGTTTACTCGAGTAGCCATGCTTGCCTCCAGGCCGTACGTCTTGAGATCGTGGCATGTTCTTTGTTGGCCTCCGGAACGCGTGTTGTGTGTATTCTGGTGGATTGTGTGGTTAGTTCGTTGTTTCAGGTGGAGAGCGGGAGTGCGGTGGAAAGGGGTGATGCGTGTTGCAAGACGAGGCCGTTTGGCTTAATTTGGTTGGATGTGTGGATCGACAGAGCAGTTAAGGGCGGTAGGGCGGAGCAACAGTGCGTACTTTTTAAGGAACAGCTGTTCAGAAGGGCATGAGTTTCGAACGAGATGCTTTGACAGAGACCATTCGGTATATTAAAAGATGTAAATAACTTTCTAATTAGACGCAGATGGCCGGTTCTTTCTGGTCATTTCGTTTCTGCGACGACAGAAGACGAAAAGCTTCTTCAAAGGATTTTGTCGAAAAGGATTTGTCGCAAAGGGCAGAGCGGCCATTTTGTTGTCTCCCCGATGGAACAAAGCAACGCCCCCGTAATTGTGATGCTGATACCTTGTGCTTGACCTTAAACGATTCAAAGGATAATCCCGCCTAGACTCTGTTCGACTCTCGAACCCGACCGATCAGCCTCAGGTATACCCTCTACGTGCATTGGAACCGTATGTTATGGGATAGATAGATGCTAATCGCGGTAGGAAGCATAATGTAAAAACCCCGAGACTAGGGAACACGAAGGGACAGACACAACACGAAGTCTTGTGACTTGAGACGTGTTGTGTTGACTTCGTGTTGTGTCTGTCCCTTCGTGTTCCCTAGTCTCGGGGTTTTTACATTAGGCATCATCTTCACCGGCTCGCTTGCTTCCTAGCCATTTTTTCATTGTGGTAGGAAGGGTCCATTATTCTGCCCTGGGTGTCGAACCGAAAAGTTTTTTTCGTTTTGGTTCAAAGAAAACGACTCGGTTCCGGTTCAGCTCCGGAGTAAAAAAATAACGGTTCGAAACCCGTTCGAACCGGTTCAGTTTCATATGGTGTAAGGAGAAGGGATTGCAGAGAAAATACTCCCTTTTATTCTGCCCAACAGAGAGAGAAATGAAGAGGGAAATTAGAAGGTCCTACCATGGTGACTTATAGACAGGTTTCTGGAGTTCCCTACCCAAACACCGATGGATGCCATGTATTGTGCACTTGAGCTCTTGCGTTTCGTACCCTTGAGGGTATTTTCCATTTGAACCGAAAACATATTTTCGGTTTCCTTCCGGAGCATAAAAAAAGTTTTTTTTTTGTTTCGGTTCAGGTTTTCGGTTCGCTCCGCAGCCATGATTTTGCCATTGGGTGTTAATCATGCTGTTCGCCGTCGCTGTCAGCCTTACTATGTCTTACTTTTTCTGCCTCTACATTTCTGCTACGTGGCAAATGGAACAGAATGGAAAGACTGAAATAATAGGTTCACAAACCTAGATCCGACGTACAAGCCTTCCCTTTACATCCGAATGGCCCATGTGGGGTTTCCCCCTTGAAGAAACTTTGCTGCACCCCGCAAAAAGGCAGTCACACATCTTTTACCAATCTAACCGACCGCAGAACTTTCTCTCTTTCGTTTTTCTCCCCTTTTTTTCTCGTTCTTGAAGACGTTCCTTCGCTTTGCTCTCTTTCTTTGACTCTCTCTCTCTCTTAGTAAGTTGTAGAGGTGAGGTTGTGAAACTACAGGGCAATTTCTGACCTCATCTACGGGAGTGGACTTGGATGGGCAACCTGAGAGATCTGTAATCCCCTCCTCTTCGGTGGCTTGCTCGAACGCGGGAAGGGGCGTGAGTTACAAGACGGGTCCCTTTAACGAGATTACCACCTCGCTTGTACTTTGTAAGGCCAGGAAAAAAACAAGTATCAACGAAGCGGAACAAAATAATAGGGACCGTTGGCGAACGGTGAATTCGATGTGGAATAGTTGTGGTTCGATTGAAATCGGCCAAGTTTGACTGTTTCTTTGCCGTTCCCCTATTTTTCATGAGTAATCAAAATGATCGGCAGTACGTCGACGAGAAAGTCAGTTTTGCTGGGAGCAGAGGCATGATGTACAATATACAGGATGTGTTTTCTTTTTTCTTTTCTGTGTGTGCTTTTTTTTGTTTTTGTTTAGGGGCACTAGATTTTGATAGAAAATGCTGTGAGAGCAGTATGGATGTCGTTGTTGCAGTTGAGTTATACGGTCAGGCGGATATCCTCCTATATTAGATGACTAATGAGGTAAAATTTAATTAATTCGTTAATTAAGGGCTTTCGGGCAAAAGTGAGATTGCAGAATGGCGGAGAGTCCTCGTTGAAAGCTACTCTATTTTGTACAGTTCTGAAAAGAGCACAAACGTTGAAATGTCCACCGCCGAATTTTGCATCGCATGCACTTTTTTTTTTTTTTTTTTCGTTTGATCTGGTGCAGGTAAGAAAAGCACCCTCCATAGCCGGATATGCAAAGACCTCCTAATGGATGCACTACATTGTTGGAGCTGGTGGTCGATATGAATATGTCTATACTCTTTTAGAAATTCATTCGTTTTCGACGCTGCGAAAATTTTGGGTCCTTGGCCAGCACACCACCAGGCGGTCGCATTGCAGGCTGTGCTTCGGTTTTTTTTTTTTTCTTTGTTTTTTGTCAACCAAGTTGATCAGTGCTTTATAACTGACTGATATTGATGAAAGTGACTATTGCGTCATTACGTTGTGCCTTATGATCGTTACCGACGACTATGACACATTGTTGTGACTCACACTGTCTTTTACTCTCTGCTCTGACTGTGGCTCGTCGTCTTCTTTCGTCGACGGAACTTTTCCTCCTCTTACCTCCTTTCCCTTTTTGTTTTGTTTGTCTACGTAGTTGTACTGGGGTGCACTCTTAAAAATGATGATGGTGGTGGTGCTTTAAGAACTTGCCGCTCTTAAAAATGACCTTCACCACATGGCACGCTCCTAGCCAACCATCATCCGTAGTGACATCGTTTTTTACCCTGATTTGCTGAAAACAGGTGGGGGTACACCATTTTTGTACGGCAAGTCTGTTTTCGTCACCACCACCACGCCATTTTTGTGTCACTATGCAGTTCTTAATTGCCCCAAAAATGGCGTACGCCCCCCGTTTTCATCAGATCAAGAGAGAGAGAACGTTGTCATTCGGGATGATGGGTTGTCTAGGAGCGTGCTGTGCGGTGGAGCTCAGTTTTAACAGTGTAGCAAGTGCGACTTAATCGCGACTCACCTCGACATTTTTTTTTCTCTCCGTCATCATCATCATCATCATCATCATTCAACATCACAACATCATAATCCATCATTCCACGTCAATATCACAAACGTTAAACTTCCCATCACCCATCCCGAAACCCATCACTCGACTTGAACTCGAAAGCCCATCATTGGAATTCAGGTTGAAAGCCTGACATTAGAATTCGATTTCAGCATCACATCACATCAGAGGCCATGATTTGACATCAATTTCAACATCACATCACGCAGCAGCCCGTCACTCACCTTACCTACCTACGTGCAAACATGATACGAGATGCCATACGAGATGCACGGCGATACAAGAGAACATTGTAGTCTTCTGTTTCAATGTCCCAACGTTCTCTCACTATCAACGACTTTCTTTTATGACGCAGAAGTGCGTCTCAACAGTGTCTCCCGCAGGGCTACGATTTTTTTTTTCTTCTCACAAACGCAGCGTCATCAATTCTAAAATCACAGCTCTACCTCCTTCAATAAACTTCTGCAATACCGTCTTCAATATGTACAATACAAGTGATACAACTATAGATCATAGCATTACACAACATTCTGTTCACCGTTCTGGAGATTTTTTACCATCCTTAAACTCTATTTCATCCGAGCGAGCAAGGACGAAGTAAAGAAAACCACCTCTATTTGAACATTCAGAAATAAGTTTTCAAAACTTTTCATTAAGCCGTCCTTACTGACACGTCCTCTCAACTCCCGCACTCCAAGCTCATCACCAGCCTTCACTGCAGCAACATCTAAGTTGAAGCATCTAAACCTTCTTCTTCTTCTTTCTTTTTTTTTTTTTTCATTGGGAATGCTAGAAGAAGTGAGCGTCATCTGCCGCTGTCGCGCGTCCCAACGGAAGAAAATGCACGCGCGTCTGCTTCATTTGCAAAAACCACGCTTTCATGATGGACGACCTATTGATCTACGACGAGCCCCCCGTCTGTCGCAGGATGCTGCGGGGAGGTCTTCCTTTTTGACACTGATGTCTATACTGATGGGGCTTTGATAAGGGGGCGCGAGTGATGCCCTCTATAATTAATGACACTTTAATACGGACACTCCTTCGGCAGAGGGCGCTGCTGCTGCTTCAGCGAGCGGAAAGGGCTACGTACACTGCTGCTGCTGCTGCAGGTCCGAAAAATATTTTCCTTTTTCTGTTTTTGTTTTTTTCTCTGTAGAAACTCGCGACGCTGCTTTTTTTAGGATCTTTACGGTGATATCGTACAGCGTGTTGAAGCGGCTGCTGGATATTCCGTTGAGCGCTGAGCGTATTATTTAAATGAGCGCTTCGCGCCGCCTGTTTGAACTTACGCTGTTATTCTTTTTTTTAGGTGGAAGCATAAAATTAAAAAAATACATATATGAACAGGAGTTCATGGAGTTAGAAAGTCTGTATATGATGTGGCTGCTACGACGATAGCTGGAGGTGAGATGTAGTGGAGGAAGTTTATGTAAAAGGGAAAGTGTCCGGAAGTTCGTCTGAGTAGAAGGTGGCAGTTCCCAGAAGGAAGCACGGAAGCGATCTGCGAACTTTGGTTTTTCTTCAATAGAAGACTGTTCAGATGTACTAGTCAAACTGTACCGAACATTGATTTCGAGTAGAAGGGGAAGGTGGAGCAAGGCGTTTATACTAACGCTCAAGAATTTTTTTTGAGCATGTTAATGCGCATGAGCACGCAAAATACTTAAAAGATGCTTTGATCTTTTGGCAAAACATCGTTAGTGTGCCATAGTCTTAGTTATTAGAGATTAGAGATGTTGATTGTAAAGAAAATATATTGCAAAGTAACCAGAATTTCTTACTTCGAAGAGGGCAAAGAGGAAAATATTATGTGTGGAAAATATAAAAGTGTGTGCACTCTATTACAGCGGGAATAAAAAGTTTATTTGAAAAGCACATAATGACAAGCCGCAAAATGTTGTTGTTTTGCAGACCACGGTCCATCCAATTTCGAAGCCATTTGCCATACAGGGAGACGTCAAGAACAGATATAAATTTTTAAGATACCTATAGAGTTCTAGTCAGAGTTAGTGCGAACAAAAACAGTGACGACTTTCCAATTTGCCCCGTTTCACTTTGCCCCTCAGAGGTTTCAATCAAAAGTACTCCATGCTTGATATAACTACGTGGGAATTACTCCCGTGAGATCTTTACAGCATAGCCGTTGCTTGAAGATACCAGTCATAATTCAGTGCAGCTATAATCAGCTATAATTTGTTTCATAACTTGCAGATTTTATGATTTTGCACCATTTTAGCAAACTTCCTAATATCCAACACTTCATTGCACCGACATGAAATTTCTTCCACACACGCACCTAGTCCTGCGTCGACGAACATTCCGCATGGGGTGATGATTATTATTATTTTTTTTTTTTTTCGTTTCGCCCCGCCTTTCCGTTTTGCCCCGCTTTCCCCCATATGAAGTAACACGCATTCTGCAGCTTTCGCACCTCACGTGCAAACTTGCTCCAAATTACCATTACACAACGTTGGCATTAATATGACGACATTAGTATTTTTTATGTGACCTTTCAAAATGGTAGGCTAGGGGATTGGACTATAAGTATAGATAAATAGTGAAGCAAAAATTCACTGGCGATTTAGCGGTAAATGCCAGAGAAATGCGTCAGCATTAACCGCCTTTTCCGGTCCATACTTAACTTTCGGGTATCCACTTCCGGTTTAAACGCAACTTCCGGTTGTCCACTTCGAGTCTAAACCCTGCTTCCGGTTGTCCACATCCCGTCTACACTTGACTTCCGGTATGCATTTCCGGTCCAACTCGACTTCCGGGTCTCCACTTCCGGTCTAACGTGACTTCCGGTTGTCCACCTCTAGTCAATGTTTGATTTCCGGTTTGACACTTTCAATTACTGTATGTAAGTCCATTTAATTAACTCTAGTTAGATTCAATTACTTTCAACTACCCTGTAATTACCCTTTAATTACCTTAGATAACCTCGGGTTACATGAGGTAATCTTGAATTTTCTTAATTACCTTTAATTACGTTTACTTGCCTTAATTACTCTCAATTCCCCTTTAATTGACGTTAATTTGCTGTAGTTACATCTAATTACCTGCGGTATTCTATAATTTCATTTGATCTTTCTCTTGCTCTACATATATCTTACATTCATTACCTTTAAACTCAACTTTATTGTTTTAATGGCCTTTAATTGCCTCAATTACCTTCAATTACCCTTGCTCTTAATTACCTTCGACTACTTAAATTTAAAATCATTTGCCTCCATTTACATTTACCCTCTTATATTCCCTTTGCATGTCCACTTATACCGCTGCCTCGGTGAGGCTTAACCATATATTGAATGGACGTTGAGGTATTAGATCAGACGAATTCCACTTAGGCCACTGTTACACACAGGGTAGCGACCTATAAAAGTTTACCGCTGTTGGCATGCCGTGCTCAGCAATTGCTCAATTCTGGTTAAGCACTTTGCTCTCTACGTATAAAGCTCTGAGGCTGGGTCAATCCTGGGATATTTCGAAATGATTGAGTATCGAAATGCAGAGTTATAATGCGTAATGTAAGAACACTGCAGTAAAACAGAGCAAATGGCGCTGTTGCGAAGAGCCGTAAACGCAAAACGCGTTTACTTAATTTAAATTAATTTTCCACGTCCCCGTCTCGCGTTCCTTTTGCATGGCGCAGTATTTGTCGTCGTCTTGGCCAGAGTAACCGTGAAACTTCGGCATGCTTTTTTCACCGTCCTCAATGTTGTTTAGCGTCCTGTTTTAACATGGCTTCTGCATTCTGCAGCGCTAATGTTCGCTTTCGCAAGAGCCAAACTTCGCTGAGACGCAGGTACGCTAACTGCACCGACTTCTAGTGCAGGTTACTGCTGCGTTCTGTGACCGCGCAGAGAACAGAAATAAAAAAGAACAAAGCACCGAAATAAATCGCTGCTCTTCCTCTGCTGCAATAAGTTTGGAGAAAAGCCAAGCGAATACATTATCCCAGCATTTCTATGCCACTTCGTTTCCAATGCCATGCATTAGCCCTCCACGCCCTATAGCTGCTGTTTTTGACGGGTGCGGTTGAGCCATCAACTTTGGTTGGATGTGTTATTGTGTATCCTAACGCGCCTGAAGGAAGATGTAGTTCACTTTGAAGCCTTTTTAGGACTTTTGTAGACATTGTGCGTAAACATTATTACATACCAAGACAAGTTTAAGAACAGTGTAGCCATGGTTTTGAAGTATACGGCAGTTGACAAAAAGTCAGCGAATGTCCATGGTGGAAGTCGAACACACACCTCTCTTACCGCCACCTCAATGAAAATTATTGCAAGTTGGGCGTTAGCGGGGCTTAAGGTGTTGTGTCTGTCGTAATTGTTGATCCAGCCTCTGCAGTTTGCGTTGCGAAGTATAAGCGTGCTTTCATGGCTGATTGCAAATTCACCTGGTCGTTGTAGATTATAAATGCGTACATATCGGGCTCGAGTGTGCATGTTAAACTGGTCACTTCAGTGCAATGTGCGTTGTGTTTGATTGGTCGTTCTGTTCGCTCTTCGTTCTTCTCTATACACTGAATTCCCACTGGCACTCTGCACTGCGCTGCTCGAAAACCACCAGCGGAACTGCGCATGAGTGTTGATGGCAAATGTCCGTGTGTGCTGTACGACGTGTCCCAGTCTTTCTGGCTGGCTTCCCAAGTCGGGCAAATTCCAGTCTGCAGACACGGACGCACGATAATCCACACGTTCCTGCCGTCCGTCCACAAATTTCTATACGCCTCATAGCGCGGTCCTTTCGCAATGCCAACTCGGACGATTTTATAACGATTTCGTCGAGCCTATAATCTCGCAGTGCATGAGGTCAGGAACTATACTATCCTTTTAACCACATAGTATCCTCCGCCTTCGCGAGTTCAGTATACAGACGCTTACCGGGTGCGTCCGTTTATTAAACTCGTGAGTCGTGACGTATGAGAGTCATCGTACGTCATCGACTCCCAGCGACCCACGTTGAAAGGGGAAGTCGGTGCGAGTCGACTCTCGAGCACCTCTAGTGTTGAATCCTCGAATTTTAGAACGGGAGTTACTGTCACGTGGACGGTGTCATGAGAACCGCGCTGCGGCATTTTCGCCAACCAAGAATCGAGTCTCTCCACTTTCGAGTTGCTCGTGTCCAATAAACATCCACCGTGTATGCACACGGACGACATTTCCCAGAATACTGCAGCGGAAGATTTGAAAACCGTCATAGCTTCGTGCTGTCGCGTGAGCGCGAGCGTTCAAAGTCGTGTCTTCACCACGACCTTCTAGATTATAACGGCCATGTCATAGGCACCCCTTCCCAGCGCCGCATTTAGAAGCTAGCGGTGGCGCCACTCATCGGATCGGCTATTGCTTATTCAATTTGTGCAATACGTTGTACTTCAGCTTACCTTAGTATTTTCGTACAAGCGATGGATGTCCCACGGGAGATGCTTCTTTCTAAAGTCTACTATCATCATTCTACGCGTTTTCCGAGGAGCTGTTGCTGTCATCTGCTACGGTAGTCGTGCGTCCTCTTCTGGGCGTTCAAAATTCAAATTTCTATTGTCCAATCATGATACAGATCTCGCGGGCCGATGAGTAGCGCCCCTAGCGGATCGTGCGGATGGGTACATCATAGGGGTTGCCGATTATGACATGGTCGTTATAATCTAGTAGGTCGTACGTACACTGCTAACTGTGGGGAATGTCCTGCGACACAGCCACAAGCGTAGCAGACGACAGGAAAAGACGCTGACGGTGTCGTCTGTTAAGTGTTCAGTACGTACGCCACTCTCGATATTCCGCACCATATGAATGCTCAACATAACACTGGACGGAACTTCTGCTCCGTGAGCAGTTCTATAATTATTTCTTCCACTGGAATATTCGTGAGGATGTCGCTCGTTCGAATACGCGGATACAGTACCTTGTGAAACGAGCCAGTACGGCACTCGGGAAAGAAAAGCCGTCCCCCACGTGGCCTCAGCCCACATTTGCAACGAACAGTATTAAACAGAGTGCATTCCCACGTAAATCTACCTGCATTGATTTCCTCTCTCCCAAATCAATCTTCTGCTCTCCGTCGACATAATGAAGTCCAGTCTCCGCTACATGATACAGACGCCACGCAGCAGACCCTATTAACCTCCGTTCCATTTCGAAACCCGACTAATTCGACGTATCCCGGGGTTGGGATTCGTATCCAATTAACCGAATTGACAAGATTCATTTGCAAATGGCGAAACCTTTGTTCGCTGTCTCTCTCTCTCTCTCCGGATTGCGTCGTCATCAATGACATAGAAGAGGGATATGTAATAACAGGAGGAAAAATTCATTAAAACGGACACGGTCTTTTCGTGCGATCCGTTCTTTTTTCTTTTCTTTTTTGTTTTTTGTAATCAAGCTGCGCTTTCGTGTCACGTCCGGTGGCGTCACGTTCCATTCGCACAGCGGCGCGACGAGACGATTTAGCAGTGCAGCTGCCACAGTCCCCACTTGCGAAATAATAAGAAACATTGTTGCCAGATTAGAAATATAGTCCGGCTTCTTTTGGTGGGGGTCTTCCGTTTTCCCCACAGGGACGCTTGTGGGAGCTCCGTTCGCAGTGCAGAAGTAAATATATTGTGCAGGAGGACAGAATCGGGCATCTGATGTAGCTGTGTAATCGTGGAAGAGGGGATGCAACGGTTATTGGTATAATGGTACGGGTGATTGGTTCAATTGCGTACCGTACGAGACTAGTGTTGCAAACCCATTATAAAAAACATGTTTTTTTGTAAAAAACGTTTTTTTATTCATGTTTTTTTTTCAAGCGCCTTAAGTGGAAAAAAACTGTCGTCACAAAACCACACGAATCATACAAGGCACATCCTGTTCCTGTTACAATTCCCTTCTATAAGTGACGACTTGTTCATTATAGCGTTACCCCATAGTTTCGTTTTTGAGTTAAAGCTGAGCAACATTGAGTTTCGCAAAGTTTCGGATTACGTCGTTGTTGTGACGTTGGGATTTCTGTTGACATTATTCACCAGCGTTAAACCGGTGCTCCCCTGTGAATGTCAAGCAACATCAAGATATGGTTCGGACAAGATCGGACATTTGGCAGTACTTCAGCACAGGGCATGACTGACATGAGTGACAGCTCTGCTCCCAAAGCAACATGCAAGTACTGCGGGGCGACGTACGCATTTTCAAAACGCAACGCGGATACGAAGCCATATCCTGTCCTGTGTGAGGTGTCCATCTGACAAGAAATTGGAAGTTGATTCAAGTCACAAAGCACGTTCTCGCAGCAGAAGCCCGACGGCTTCTAATGAAAAATCACCGATGGCGAATGTGACGGGTGAGAATAGTCAGCAGGCTTCGGCTAGCAGCGGCATAGATCGATTCATAGATAAGATGTCTTCAGCGGCACAGGAGGATGCCGATTCTGCTTTTGCGAGAGCAGTTTACTCAAGTAATATTTCTCTTCGACTGCCTGACAATGTGCACTGGAGGGCTCTGTTTCGAACGATCTGGCCCTCGTTCAAAATGCCGACCCGATATATGCTGACGTCGCAGCCACTCATAGACATTGCGTCTCGCCTTCTGAAGATCCTGCCCTCGTCGGCCGCATGTGAACGGGACTGGTCAGAGTTTGGCAACATCCACACAGCAGTTAAGAACCGACAGAAGAATGACAGAGATGAAAATTTGGTGTTTGTTCACTCCTACCTGAACTTCAACAAGAAGGAACGCGTACGTGATGTCAGAGACACTGGAAACATTTCCTCAGATAGCGAGGGATCGGACTAATGCATCCTGATTCCTGAACGTGTGTGTGTGCGTGTGTTGGTTTTATTTTTTGTTTCCGGTTTTCGAACAGAAAATAAACACCTTTCGTTGCGCACGACATAGTTTTTATATTTTTCGAATTTTTCCGGGAAAAAACAGGAAAAAAACGTTTTTTTTTTTGCACGCCCAATCAATTTTTCCGGCTTTTTTGGAACTCTATATGAGACGCAGGGCGGATAGGGCGATATTGTTCCAATGTTTTAGTATCACAGTAATATATGTAATGTAATTGAACAATGGTAGCCCTATATCCGCTCTACGTTTCATGCATTACAGAATTTTTAAAACATCATCTACACATGTCATCATTGTCCAAGTAACAGTTCCATCTCCACCTGCAAAATTATACAGCTACACCGGTTACCCGATTGCATTCTCCCGCACAATACTTATCAATGCATCGCAATTATTATTATTATTATTATTATTATTATTACAATTCAGCGTGGATACTGTCCCGTCGCTTGCTTACCAGTTGCATTGGTAGTTAGAGAAATGGTAAAAAAAACAGGTCTGGTAATTTTAGAGGTTGACCTTCGGTTACGAAGGATCCATATCCAATGTCACATATAATGAATTGGTTAGGACTGGATCAGAGTTAAAAGTAATTCGAAGATTGAGAGTGCACAACTGTGGGGCAGGCTACTCCAGCTCACTTTTACCCAGGGTTCGTTACCGAAAATAAGATTTCAGTTTCTGTTTCTGGTTCGTGAAAAGCTCGGCTGTTAGGTGTGTCAGCCTGTTTGATCTGTATCTGTTTGATCACATGGCAACAAGCATGGGCGACGTCACGGGGGGGGGGGCAACGCCCCCCCCCCCGGCTTCCAGAAACGTAGGGTTTCTGAGCAAAGACTATGTAGTTGAGGGCGCAAAAATTCTTTATGCACAAGTATGATACCTTAATATCAAGTGAAAATAGCCTGACACAATACTGAGGAACTTCTATTTAGCAGTTCCTCAGAGTTCTTTAGAGACAGGGGACCCAGAAGGGAAATGCTGCAAAAAGATTCGACACTGCAGTCTGCCATGTCTGTCATGTCGGTCTTGTTCCGTGTCTCTCGGCCCTTTTTCCTTGAAACGTAGGTACTAGCTTGCAAAAGTGTGACGGCGACATCCATCACCGACTTCCCGCCAACTGCAGCCTTTCAGACATCCACCAGCACAAATTCTGTGAAGCACGAAGCTTCGATTTCATTTCCGTTTCATTTTCTGGTAATGGAAACAAATATATTTACGTTTCCCGCTGAATCAGGGTAGCTATATAACGGTTCCTGTTTCTATTACTGTTTCCTCTAACAAACCCTGCTTTCATCACTAAAGGGTGGTCACTTGGACAGACCACCATGGGTTGGTCGTGGCAATGAAAAACATTCTAAAAGCGATAAAACCCCAGTGCAGAGGTCACGGACAGACGAAGCACTGAATGAAAAACACCATGAAGAATAGACAAGGAAAAAACGATTATGAAATGATTAACAGATTCAATTCAAGTCAATGATTAAATGATTGACTAGAAATCTTCTATGAAAAGCCTTCTCCCTTTTTTTAGATTAAAGTACATGCCTGCAAGAAGCCCCTACAGTCTTGTACGCTTCTTTGTATGACGTTCTTGCCTTGATAATTTTGAGGCGATAACCTGGACAGCGGTCCAACAGCGGGGTACAGCGTTTTGGGTGTCTCACATTCCTTAAGGGCACGTGCCAGGTTTAGGGTTGCCACCTTTCGTAGTGAAAAATACCGGCTGAGAGAGAGGAGGTGGAATAGATGGAAAGGAGGAAAGGCTCGTGGAAAAGGGGAAGTGGGTGAGGGGTGGACGAGCACACACATGGATAGAGAGAGAGAGCGTGCTCGCTCAAGATAATACGAGGAAACATATGTTCCTGTGTGTGGCTGTATCATGATAATAAGAATGAATAACTAAGAAAACGACCTGGTGACTGCGGAGCTGGGTCTGTGTTCCAGATTTATACAAGGTGTAGTGGAATGTTGAACTGAAAGCCCGCAGAAGCCCCTATGAGCCACAAATACCGGCAAAAGGCTACAGGTACGTATCACCTTCCTACCGGCAACCGGCAGAGCGCCCAAATACCGGCCTGGTGGCAACCCTAGCCAGATTGTATCAGTTTCAGATCGCGCGTGATTTATTTACACGCTGATGTGCGAGTACCCAGGAAACTTCACGCGTCCAGGCTTCACAAATCAATGATCCTACCACGGTGCATTGCACGGGATGTCACTCGCCTTGTATTGCTAACTTCCAAGCAGGACAGTGGTTGAACGACGCACGGCCGGGAAGAAACATCGTCATCTGGATTCGGAAATGGCTGCAATCAGACTCATCACAGAATGGCCGGGAAAAAAGGGAATCACGGGAGGAACCTACACCGGAAATGGCACCTCCCGTTTCCGGTATGGATGGATGGCGGCGTGACAGTGCCCTCCGGGGGGTCGACAAGAAAACCGCCTGAGGTTGTCTTTCCCGGTGTCATCCCCGCTTTCTTTCTAGCACCTCGCGATGTAACTGCGATACATGGTGCGACAGTCTTACGTTTTAAATCGCTCTCTTCCGTTATGGGCGAGAAGAATTGGCGCATAAAAGGGAAGGAAGGCCGGGTGTAGATGGGTGAATAGATTACGGGTTCCGTTTCCGGGTTTGCGAGTCACACGGGTAGAACGTCCAAACGGCACAAGACAGGCAGTTTCTTATGGGCGTGGTCGTATTGAAGAAGTTAAGATAGCCTTGTTTGAAACTGCGTCGCAATGTGTAGTTGAAGTAGAAAGTGCCGTAATTTCTGTGTTTAGGAAGTGAACGCGGCATCTGTGATTCAGAATAATAAATTTTCTGGAATAAACGTAGTACGAGTGTAAGGGTAAAATAAAAATGGTTGCACGAGTTTCGTATAGCTTGAGGGAGCTGTTTTTTTTTTTTTTTCTCTCTCTCTCTCTGACCTGCTATGTTCGATAAAGCGCCAGTGTAGCCGAAGTTTATTTAGTGACTCTAGCCGAAGCAGCACACCACCTCGTCTTCGTTCCACGTATAATAGTCATTATGGAGGAGTGGTGTCACGAACTTTAGTACTGATAATCTCAAAGCAACGCTCAGTTCAGACCAAGCGAACAATTTGTCACTTTTGCCACTCATATAGCGTAGTTCTCATACAGTTGATAACTTTCCGATGCATGTACCAGCTTTGTGTCGGCATCAACCAGCCGCATACACTTCATTCACATCATCTACATTTAAAAAAAAAGAAATTGACTTATCAACTTTTTACATCAGCAACATTGCTGATGATTACGATAACGTCATATCACTCCCCAGTGCAGTCTTAAAAAAGAGGGTGTGTTTTAACTCCTTTTCCTTCCCAGGTATGTCACTCCCTTTTGGAGAGTACAATTTACTGTACAACTCTCAAAACGGAGTTTACGCACTCCCTTCAGACTCTTTATCTCCCTACTGGAGAGTTATATTACTTTCCAGTAGGGAGTATCCTCACTCCCTGAAGGGAGTGATTCCCTTTTGAGAGTAATTGTACTCTCCAAAAGAAAGTGGTATATGTGGCAAGGAAAAGGTGTTAAAGCACACTCTTTTTTAAGCGTGCGGAGGCAACTTAACGACGTTGAATGTTATGTTAGCAATATTTTATATAAAACGGGAAATCGCTCTTGGGTCATTGCCAGACCTGTAAAGAATACTTTCCAGAAAAAAAAAATCGTTGTGATTACAGCTACATGCCCATGAAAGTCAAGAGACCACAGTGGCAATTTCAAAACCGTAATTGTAACGGAATTGCATTTAAAGTTAGTCTGAAAAGTATTTGAGTTACATCATGTTACATTTATTTCAATACCTAACTTTCCTACTGAAGAACGCAGTAGAAATATGGAAGTATTTATTGAAAGGACAAATTAAATAACTAGTGAGTACCGACGACTAGGGATCTCTGCTAGTGACGAACGTCAGAACATGCATGAACTGAGGTTGCAAAAACATCGCATACATTTGGTGAATGCCGTAAAAACATATCAGCAAAACGGCAGAAAGAAAAATTACCCTTATCGCAAAATAATTCCGAAAGGAACGCAAAGCGTGTTGCGAATTCCTTGGAAACGTAATTAAGTTGCATTGCATTTACATAATATCGAAAGTAATCCTGGAATCAATTAATTACTGATAATGTGATTTATTACAATAACTGTCTTCCTTATAATGCGTTAATTTACAGATTTACTGTTCTACCAACTCAGTGAAGTGTTAGCCGAGGCGCGGAAAGTGCGCGTCGTTTTTCTCGCTGTTTCTCATCATCATTTCTCCATCGCTACGAAAAAAGCGAAGTGCGCAGCACCCGCCCTGGTCTCTCTGACCTTTCTCTAAGTGCTGATAGAAATCAGACACAATTTATGAGCAGTCGCTGAATGTTTGCTACGCTCTGGCGATTCGAAACATTGCTTACGGGCAAGTGGTTCAGCGTATAATGGCGCCTATTCTTGATGGGGGACAGAAAGGCACTTCATTATGTTTGGCTTGATATAAAAGGCACCGCAGAGTAATGTATCTGGGTAATGGTACATATGCACGAAGGTGCCTGCAGCGTGACTGTGTGCTGGTTTCAGGGAACAGTGAATTCCATTCTTTGGTCTATCAGTAATTTGGTCTCAGATGTGTAGCTGTTGTGTGTTGACTGAGTTCGCGGTGCGTTCACTATCTTTAACGGGACCATGAAAGGATATTTGGCAAGTCTACGACTCTTTTCAATTTGTTCCTCTGTACTAAAGCATTCACCCTGTGAAATATGAAGTTGAAAATCGTTCAAATAGCGAAAATATTCCATATTAACCACGGACGCGAACAGCGGCTGCTACAACACGCCTGCGAGGCGAACTGGCCCTGACGTCAAACACAGGGGCTGTTGCCGATTGGCGGACGGTCTTTTGCGAGCAAATTGCAAAATTTGCAAGGATTCCTCCTCAGACTCAAGGAGGTGTCGCCCCTGTCGAGAGACCTTAACCAGCTTGGTTCCGCAAGAAACAAAAGTCGAAACAGAATCGAAAATATTCCAGAAACGGGAGAAACGGGAACGACATCCAAGGGGCACGGTAACGAAAACTGAAGCCGTGGTATGGGTTCGTACTTCACCAAATTCGTACTGGTGCCCGTCGTCACGGTTTTGATTGCTAGTACGTGTCGCGAATTTACCTTATTACCAAATTTAGACTCTGAGTAAACCTTACCCAGCAAAACCGCACATGAGCCAACATAACGAACTTGCACGATATATAAATGAGCAATTTGGGGTGCAAATTGTGCTTCGCAGTTGAAACAAAAAGAAAAAAAACGGAATAAAGCAACAGCGACTGCGAAAAATACAAGCAATATGTGTCCAATTACTTTGCTCTTCTGTTAAGTTATTTAGCGAGTCGAAACCCGTACCAAAAATATACCTGGGAAACAAAAACAGAACCGAAACACTGCCTCGCAAACGAAAACGGAAACCAGTACAGAAAATATAGCTTCGAAATGAAAACAGAAACAACAACAACAATAACGGAAGTGTTTCATCGCCAGAGGCGATACTCTACCCCATTGATGGTGGCGATGTGCAGAATGAAATAATGATCGCCTTCGCAATAAGGATTGAGAACAGAAACTGAAGCGAAGAGTCTATATTTTCATGTACGGAAAACAGAAACATTATTATTTTCGGTAACAAACCTTGAATTATATTAACTCTAACCGAGCCCACAACGTTATACAATCCTCTCGTTGGTGTGTCGACGGTCATGACATTTCACGGTGTCGTACATAATGTAGAGATTGACGAGTACAGCGTCCCAACCGTCCTGTCCCTAACGGTGACGAGCCAATTAGAGCAGAGAATCATCAGCGGCAGACGCCTTCAACTGTGAACGCGACATGATGCCCCATACTCCGACCGTCGCATTTTGTAGCCATTTCGCACCGCCGCATTCGTGGGCGTCGCCCAAACCGCTGCCAGCTTCAGACACGCTTGACTTGTAATGTTTCTAACGATGTCGTTTCGTTACCGGTTACTTTCTCTCTCTACTTTTCCTTCTTTCTTTCTTCTTCCCTGCCAGCAGGGTTCCCTCAAGCCTAGTTACAATCCTCGCTTTGGGAGAAGGAAGAATCCTCGTTTTGAGTGAGTGAGTGAGTGAGGAAAAAGAAGAAAAACATGGAGAAAGTAGCACCACCAACGTGCAAGTCGGCAACTCCATACCACGTGAACAACTCTGAGCACATGAACGTACATAGACACTTGCGTGCAGACAGTCAGGTACGAAGAGTCACATGGAGTCACAGGAGTCACAAAAAATCAGAGAAATAAACAAATAAGAGAGAAAAAGAGAAAGAAACAGAGGCACAAAAGTCAAAACCTATCGTCAACGCCAACTTCACTCAGGAACGAGACCAAGGCACGCAGCGCAAACTGGCTTTGATGCGGGGGTCGCGCACCCAAGACCGAAGGTAAACCAAAAGGGTCGACTGTCAGTGTCTAGGGCCGCGAGCGAGCGCTGAAGTTTAGAGCGGGCATCAGAGCATCGCGGTGCACAACGCAAGGATATGCTCTGCATCTTCGAGGACACCACAGACAAGACAGTTAGACGAGTCCGCCTTCCCTATCTCGTGGAGCAGCCGAGAAGCGTAGTGAACAGGATCATGGAGGTAGGATCAAAAGGCAACCCGGCTCTACTTATGAGAAGAAAAGAAAAAAAAATAGGCGGAGCTCTTTGCTTCCACGTATAGTATATGTTTGTAAGTGCTCAAACGTCGCCATGCCAGTAGTGGACAGCTGTTTCGGCCTTATTGGGACAAACTTATTGGGCTCTACTTATGTTCGTTGTGCCACGTGGTGTAGAAAAACTGGGCGAGGGGATGTGGAGGGTTTGCCGCAGGATTTGTTCGAAGATGCTCGAGCTATATTGTAACGGGCGAACCAACAGGCAGCAGTCGTCATACATTTGCCCATCGTTTGTTAACCGGTTTGCCAACGAAGCTATTCGCTGTTACATTTTACCACGAGCTATTGGAGCCCCGGTGGAACTTCTCATGGAGTGTTCCGGTCCCATCCACGTATTAATAGCTACCTACATCTGAACGGTTTTGCAGCAAGAACACAGCGCGCATAGGAGCACGCAGAGTGACTGAACATCTGCCTCTGTGCCAGTGTGCTCTGTGTTCTTGCTGGTAAAATCTTGAGACATTCAGACATGTACCAACTGCCCTGGGTCACTACATTAGTAATAGCTATCTCTCTCATCTTCCCCCTCTTTCTCTTTCTCTCTCTGACATATCATTGTATATTTATTTTCACACATAAGTGATTTGGAGTAGCCGGCTGCTAGGTTAGCTTGCTGTAGCTTACAATGGACTCTCATAGCACTGCTTGCTCTTTGTAACTACTTTATTTTAATTTTTTCCACCAATTTATCTTTTTTATATATTCCTGGGAGCTACTAACTAACTTAACTAATGAACTTTGAAACTATAAATAGTTAACTCGGGTTAAAGTTAAAGTTAGGGGTATAGTTAGAAAAAAATATTACTAGGGTAGCACTTACACAAAGAGAGAGAGAGAAAAGAAACTTCGTGAACTTAGTTCTAATATAGTCCCTAGTTCTAATGAGCACACTGGCGTCGCGTTAAGCCACGCAAGCCTCGTTGCGCGAACCCCCATCGGTTCAGTCGCACAAACTTCTTTGCCTGAAGCCAACCACGCTCCAGCGACTTTATCAAAACTGAACTATACTTTGAGCACCGTGCAAACCACGCGTGCTTGCTGTGGTTTTTCATGAGCCAAGGGTTGACTTTTTTCCCCCTTCTCTCTAGATTCCTCACGTGAGCTGAGCTGTCTCAACCGTCTGGGATTAGTGCAGCGCTCAGGATGCGTTGTTTACGAGTACAAAGTCTCGCTAATTAATTGGTTTTTCGGGCGAAACTACCTCCGATAATTGCCCGGTAATGAGCTGTAACTGACAACGCGTGCACGGGCCAGCGGAAACGGTGACATCTTCCTGCCTAACCTTGTATTCTTTCTTCTCCGCCATTTGGATGCTGCTTCGTTGCTTTAGTCTTTGGGTTTGAGACTTTCATTCCTTTTTCTTCTGCTTCTTCTTCTGCTTCTTCATCGTCTTCTCCATGATGCGTCTTCGAGCTCGGTTTTTGCGTCAAATGAAAATTTGATAGTTTGTGGACGTCTTGAGATATGGAGTAGATGTCTCGGATGCATGGGATAGTTTCCTTCCATTTCTGCTTCATTTAGAAAGGGTCGCTCTTTTAAATCTGTCTTTGGTTCCAATTGGTTTATTCGAATTTAAATTTTGTCTATTTGGGTTGGTTGAATATTTGGTTTATTCCTGTAAGCGTCCAGCTTGACGGCGTTGCTTTTCGCGCTGCCGAAGACCCTAGCAAGCGGACGGCGCATGTCCTAGTCCTATTAACCGTCTTGCTTAATTATCATCAAGAAATCATAAAACGCGTGTCGTGCTGCAGAGGAAGGTTTGAAAAATGCGTCTGATATCATCATATTTTAGGAATGCACTTTTTTTCGTCTTGTCCGTTTCAGGGGACTTTACATATGAAGATACGCGGGTTGCAAAACGTAAAGCTGGTTTCTTCACTGTCGTATATGTGTTGCTGCGAAGCGCGCCTTACGGCGATGATTCTTGTGTTGACGGTGAGGTATTGCTTTAGGCTGCATGATCTACTATGATTACTCTAACACTTTGTGCAGGGCACGGTCCGTGGTGTTCTCAGTGACAACTCGCGTGCACTGTTTGGAATTATATTTCACTGGATAGGGCTAATCTTATCGAGAATATTCAGAGAGAGTTTGTAAGAATATTTTACGACAAATACGTGGGGAGACGGCTTTATTATTCTTACAAGGGCATTCTCAGCCACCTGCGTATACCCACCCTAAAGGCAAGGAGAATGCTCGCTGACATTCTGTTTCTGTATAGTAAGTTAGTCTGTCTGTCTGTAAATTAATAAATCGTAAGACCTGGTGTCCTGAATTGCTCCATACAGTGTCTATACGCGGGGCCTTGCGATCAAGGAGACTTCAGCTATTGATTTACCCATCCGTGCAAAACGCTATGATGCCAGCTTACTGTATGCAGCAGATATATAACGATGCCTTATGCCCAGCACGTGACATCTTTGATGATCTTAAGCTTTCTAAAAGAGTGTGCCGCAGTCTTTTCTGCTAACTTGTGCTCGTCTTTTTCCATACTTACTGCGTTTTACATTTCCTTCACTCCTGTTGTGATATTACTTGTGGTTTATTGATCCCGTTTACAATTGATAATTGACGTGTCTGCTTTGTATAGGTGCACTGAGTTGTAGGCCCTAATCTAGCTGGTGTCAGGCACCTGGTCAAATAAATTACAATCACGAACACGTGGATATACATAGAATGGAGCGGTCCCACACACATACAGTGCTGTTTCTTTCTTTCATTTTTTCAATTATTTTCTGTTACAAATCAACCAATCAGTGCTTTTGGAATTTGTAAAAGGAACCGCTTCCGCACGTACTGAACGTTCTGGATTTTTGTTGTTCATTATATTTTTCATCATCCTTCCACCATTGGTTGATTGAAAAAAGAAAAATATGGGTTTTTTTTTTCTCGCTCGTTGACTTCTATAGTGTCTATTCCTGTTTCCTTCTTCTCACAGACGAGTAACATTTTTGTACTCATTTACGTTAATTTATTTATGGACTAAGTTCTGATTGCAATCAACCTACAATTTTATAAATTTTCTGTACACTAATACGTCTTGTATTGCACAGGAACTAATCCCGAAGTCCTAACACTGCTACTGGACCTCCCAGGTAATGTAACGCACGTAGTTAATGCAATAAAAATTCAAAAATCTTTGAAATTGAAATAAAAACTTATTGAAAAAAAAATATTGTAAACGCAAAACGCAGTCTTCCCAAGCGCCGGACACATTAGGGTAATTTTCTGCAGTTTGGAATTAGCCTCAGAGAATGCTTCTCACCCTACCTTCTCCACACGCTTCGCAATATGTCTTCCATAGCCAATTTTTTTTTTTTTTTAAACATACCAGCAAGCATCCAGATCCCTACCTTCAACGCACATTTTCATAAATCCGCTTACAGTGGATCATACACGTAAAGTCGTACACCGTCCCATTACGTCTATGGCGAACATAACCCCCACCATTATTCCCATGGGCTTACATATTTATGCTCAACCATTCAGTCGCTGCTGCACGTCGTCGATTTGGAATATGAGCGTCTAATGTATTCCAGACCATGCAGGAAACATGGCCCGGTAGAAACGGCCATATCCACTGAAACAATCTGGACGCTCTAAATGACCAGCCATTTGCATAAGCCCGGAACCGCCCGTTTCGGTACCAGAAAAACACATCCGATTGTGCTCTGGTTTCTTGTTGCAGTTCTTGTTTCGCTTTCCGTTGTGACGGACGGCGCGCAGAAGTACAACACGAAACCGCTGTCTGCTTGTCTGATGTATGGAAATCCAGTGCAGAGTACGTAATCTTAAAGGGGGCTGTTGTTCTTGCTGGGAGGAGGATAGAGCAGATATGGCCAGTATGGGGGGCGGCGTTTCCAGGATGATAAGAGCGGTGCTTTTCCGTTTGAGAGTTAGCAGCTCGAGTGCAAGGGAACAGTCATCCAGACTACGCGTTGTGTACGTAGCACAGATCGTCTGTGAAACTTAGCTGCCTAAATGCAAGTCTGTTTATGAGTGATGTTGCTGTGTGTTGCGTGCTGTTTATGATTCCCTTACGTTTGCTGCTCTCGGTAGTGCTGCGGCTGAATAGAAAGGCGTTTTACGGACGGTGAATGATGGGATATTCTTTCCACGCCTCTATTCCACACGTGTGGTGTGCGCGGTGACCTCCATCACATCATCCTGGTCTGCGGACAGTACGATCGCGAGCGCGCCCTTACGGAAACATCTCTGCAACGCGTCGGTCAACGCCAGTTCGACTTAGCCAAAATTTTCGGGCCATGGTCGGACTCCTCACATCAGATACAAGGCCTACGAGTTGTTGCTGAGTTGCTCTCCAGCACTGGACTAATGGACGAACACTAATAGGACGCCTTTCCATCGTCATCACTTTCTCGTTCCGTCCACAAGAGCAATGGTGCGGTGTACCGCCATGACGGTGGTGAACAACCCACCACATCATCATCCCATTGATGTGCCTGTTCTTTAGGCGGTAGATATACATGTAGTAGAATACGTAGAATAGACAGATATCATTATTAAGGAAAATCGAGGTAAAGCATGAAACTTTGTTAGTTCGTTCGTAAATTAGTAGAATAAAGTAAACCTTGGAGCTTTCAGCAACCCACCATGGTTGCTACCTGCTCCATTGCAAAAGCTGTATAGCTGTTACACACTACGATTCAAAATACAGCAATCAAAACAAATCACGGGGGGATCCCTCACATACTCACAGGCACTCAATCAATAGAGCGGGAAAACAATATAGCACACTGCAGATCTACAAAGTACGGTGTCAGCAGTTCACACTAAAATGGAGTTCGCACTTAGTCTTCACAATACGGTAGTGAGACCAGTGTCACTCAAGAAGGCTACCAGCAGACGGACTGCCTTCCGTTGATTTCGCGGAGTATCCCAAGGACCCTATAAATGAGTCAGAACAACGTTTTATGAGTGTGCATAGGTTATTAACTCGCGGGGTCACTTGCTATTGACCAATGTTTGCTGCGGATATTTACGAAATTGCGTGAACACCCGAGCAGCACGACATCTTTGCGCAATATTGGACCAATATTGGCAATGTCGGCACAGTATTGGACCAAGTTTGGGCCAGTATTGCAAATATTGGTTGGCTAAGCCAGGTTGATCGTGTAGTTTCTAGCCCGACCAGCAAAGGCTAATTTATTTTTAATTTGTCTCGTAAGTATTGCAAGGGGTCAGTTGCGTTAGCGTGGCAAAATCATCCTGACCTGCGCGAAGTTCGGTCTTCAGTTTGTGCTCCCTGACCAGGGGGCGCTGTGATTCGGTGGCGGTCCCTGCAAAATTGAGGAAACCTCGAAGCGGATTCAACATTACATGTTCATATAAATCGGTACCGTATAACCGAATAAAATACTTTGAACTTCGCGCGAAGTGCGCAGATACATTCGAAAGCGACTTTGCGCGGATCACCGATCGAAACAGCGCACTTGAACTTCTCCCCGCAAGATGGCAGCACGTAGTGCGATTCCCAAAAATCGGGAGCCTTTCGGGAGGCCAGGGCGGGAAAGGTCGAAAAAGGAGGGAGCAACGCTGCGAAAGAGGGAGAGGAGATTAATGTAATTCGTCGTGTCGGTATGCGTCTCACTTTAGGCTTGCACGTTTTAGGTGAAAGCCATGTCGAAGCCATTTGTAGCCGCTTGCTCTAATTGCGTGCCGCGTTTCCGAGCCAAGTGCATAGCGCTGTTTGACGTCAACGGTCATGATATTCGTCTCCGTTTAGCCCGTTCCGTCTCGTTTGTTATTGTTAGCGAGCGTATCTAGCGACGCAATCGGCGTAGCGCGGGACAGCAGCGGAAGGACCGAAATAGACGGACACGACAAAGGCCGACCTGTTCGCTAGTTACAGAGTGATTCCCTCCAAAAGAGATTCTAGAGCTTTTTCGTGTTGCTCATTTGTTCGTGATGTAGCGCTGTGGTTGGCAACTGGGAAGACTGTGAAGGCAAAATTTTCTGTTAAATGTTCTAGGCTGTATAGGGAAGCGGCTGGGATGGTGGTCAGTTTAGGTCAATGCACGTTCTTTACGTGACGCAACTTGTCGTCCATTTCTTAATTGTTTCTTTTTTTGCCTGCTCGATAAACGAAACAGGAGGTTTCATATGAGCTCAGTGGCGCTTCGAGAAAATTTTTGGTGCTTTTGTGTTTTTTATCTGTACATATATCACTTTTATCGCGTGAAGAACAGAACATCTTTCTGTGTATCAGGTAACGTCTGTGAACGAACGAGTTCAAAAAGCACGTGGGCTCTTTTGCATAGACTCTAACACCACCTCAAATATTCATAATGTACTAAGAATGCCTATTTGTTCCATTCAAAACACGGTTAGGTACTTCAGAGGGTAGTACAGTCATATTCCGTTGACTATTAGCCTGGAGACGTTTTGGTGTCGCCACTTTGCGGGGAGTAGCCCGTGACGTGACGTGACGTGACGTGTTGGAACGCGAGGCAGGAGAGCAGACCACGCGTAGCTTCACGAGTGCTTGTTTTGCGTATGCGCCATTTGCGTATAGCTGTGGTGTTATAAGTCTCTTGCACCACGTACGTCTCAAGTGAAATGGAGGACCGAAACGATGTGGAGGGATTATGTGGAGACATTACTGCATTTATGAAGCAAGAACTGGTGAGAGAGGGCAAAAAAATGTGTCTCTGAAGCGTACAAGCCGCTATTTTCTCCAAATGCAAATGTGAGTAACAAAACTTCAATGAGTAGGCTTTTTTATGTATTTATTTGTTTTTTTTTTGTTTTTTTAGGAAGAAGGCAAGTTTCTTAGCTTTAGTGTGAACTTTGAAGAAGGCCACTTTCTTGAATTAGTTGCAAGGTATTTATTTTTTATTTTTCAAACATATATCCCGCAGTATGCGCTCATGTAGGTTCGGCATGCATAGCAAAGTGCCAAAGATATGACAGAGACTGGGTTCAAAGGCATTTAGGAGTTTCTCCTAACCGTGCACTAACACGTGCACGTTGGTTTCACTAATGTTTATTTACAAAAGCAAAACTGCGCTTGGGTAAAGACACACACTCACTTACAGTAATGGGCAAAGTAACCAAAATTGTACTTAAAATAAAGTACAAAGTACGTGGCGTCAATGGTACTTGAAGTACAGTGCAAGGCACCACATTTTACACTTATAGGAAAGTACGAAGTACTCGGAATTCTACTTTAAAGTGCTCGCCAAGTAGATTGCAATAATCTGTGTAGGTCGGTAAATGTTGAAGGGGAAACACTTGCAATCTATTTCTTGCGAATGTGTTGCTTACATTGGCTAAATGCCAATGTTAGCAATTTGTTTGTGTGTGTGTCTTTCCACTCCCAGTTGGGTACTTGAGTACTTGATGGAAAGTACGATGCAGACGTACTTAAAGTACAGTACAAAGCACACAGTTGGAACTCTACCTAAAGTACAAGCACTCACAAATGTATCTAAAGCAGTACCTGAGTACCTGGTACGTCAAGTACTGCTCATCACTGCTCACATAAAGACATCTGGTATGTGACACGACACTTGCGAAACACTCCTTTTTATTTTATAAATGTTGGCCCACGCCACACACCTGCATGTGTACACATCCGAAGCAAATACAAACAAGCTTTCAACAACAGGCCTGGTATTTCATTTTTCGGGTGAAGAGAAACTTGTTCCCAGTAGAGATCACTTACTGATGCCTGCCAATCCAGCAGTGATGTGATGTGATGTGACAATGAAAAAAATGGGGATGTGAGTTTCGACGAAGTCGAACTGGCTACCCCAGAACACGTACACACAGAAAGAACAAACAGATGATGATTTAATCCAGCCGTAATTGTGACAATGTCACTAATATACAATAAGAGGTCAAAGCGGAATCTCTGCTGCAAAATCTTAGACCTTCATTCGCTGCATAGCCCGCTGGATAGCTGGAATTCGTGCACTTGCTATATCGACTGGTTCTTTTGTGTGCCTCATGGGGAGATAACGGCTTCTTTTTCTTCAGAGATGGGGGTCTGATAATATTTAACCTATGCTGAATGCAGAGCTCATCAATGAGGAATCTCTTATCCACCATTACACTGTCAATCTGTGGATTATAATTTTCGATAACCCAGCCCCCCTTCGTCAGGTGTGTGTCCGATGACCTTCCCCCATAGGCAGGTCTCACATAAGTGAAAAGTCCGCCTGGAGCCTCACGTACGAGAATCTTTGCAGAATGGGTCTTTCCGTAGTGGATGTACGCGACTATGCATGATGCCAAACTTTTAGGCTTCTGCATGGGAACTTCAGCGCAGTCCAGTACCATCCGTGTGCTGCTGTAATGCTTGAAGTATGTTGCCAGGCAACCAACTGCAAGTCCTGTTGGTAGAAGAACAGCATGGACAGAATCTTTTTAAAACTTGGAAGCCGTAGTCCTGTGCACTCCAAACAGTACATCAAGCAGTGAAAGAGGTGTATTATGATACGATTTTATAAACTTCATCAATCTCCTTGCAGACTGGAGTTGGTGTGCAGTTACGTGTATTATCGAATACATCAAATGTCCCAATTCCTGTTAGACAGCGGTGTGAGTCCTAATCTGCAATTATGGACATTGAGAGCAGCCGGTGTCGCCCTCCTGGTGGCTGGTTAGCAATATCGACAAACATACAGTCCAACTTCGCTAGAAAACATCTGAAGTCCCAGCTGAAAAGATGAACGACGTGATATATTTAAAATCAATGTAATCATTGCCCGTCATCCTCATCCTCTAGGATCTCGGGCTCAAATTCACAATAAGATTGTACGATGTACTGTCTGGGCAGGACACGGTGCAGAATAACCTGGTGGCAGTGAAACATGGATAGATGTTCTGCCATTGCAAATTCGACGTTCACCGTTTAGTCATTGCGTAGTGTCTGGAGACCTCTAGCATTGGTGGCGCTTGCAGCAAGCAGACTGAGTGTTTTCGAGCAACGTGTTGATTGCCACTTTGTTGCCTATAGTGCCACTTCATCATCAGATTATATAATACGTTGTCTATTCGCTGTTTACATTAGCGTGCTTCGAGAGCAGCAAGGCATTCAGGATTTCGAGAATACTGCGGTTCCGGGCTTCTGAATAGTTCAGTTGAACAGTTCCAGTTGCGAGAACTGGATGACTCACACGGAAAACATCACACACGCTATCAACCAATAAGCGTTGGTTGCGCTCATAACTCAGCTTTGATGCAAACCAAGAAATTCCCGAACGGAAGGTACAAGGTCTGGCTAACCTACAATTTGGAATACAGATATTATTCATGCATTTCAAAGCCTCTTTAATTGAGATTTTGCCTTTCTCAACACAAACTGTTCACACGAAAAAAAAAAGAAAAGAAGGCAAGGGTACCGCGCACGCATTGTCTTATTTGTGCACCCAACCACCACCCAACGAAATGAGAAATCGCCCTGGTGGGCCACCTTGTATGTGGATTTATAGTTCACCACAGTAGATTGAAAGCAAGAGGAGTGACAGCTATCGGTGACATAATGCGCGCAGTCCGGTGCAATCAGGGTTATTGAGCTGCGCTGTACCGGCGACACACGAAGAAAAATAACGTTTTCTGCTTATTGCTGTGTGCACGTGTGGGCTCCGTGTCGTTGGCCTGTGCGTGCCACTGGCTCGGAAAAGCGTGGCCAGCAGTGACCACCAAACGTCACTCTTCTCTTCGCTTTGTGTCGTCCTGTATAGAACACTTGGATTTCGGATAAAACTATATAACATACATAAAGCGATATTACATGTAAAGCGGCGCTGTGGCAAAACACATAAAACGAACCGGAGGTTCGAAGATCCGTTATTGCGTTCCCCGGTTACATGAATGCCCTTTTCTAAAATAAATAAACAATAATAATAATACATTAGTTAAACGTAGACATGTACGTATCGCGTTACATGTAATTGCGTTACTTGTAATCAAATACTTTCTTGAGTAATTTTTCGAGCAATCAGTTACTTTTGAAGTACAGTTTGACTCAAAATAACAATGCTCTATGACAAATTTCCTGTGTCTTTGTTGGGCTATTCTACTGTAGTAAGAAGAAGCAATCCAACTTGGGAGTTGGGTTTCCTTTTCCTCTTTTTTTTTTTTTTTCGAAGCACACAGTGACGGAAATTTTTGCATGAATTGAAAGTAACGGCCCGAGTAACGCGTTACTTTTGTACTCGTTACTCAATTACATTTTGAGTCGAGTAATTTGTAACGGTAATCAACTACTTTCTTTTGGAGTAACGGGCACAAGCCTGGTTAAACGTGATATGCCAAAGAGTTTAGAAAGGCCTAGCTAAGGCGTGATACGGAAGCCTTCTTCAGCATATGCTTTGGACCTGTATTATGGCTGTATTATGTTCTTTTGAGTAACGTTTGATGAAAAATGTTGCAATACTCCCACTCAACGGCTATTCTTCCTCTTAATCAACTAGTCCTCCCCTCTTTCTTAATCGTTTTGAAAATGAAGTCAATTTACACTTTACTAGTGTACTTACCACCCTCAGTAAAGGACGTCGAAAATGCAGAAAGATGCGCAAAAAAAATAAACAGAACAGTTCTATCTTAGTTTGATGCCGATGTACCCGTTGCAATGACACATTTTGTGTTTGATGATAACTATCGAAAGCAAGGGTAATCAATACTTTTTTTTTATTAGCACGCACAGGACGACACTGGAGCGCATGACTGTCGTTATACCATTCCCTCTGGAAACAAAGTTTGTTCTTTTGCAATGTCGTGCATGGTGGACGAGAATGCGGGGAGCACTCTCGTCACGAAACACATTTTCTTAATGAAGGAAGCACAATAAAAAAAGAGTGTACGGGGCAACACCAATCTTCCTCTTTCCATTTGCACGACGTGCAGCTATGTTTACGTTTCTCGTGTCACAAATCGACATGTATGTGCAACAAACAGAGCCACAAATCTTCTGAATTAATCCTAAACTTAGCAACGACATCTTTCTCGACAACCTCCCCGTTACACGCACTCGTTCTTTTTTCTTTTTTTCTCTGTTTTCGCTCTCCGTACGTGTCACGCAAAACGGCCTTGCCGGCGCACGGTATTCGGTGTGACATTAAGAGAAACGCCGGGGTAGGCACGGCGGCAGTAACGAAGCAAAGTGAGCGCAAGTGCTGTGTGCGTTTTCACTGCAATTCAATTGGGCCAAATGGCTGCAGCAACGATGGCACTGATCTGGCGCGAGCCGCCCCTCCCTGACTGGCTGCCATGGCAGGAGCCGCAATCAAATGGATATGGGCTTAAGGCAGCTGCGATGCGATGCATTCCCTGTGGCAAGCAATTAAGGTGAAAAGAGACGTCCAGGGGAGCAAGAGGGAAATACTGCTGCTGCTGCTAGCCAGGAATGCGCTTTTATTGGGCATTGGGTTGCGTCACGGCATGGAGCGGTAGTGCATCGCTGTGGGGTATGTTCGCACAGGTTGGGGACGTGACATATGATAGTGCGTGCAGAGGAAAGCAGAGTCGGCGGTACGTGTTGCTGATGTGTATCTTGTATCGATTGTCCTGCATCGTGTGGTGGATGGTACGTGTCGATATGAGCAATGGTCAGGTACGTTGGGATCATGATTGTGTTACGTGATGAAGCTGTGAACTGCTTATAGCCAAAGTTTTTGGCGCCGTAAATATGGAACTATATCAAAGCTTGATGTCATGGCATAGGGGCACTGCCCTTGTTGCCAGCACTGATGCAGGTTCATGCCATGATATAAGGACATTGCAGGCAATGCACAAGCAGACGGCACTGGCCAAAGCAGCCAAGAAAGATGTGATAAAGATACGGCCCCAGAAAAGCAATCCCCGCTGTTCGAATACAATCAGATGATGTGTGTTGAATCTGGAGTTTGACATGGTAAGTAGGTATCTATTTATCTGTGCCCATGAACGACGTGAGACTGGGTAATGGTACACAGAAGAACAGACGGAAAAGACAAGAGCAGGAGAGGCGGATCTGCGACTGCAGTGGGCCCCATGACCCTTTCGCTTCCCTTCTGCTTCGCATACATATCTTCAGTACCAATGTTTGCGCATGTCAAGTTCACGTTTTGCTGCGATTCCACCTCCGAGAGGAGACACCGTAAAAAGAAAAGAAATAAGAGATAAACTGATGTTCTGAGGCTGGAACAACATAGAGGGGACAGATACAAACAAAGCCTCAAAAAGGATGTTTCTCAAAAAGAAAAGAAAAACTGAAAGAGCACACCACAGTGAACTACCAGTGCCAGCCTCGGGAAGTTGTAGAGCCCATCGTCTCAACGCAGGTCCAAGTCTGCGAGTCCAAGGGCGCCTCTAAGACTGTTCTACACTCCAGGCCATGACAAAATGACTTTACCCCTGCCGCTTCCTGTCTCCCCTTCCTTTCTTCCTTCCTCTACGGTTGGATGTAGGCGACCCGCTTGCCTGCCTCCTCCACATCTAAGTCTGACCTCTGCGGTCTCCTGCAGCTTTGCTGTTGCACATGTTGTAGAATGTGGTATATAGATCCCTGCTTGACATTGATATCGCTTCTGCGCTCTTTCCTGTCTACTGTCCTTCTGTCAAGCTGTGTAGGAGGAACTTGAAAGAATCAATGGAATCTAATAGAAAATGAGGCATAAGGAATAACGAAAGGTCCGTCTTAGAATTCGGCATGAAGTTCGCCTTTCTGCCCTTGCTCACATTTAAGAACAAAGCAAAAAGCTCGCGTGTCGTAGTGCTAGGTGATCGCCTTCCACGCCGAGTCTGGGAGGTGATGTGCGTTCGAATCCCGGCAACGACTATGTCTAAGGTTTTCCCTGGGGTTTCCGGCACACCTTCCAGACGGATGTCGACACAACTCCCCCTGAAGTCGAGCCTGAAGGCATACTAACCCCCCTCTTAGCCGCACTCCTTCCTGCTGTCCTCTTTCCATATGTCCACGTCTGTGCACCGCTCATAGCCACAGTTGCTTCGCGGCGCTAACACTGAGTTAAAATAAACATCCTGCAGTTAAAAGTTGTAGATGAGAGAGAGAGAGAAGGAAGAAGCGATGAAACGTAGACCATGCTGGTGCAACTGGGTGCTCCAGGACACTTCATGTGTTCAAAAGAATCTGGCGTCGCTACAGAGCAGATTTGAATGTTCTTCTGTGCACTTGGAAGAGAGAAACTACTGTGACACTTGTAGGGTGACTTCTTCACTATGAGACTTCAGGCCTGAACTGCTGCTATGGTTCCTCCTTTCACTTTTCTTCATCAGCAAACACAATGCTTGACTGCATTGCACTGTAATACAAATCAGCAAAGAAGGAAGAAAAAAAAAAGGGTTTTCAAGGGGACACATACTTCAGAGCACTCACTGCCATTCCGTTGGAGAAATGCGCCTACCTGCGCTCCGAGGGCATGACGGCTTCGAAGATCGGCAGCCCGTCCAGCAGACTGATTGGAGCGCATGACAAAACGGAAAGCACTCGCTGGGTATTCACTTTTGTCAATTGGTTTAACACGAGCGACTACAATTTCCTCCATGTCACCATTTCTTCTGTACTTCAGAGGCTGTTTTTCGTTTGAATTTAGTTGGATTATGTTTTCGTTACCACTCCATTGTCCTTCGAAGTGCTATCTGCAGTATTGTCAAGAGTCCTTTTAGCGGCTTCGTCAGCGTTTAGGCGTTCGCTAATTGCACCATCATACCAGAAGGACAACCAAGATCAAAGGCATATATTGCAAAATCACGAGAGTCAAACAAGAGTGGTGATAATGGACCCCTTTCATACTTGCTTATGTGAGAGTGTGATCTTGAAGGCGCCACTGAGCATTATCTCTACACTGGACATATGGCGTTCAATGCACCTGATTCAGGCGGAACACCTCTTTCCGAGTGCGTCGCCTGCTTAGGAGAGACGCCACAGCTTGCGCAGCTCGAAGAGTGATTTCGTGATTGAGATGGCACCTATGCACGTGGTGTTTGTTTTGGTGCGCGACAAGAGCGGTTCGCACAAGAACCGCTAGGCTACCACGTGGCTCTACATTTACTCTACTCAAAATAGTGCCTCTTACATTCTTCTTCGCAGCTTCTGAAGGTTGACACGTGCACGGCGTCGCATGTAGTTGAGAATTAGACAACTTTACGCCTGCTTCAACAGAGGGTAAAACACAGCTGTGCTGCCCAAGGGCCGCACTCTGTGCACCCTGAAGAGGGTCACCCTTGTGGATTTCGTCTCTCGCGATTTATGCTTTATAAGACCACGTGACAGCGACCACGTGAACAATAATTTACTGCCTACGATGGCCCTGTAACGCTACCGCATTCAAACGCGTTTGACACAATGTCCCAAAACGCTGCCTTGTTTTGGTATAGTTTGCGACTTTGCTGAAAGAGGCTTCGACCTAAAGGAGCGGCGATAAAAAGAGTTTCTGTGGATGTTTGTTTTTTCCTCTCTCTTTGTGCGTATGATATGTGATGTTTTTGTGCCGCACAGAAATATGTCATGGACATTATGAAAGCCGAGTCAGTTTACAAATGCGTATTGGAGCAATGCACTGTGCTTTGAATTATTCCTGTGGCAAGACGTGGTGAGCAATACGTCCGATTTATGACATTGTAGTTCATGCGCACACACAGCACGTACATATCTCTTGCTTAATACTCTTTGAACACTATTTGTATAAAGAGTGCTCTTATACACTGACGCTAGGGATACAGTGGTGTTTAAAAACACATCACAGCACAGAGCTGCATTGGAAGGTGTGCTGTGGGTGTGTTTTGCGTCCAAGTTACCAAGTGCAGCACGTTCCGCGTGACACAGGTCTCGCGCCTGTCTGACCTTCAGTCAGCATTATCGTATCTGGACCCGTTTGCATAAAAGTTGAGTACGAGTCTCATACTCAATCTCAATAGCCTTTGCTGTGTATTGAGCACGCGGTCCCTGCTCGTGCGGGAGGGGGGGGGTATTTATTTTGCAGGAAAAGTCAGCCAGAAAGGACGACGACGAAAAAACCAGGCAAACCCCCACATGCCCTATGAGAATGGTTTTGCATCGCCTCGACTGGTGGCTCGAAAAACAAGGTGCGTTCCCTCAAGAAATGGCTGGATTTCGTCGCCACCGAAGCTCCATGGATCCAGTTCTCGACCTACTCTCCACAGTTCAACATGCTCGTGCACATCGGCGGATCGTTGTATCGGTCTTCTTGGACAATAACCGCGCGTATCATACCATCTCGCACATCTGTGTGCTCCACGGGTTGCGCTTTTTTGGAGTATCTGGTCACCTCTACAGCTGGCTTCACACGACTTCCTTACGGACCGAACTGTCGCTTTCCACACTTCCCAGGGCCAAAGCCCCAAGCACCCTATTCATCAAGGCGCACCCCAAGGAAGCATTCTCATCCAACACTCTCTAATGTGGTAATGGCAGGACTAAAATCCATAGTTCCTCGCAAGGTAGCATTCTCTGTGTATGCCGATGACGTTGCCCTTTGGACAGTAGGCAAGTCACGACCAGCCATTCAGCGCCGTTTGCAAAGAGCCTTAAACAATGTCCATCTCTACCTTACGCGACTTGGAATGGACCTTTCGCCCGAAAAGTGCGTCGAGCTCCCTTTCACTCACAGGGCTATGAGTAATTTCCCTCTTTGGGTGGGTCCAAAGAAGCTCGAGCCTGTGCATTCCCATCGCTTCCTTGGTGTGGTCCTGGACTCGAAGCTGCGCTGGGCTTGCCACATTAAGCACCTTGAAACCAAAGTGCAGCGATGGCTTCCTGCAATTCAACATCTTTCTTGCTTAGGCTGGGGCTGCGATCAACGCTCCCTTCTTGCCGTTCACGCGGCTTTGGTGAGGGCGACTGTGCTTTACAGCCTTCCAGTCTTGCACAGGGTTTCTACAACATCTTTAAATACCCTTCGGACCCCGTTCGCCCGAAGCCTTCGTCGCTGCCTTGGAGTTCCAAGAATGGCTGAAACGCGGCAAGTCGTAGCTGAAGCTGGTGAACTCCCGGTGGAGGTCTTCCGTGAGCGGGAAACGGCTCGACAATTCCTACATTTGCGTGCGCACGTTCCCCGTCACCCACTCCTCAGGAAAATTCGATACCGTCCTGAAAGTGATTTCCATCACGTAGCACAAAGGACACGCCAGGCTCTCACTGGCCTCATACCTAAGGACGTCACCCCGCCGAACGCCCCCTGATCTCTGCCTATGCCACCCACCTTCGCACGTCTTCCAGACCTCCAGGACCGCAGAGATCAGGTTCCCCCTGAAGTCCTTCGAGCCAATTTTTATGCTCTCGTAGACGCGAAGTTTTCTACCTCTGCCGCCGCATACACCGATGGCGCATCTCGAAATGGCAAGTCCGCGTCGGCATTCGTCATCCCATCCGAAGGCGTAGTTGAAGGACGTCGCCTTTGGCATCATACCTCATCCACAGCTAAGGAACTCTATGCCATACTTTTCTTTCTGCAGCACATCGTTCACTTTACCCCACGGAATTGAGTGGTCTTCACTGACTCAACATCTGCGCTGCAAGCAGTTGAAAATTCTGGCATCCGAAGCTCCTCCGCACCGTTGGTTATGGATGTGTTAATGGCTTACAAACTTGTCTACGAAGCAGGGCACAGGCTCGTTCTCCAATGGGTTCCAGCCCATTGCGGTGTCGAGGACAATGAACAGGCTGACAGCGCCGCCGAAGCAGCTCTCTCGTCTCGGACACGGACGCGTATTGCACTGGTGAGAGGAGATCGTCGGTCCGTACTTCGATGCCTCGTGGCTGCTCTGGCTACCCGCCAACGGACCGCTGACATTCTACCCCCCGCCATGCTGTGAAGAGTTGATCCAGCGCTCGCTTTCCGCATCGCTGCACATATCTCTCATCAAGATGCCACATTAGTTCATCAAATGCGCCTCGACGTGGCCTTCACAGCACAGTGGCGCTACCGCTTGAGACAAATTGACTCTCCTCACTGCAGTCACTGCGGTGCTGTAAAAAGTCTAGAGCACATTCTTCTCCACTGCCCACACTACCAACCTTCCCGAACCGTACTCTAAGCATCCCTCAACGAGCTAGACTCCCGCACGCTCTCTCTCACAAAATTGCTTGGTCCCTGGCCACATCCAGCACACCATCGCTCTGCCCTCAAGGCTCTCTTCACCTTTCTGGACACCAAAGGACTTCGATCCTTATTGTGAAGGGGTGCTCATTATTTCATTCCCCGCATCACCACCAGCAATGGGGTAGAGTATCGCCCCCGGCGATGAAACTCCCCGGCCATCATCCCGTAATAAAGTTGTTGTTTTGGTTGTGAGTCAGCAGTTCGTTTGTGTCCTTCCTTGTCCTTTTCCCTGGTTGCCATTTCTTTTATCATTATGTACTGTTACCAACTACCCCGCATTTCGACGCTCGTTGGGTCTATTTAGGCACTATCGTGGCCAGGGAACAGCCCAGATATCAACCCCATTGAGAACTGCTGGAGGCAAACGGGCAAAGCTGCTGCTGATGAAAAGGCGCGAACACTCTCTGAGCTTCAGAAAGCACTTAGCAACGTATGACACCAGAAGTTGTCTCTCGACTACATCAGGAGCCTGATAATGTCAATGCATCGGCGTTGACAGGCAATCGTTAAAGGTGGTGTCCGGACAAAAGCGCAATTGAACTGAAGTTGCGACCGGAATAGTGGAGCCTGATATACATGTAACCGGGATATTTCGTTTTGAAACATACCCCCCCCCCCACCCCACCCAGTCGGAAACATCAGAAAATGAATTTAATCGGATTTTGCAGCCGGCTCCGCGCTCACGGCTAAATTCAGGCAACAGTGTGCGGACCGACGTCACTGAAGTTGTTTATGAAGGCAGGCTGTCCGTCACAAAATGCTGTCTTCCAAGTCACAATCTGCTGTCGAATAGTCGCCAGAAACATCTGCGTTTATGCTTTCTGCGGTATCGGACTGCAACCAGCCTGACGACGCCGTCAGCTGAGCCATTGGGAATTGCGCTGGCAATGCCAATTACGTCACCGGAAGAGGCGAAGAAGGGAAGGGCCGTTTCAACTGAAAGCTGGCAGTTGGTTACGAATTCGATGTTTTTGAGGTTTTATAAAAAAAAAAAAAATACGAATAAGTTTTGCGAAACTTTTTTGGTGGTTTCTTGGATTGGATTGGCTTGTATTGGAAAAAGAAAGAAAAATAGTCATCTCCAAGTGGATATCACATTAACTTCAGAATTCCTGACTCCTCGCGGACATCACCTATAGGCAAGCGGCGGTCCAGCGATAACTAGCGGGTCATGGCACTCACCCACCTGTCCACTTCTGCCTAATTAACTCCACCATGGACTTATATGAGATGTCGGTTCTTAGTGTTCAATATTTTACTCTTACATCACCATTTCTTCCTTCGCAGCAATGACACAGTTTCTGTATTTTTCACTTTTTTCTGCAAAATAAATTAGAAAGAACATTAATATGGTTAACTTCTGTCGTTGTGGGAGTAGCAGAATTCGTCAGGTGACGACTTCAATATCTTCCCGTTTTATTTATATATTCAAACTCAACTCAAATGATATGGTTAACTTCTGTCTTGCTCACTTCGTACACCATTGTCCACGATCGCAAAGCTTTACTGCATGAAGTTACGTCACTGCACTAAGCCCCAGCCGCTAAAAATAAGCAAAAATTTAGCTGATGCGTTTTTTTTAACACCATTGTATGTCTGCGCGCCACAGCAGTTCGTTTACATCAGGAGTGCTGTGAAATAAAGCAACAAACTTCATTTCCCAAGCCGGAGTACATTATCTTTGCTACCATGCCTCGTCCAGACGTCGCGCTGCAGCGGAGTCATCAGAGAATCACATCAACACAAATATTAACGATTATCGTATTATTGAGCGTTAATATGATTCTTCCAATCTGCAGAGTGACCAAGTGCAACAGGAAGTAGCGCTACGAATTCAGAGTCTCAACATAGGTAAGAATTTCAATTAATTTAACGGTCTACAAGGAGGCTGAAGCAACCCGCTACTCTCATCCACTTCGGCATGATCATGCGCGCACCGCCGCGAGCCCGAGCTTTCGTTTTCCATCACCGTTGACGTTTCATGATTCCACCACCGACGTTCCATCATAGAGTGTAGTCGTTTGTGGTCACTTTCTCTATGATCTGACGGCCCGAAGGGGACCGACGTACTCTACAAGGTGTTCCATACGCGTATGTAAATACCAGCTACTCTGTATCATTAAAGGGTCGGCCATTGATTTTCAATACAGGATCACAGCGTGTGCAGTTGTTTGAGATAAACGACGTGCAGTGCAAGGTGCCTATTACCTGAGAGGGCCAGCAGAGTGCATTACTCTGCTCAGTCAGCAGCGATTTGAATAAACACTCGACGGAGATAACTGGTTTCACTTTAAGTTGAACACAATAGGGCTATAGGAAAGAGTATGGCAACTATTATCTCGCTACACTCTAGGAAATGATGCCACGTGACGGTTCAATAACGCCATCAAAGTGACTACTCATTTGAAGGAGTACAGTCTCTTGCACGAAAGTCTCGTTATTTATAAACAGGTGCTCCTAACCGTTCTTTGCCGTGATCTAAGCACCGTCGGCTTCTTTACATTGCTTTTTTTACGTTTTTGTCTCGTCTTTATTTATTTATTTATTTTTCGAGTAGATATTACAGATTTGTATTGTGCATTAATTACACACGCCTCCTTGACGGTTCATATGACTGGGCCGAAACCTACCACTTGGAAAGGTGACCGCATCAAGGCTGTGTCTTGATTGGATTGATGACAGGAAAGAAAGAAAGAAGGAAGAAATGGTTCCATAGCTGGGTAAACACTACTATACTCTTGACACAATCGCGGGTAGCCGTGGAAGACTTTCTAAACGCAAAATGAAAGAGCGCTTGCGTCGATCCCGTCGTATGATCGTGTGTATGAGTGAGAAAAATGTAAGAGTGAAAGGGGGATGAGTGAGAGAGAGTGGTTGTTGTGTCCCTTCAGATGACGCACCCTTGGAAGTCACAGGGGAGGTGTGTTAGCTTAGCTCAATGGTAGAGCCCTGGACCGGTAATCCAGAAAATGTGGGTTTGAGTCCTACAGCTGGCTAACCTTTTCAGTGACTTCCATCTTTCATCGTTAATTTCTTAGGCAATTTGAGGCTTTGTATGTATTTGCCCTTTTGCCCTATTTGTTGTTCCAGCCTCAGAACATCAGTTATCTCGTTTTCTAAATGCAAGCACGTCTTTCGCCATTCGCAACCTTATTTTTGCACACGTGGACCGAATTTATTTTCGTTTGTCTCCCACAAGTGACTCGAGCGTCCTTCGCACAATGCAGGCTTCATTTTCACACGCGAAATGTTCGAAACGCTCCCCCTCTCCTGGCCAAATGAAGTTGAGCGATTTCCATTAGTGCGGCCCCATCATCGCTCCATTTGCGCGTCACACCAATGCACTCCAGCTTCAAACGAGTACCCAATATACAGCGACCACTATACACGAGCGGTGCAACACGAGAAAACCCACGAGAGAACCAATCACGCTCGCATTGCCTCGCATCACGTGACGCCCATCGAGCCAATTGAGGCCCGTCATCCACAAAGGGAACCCCCATTTCGCGGGAAGAACTCTTGTTTTCGACCCCCTTCCTATATGAAGAGAGGGTGAGACGAAAAGGCTACCGCTTGCCCAGGAGGACTTCGACCAGCGACCGATGCATTTGCAAAGTGCGTTTCGCAGCATGTTTACTAAAGGGTTTTATGATGAACCTTCCTCCCTAATACAGCAAAGTGCTGCCAGTTAGAGCTTCGACTCGGTGGATCTCGCTTTTTCTTTTCCTTTTGTATTACTTTTCGTGGGCCTTTCTTCCTAATTTCCTCTTGCCCTTGCAGAGCCAGAGTGCTGTGTGTGTTTGCCGTACACGGTATTGCTCTTTGTATGGTAATTAGCGTAATGGATTTGGCTGGTCGGCCAGGGCTATGGGCTGAGTGTTAAATGGTGTTTTAAGCAGAATAAGAGGAACAAAAAGAAGATCGTATACGCCGTCCATTTCGACCGGCTTCGGGCCAGTGTCGAATTACATTAGGCACGTTGAAACGGTTGCTGTGCGCAGCTGCTGCTTTTTTCTTCGGAGACTTTCTAGCTGTGAGTGCGCGTGTGGTCGTGGGGTTAAGGGAGAGATTCTCAATTTGTACTCAGCTCAGTCAACTTGAAGGGCGTGCCTTAAAGAGTGAGTGAAGAGGTAGGGGTATAGCAGGGAATTGAGTAAGGGACGTCAAAGTGAAGCTGGCGCGTGATTCAACAATGATGTCGAATTTCATCCGTGGGAAAGACGGGAGATGGCGTCCTATGACGTGTGCTGGGTGCGAAAGATGTCGCGTTGCACAGGAATATGGAAGATAGCTTGATTGACACGAAGGGGTAGACTGTTGAACATCGGTCAACCATACAGGACACTCTCGTAAACGAAATTGGCTTTGTTTGCGTTTCTTGTTCTGTCGTAACGCCTTCATTTGTTTGTTTGTCTTTATTTCGTTCTCCTTTTCTTCTTACATATGTGAACTGAGCCCTCTATTTTTCTTTTCTTTTTTTTGTTATGTTGAGTAACCGGGTACATCACCCCCGTGACGCTGGCAGGGGTGACACGAGACCTTGCAATAATTACTTCACAGGGCACAACAAGAAATGATTGCATCTTTTGGGCATTGTGCCAAACACTTGAAATGCTGTAGCTTTATGGGGTCATCTAAGGCGGTAAATGTTTGATCAGGTGGTCAATACCACGTGATCCTGTAGAGCTACGGCCGGACCAACACGGTGACTGACCCCTGGTGATTGACCGCAGAAGAATCGCTCTAAGAGACGACGCGTGATAAATCCCTGGTTAAATGTAAGTGGTGAATTACATTGTTTAATAAAAATTCTTAAGGAATATAGCTTCAAACAATGCAGTATCGATAACTCATGAGAACTTCCTCATTCGTTGAACCGCAGCACCATCGTTTCGTGTACTCGTTTGCTAAGGAATATAAATGATACGAATAATATTGCAAGACATCTTATCAGGGCGCCAAGTATGCTGACAGTGGCACAACACTAGAAGCAAGTCTGGCTCGCCTGGACGGCCGGTCATTTGACCTTGTAGAACTCCTGGGTCCTCAGCCATTCATCAAGCGGCTGCATTGAAAGCGCTCCTACGTTTCCTCGAAGAAACTCAACTGATTGACATTTTGTGACACCTTCTGGTCCCTTGTTTGTGACAACAGTTCCCACTACTGGGTTTTCTCCCCCCCCTTTTTTTTCCCCAACTAGCTGCGGCTAAGTGGCCTGGGATAGCCAGTCTGGCTTCGTCGTGACTAAAGTCTCCATTTTTTTCTTCTTGTTATCACATCATATCACATACATTATCAGGCATGGCGTTACCCAAAATCATGCAATACCATATACGCGCTGCCTCTTGCGCAACACCACTCATACAGTCATCTTCTGTGATTCATCTCATCATTCTTTCACCGTTTGTTAGTCATCTTTTTTTTGTCATCTTTGTCTTTAATCTGCCTCATCCTTCTTTCATCATCTGGTAGTTTTTCGTTTTTTCCTACTTCTTTTTCTTTTTCTTTATTTCTTATTTCTTAATTTTCTTTCTTAATTTCTCTTAATCTTTTTGTATTTCTTTAATTCTTATCTTATCTTTTTTATTTATTTATTATTATTTCTTATTTCTGGAATAGCAAGCCGACGTCCCGTTTGGCTGACCTTTCCCCGTTTTTTTTTCCCTTTTCGTCTAATAAACATATCCCCCCCCCCCCCCCCACTCAAACAGAAGCTGCAACCAGTCGCCATGGAAACTGTGCACAGTCTCCGAGACAAAAATCCACGCGCAGGCACACAACAAACGCCAACACCTTCTCTCCCACGACGCCAACTCAGCACCAAACTCTCATCCGCACTCCCCCTCGTGCAAACCAGACGAGACACAACCGCGTGAATATGCAACAGCCATGTTCGGCCATCCGTACATCCATACATGCAATGAAACGTAAAGGGCTATACAGTCGCCCATCCCGACACGGAGGACGAGGACATAGTAAAAAACCATGGATGTGAAATAGCATTCACTTAGAGTTCCTTCTTCCGTCTTAGTTCGGACGCAGTACTCACTTATGGCACGCACTTTACTAGCGACGAATATATAAGCCATTAAGATGGCCAACAAAATGCACGGAGAGCTTTTTTCTTTCGGCGCGTTTCATCTCAAAGTAGCTCCAAGCGAAAGTGCTTCTTTTAGTCTTCATTCTCTCGAAGAGAAGAAGAAGCTCGATTGGCAACTTGTTCCGAGCTTTGTTCTGCTTTTTCAAGTGCGATTACATCTGGAGAGCGAGCTAATGCGTTTCGCTAAAATGTGTTCAGGCGGAAAGTGAACGAGGAACGTTCCGTAATGTATTGGGACGTCTTCAAGGTGCTGCTCAGCTCATATTTGATCGAAAATGTTTGTTTAGTTGGTCGGGCGCTGCGCGCTGTGATGCAGTGCAAAGGGACATCGTTGCTGCGTGATGGTTTGGTTGGTTTGGAAGGTAGGAAAAATAAAATGGACGATGTGGCGTTCATGAAGAGAGACAGCTATTCCAGTTCTATCAGAGATGCAGTAAAATAAATAAAATGATAATTGAAGAATAAAAATGAACGCATCACATGGTTGGGTGTCAGTGAAGTGGTGATGATTATCACCATTGTCACCATCTACGCATCTCCACCCTTCATCCTCGATCCTGGCCTGCACGCCATGCTGTCGTCTAGAGCTAGACCACCGTGTGTGGTTCCAGTGGATTCCGGGCTACGGTGGTATCTCGTGGAATGCGCTCGCCGATTCTGCGGTCAGGTGTGCTCGTGCAGCTGGGTCTGTCACTTCCGTTCCGCTAGTTCCGCTTTCCCTGTCTGTCTGCCGGCTAGCCATTCGCCGATACTGCTCGAATAGCTCTTGAGCCTTGTTCCAAGCCGCCGTCAGGACGAACTCTTTTCTGCGCTCGATTGACCCGACGATGGCACACTCTGGTAGGCCACTACCCCAGGGAGGAAAAGTCTTTGCTCCACAGGCTTCTACTGAACCTGGCGCGAACTCCACTGCTCCTCCTTAAGATGGGCCACCTTTCATCATCCATCGTCTGCTTTTGGCAGTGCCATTGCTCGTCTGAAAGGGAGCATCCCATCTCCCGCGTCTATACCATCCTACGCACCGGCGACGTGGACTCGAAAGACCCAGTGCTTACTCTACCATTCCTGGTTTCCAACGAAAGAAAGACGTCCCCGCAGTCATGTCCCACCAGCTCACGCTGGAGCATCTCGCCTCAACACATCGACTAAGTCGCCATATATACACTGGTGGCTCAGTAACACATGATAGTTAAAGCGCGGCTTTCTACATCCCGGATGAAGACCTGGGGCATGATTTCAAACTCTTCTATGCAGTGTCCCCGACAGAAGCCGAACTGTTCGGTGTCCTGGCACCACTGGAGCATAGTATCGGATCAGGGGCACGAAACGTGAGTCATTCTTACCGACAGCGAGGCGTCATTACATATATTGTCGTCATCTCGCCCCAGCATAATAAGCGATTTGCACACCATGACACTTCAGAAATTCAATCAACTCTTAGCCACTGGTTTCAACATCACGTTTCAATGGGTGCCTGGCCACATAGGTCTGTATAGAAATACCCGAGCAGACGCAGTAGCGAGACGCGCTGGGTCTGATGACAATTCGACCCTGGCACCTCTGTCGCGTACAGCCTCCACATGCCGTCTACATATTTGCCATCGGTGTACCACATGTGCTCGGCAGTTCCGTGCCTAAACTACGACTTACAACCCATTCCTACAGTCTATCGACCCATTGATGGAGTTTGTCCCCGCTTACCACAGCAGCCGTAAAGAAGAATCCCTTTTTCCACCGCCTACGACGCAATGTTGCCTGCACATCCTCACTTCTCTTCAAAATGGGTCGGCTAAATTGACGGAACTGCAATGTCTGTGGCGTGGAAGCTGACATCCCACACCAGCTCCTGCATTGTCAGCAGCACCTTCACCATAGGGGCACCCTCCGTTGCCGTCTGCTCCAGATTGGCTGTAACGACTTTTCGTTGGCCGCCCTCCTTGGCCCCGTCCTGCACCCCAACCAGTGGGCTGTCACTGCCGCTCTCCTCAGTTTTCTCCGAGTCTCACGACTCGTGAACTGCATGTGACGTTGTTCTAGTGTCTCTTTCCTTCTTTCTTTCTTTCCTTTTCCTTTCTTTCCTTTTCCTTTCTTCCCTTCTTTCTCTTTTCCATTTTTCTTTTTCCTTTTTGTTTTGGAATAGCAAGCCGGCTCTTTGCTTGGCTAACATTTCCTTTCTTTTTTTTTTCTTAATAAACATACAGGGTGTCCCACCGAAAAAGGGCCGAGCTAAAGAAAAAACGGCGTGCTCTACAGAAATGGAACTAGCTGTACGTGCTTGTCAGTTGTGTGGTCTATCCAAGAATCTTTTTTTCATCGCCCCCTTGTCAACTTTTTAATTATCGGTTTTAGCTTTCAGATGTGAATGAGAAAGTTGTAGTACATGTCGAAAAAGACGCAACTGAAGTGGTTCGAGGTTGCTATGACTTGTGGTTTCGCTTTTTCGCGGGTTTAAAAATTGGTTTCAGAAGCCGCGCGCACCACAGAGCGCTCCCCATAACTCGGCGCCCGCGCGCGACGATTGCAGAGCACTCAAGGGGTGCTGAAAAAAAAAAAATTTTTGGATCAACCACACAACTGCCAGGCACGTACAGTTGGTTCCATTTGTGTAGAACACTCCGTTTTTTCTTTAGCCCCTGGCCCTTTTTCTGTGGGACACCCTGTATACCCCCCATCTGCCCCCTCTTTCATGTTGAAGGAGATATTCCGCACGTGATGCTCCACCGCACCCGTTACCGCCAACACTGTCTTCTCGTGCGGTCGCGCATCGCTCGCCTCAGTATCTCGGACTTTTCCAAAGCTACGTTGCTAGGCCCCACACAGCGTAGTGAGGTGACCAAGGCTCTTCTTCAGTTACTGCGGGTCTGTGGCCTTCTGGGTTAACTGTAAACTGTGTCCAATTCCGTGTTTGGTTCCTGGGAGGTACCCGGGTTCCGATTCCCGTGCCGGCGGTGCTGTCAGGGATTTTTCCTGGGTTTTCCTCTGGCACCACTACTAACCCCATCACCATGACAGTGAAGTCCTGGACGCAGGACATCCATCAGCTGAGTAGCTGTAAAAAGGTGCACGGACGCCTGCAGGGCTTTGCTCGGGGACCAAGGACACATGACCTTCGTTGCGTCAGAAGGACGTCTGTCTAAGGTTGCCTGGAGATCTTGCCGCCGCTGGTGATATCGTCGACAGTACTCTATGATACGTCCCGTGTACTCTACAGACACACACATATGCGGCACACATGTGACTTTCGATAGGTTTTAAATATTAGCTAGTTTTAGTGAATCGTTTTCAGTCAAACGGTTCTCGAACGGTTTCGCGGAGGACCAATGAGAAGAGGGTCTGACTGCGAATGGAATCTTCTGATTGGACAGGGGGCAAGACCGTTCGCGGACCGTTTAATTGAAAACGGTACACTAAAACTCCCTATTGTTTTGCTGATTTGATAAATGAGATTGATTATGTCGTGGCTGTACAGCTTAAAAGGGCTACTCATATCACTGCTTCAATGTCATTCGCTAAGAACGTACAAAATGTCCGACGAGAAAGACAACTCCCTTCCTACATCTCTACCGGTTCGCTGGATTTCTACCCATCTACCGGCGAGAAAGAGTTCGTTTTTTTAAAAAAAATAGGATGCATGGCATAAAAGTTAGCAGCCACCTGGAATGACATATTTATTTTTTACCACAGTGTGGTAGTCCGCGTTCCTGTCACGCATTAATTAAGCAAATTGTATGTGTTAATTGAACTAGGTAATTGGCTAAGCAAAGATAGGATTTTTCTTCGTCAATTCAGAGACCTGTGGCCATAACACATTACTCCAGTCAAGTTACTGTGTTTGCCATACGGTTTCTAGAAAAATTGTTACACAAAAATCCGTCACTTGCCGAAGTGTGCTCGCTGGAAGTTGCTTTCGTCGGACTTGTGGCCCGTCTACGAACTTTCAGGTGCAGCGAAAACGAAACGAGAAGTACTCAGAATTCTAAATAAGCGCCCACGATGCAACGCGTGCGCAAGTAACACTGGTATTGCTTGAAACCGTCTATCGCGCGAAAAAGAAAAAGAAAAAAAAAAGTATTGTCAAGTGGGCTTCGCCTCACGCTCGTAAGTCTCCGGTGAAGCCAATCTCCTGTTCTCAAAAAGGTCCTGTAAAGATGGCTTCACTTTGCACTCGTAAGCCTTAGTTGAAGCTGACATACAAAATGGCGACGCCAACTAAAGGAATACTTAATGCCTTAATGTATCTTTAGAGTACCCTCTTGCACCGTTACGCTTCGTATGCAGCGAGTTGTTTCTGATACTGCTACTTATCGTTAATTTATTATTAGCTCGTAAGCGATGTAGTCACTGCCACCCTCCCGTTAATTAGTCACCACGCTTCTTATTTGCTGAAAACGGCATGCCATAAAGAGGGAAGAAGTAAAAACTTTATGCGCGTCAACGTGTATACCAAGCAGATATATGCGCCCGAAAAGCTGTCTTCCCTAGCACAAACGCAGCAGACGACAAGAAGAGTGCATTAGTGTCGCCATCTGGTGGAGACAGACCGAAGGTTTCGTGACGCGTTCCGTTCCATTTGCTAATTGGAAATCCTCATTAGAAGTGCTCTTCCCTCCCACGTCGTCCTTCGTGTAATGTCTCCTCTCTGTTAGATTCGTGCCAGAGCCACGTATGGCTGGAATGGAACATTTATTGCACCCGTATAAGGTTTAACTGCGTCTACAGAGCCGAAACGGCAACTCTCAATTGCTTGGAAAGAGCCGACATTCGCCTACGTTCCGTGCACCGTTGAGTTAAGAGCGCTCACCGTGAACTATATGATGTATTACTCTTATGAGAAGGTATTATTTATTTATTGTGTGTGGAAGTAAATCATGATGAGGTTTGTCTTCTTGAATGCTAAATCGAATGGGGCTCATCTCATAGAGTCAATATTACAACAACAGATGTATCAAATAATAAGAATACCAACAGAGTTATGTACAGCCCCCGTCAACCTTAATTATAACACTAGAAAAATTTGTCTCATTTCCGAGCGCGATAACAGTCACCCTTGGGGCACCGGGAGAATGTTAAGTGACCTTTTTTTTTTTTTTTCAGTGTTATTATTAAGGTTGACGGGAGCTATACGTATCATTAATTAATTATATTAGATTATGGTACTTATGATAATATGTGGATGAATTATATAGGTTTAATTAATATTACGGTGTTTTTATTCTGTACACACATTTTTTATTAAAAAAGCTAAGGGAGAAGCATAAATGCCGTTTTTGTAGTTGAGATATACGGCCAGGTGGACATTCCGTCGAGGACAGCACGTATGTAACGACTGTATGACTAATTAGCTAATTCATTAATTAACTCTTTAATTACGTGGGCAAAAGGAAGACAACAGAATGGGAGACAATCCTCGTTGAAAGCCATTCTTTTAAAAGTCGTAGAAATATTCATCGCTGCATATTCCTGTGTAAATGAGCCGAAACCAAAACTGAGCGCTTCAGGAGTGCATTGCCTTCATTGTCGTCAGTTTATCTGGGCCGCAAAGCGGTAAAGGTAACAAGGTAATTTGAGAAGATTTACAATCCGTAGATTGCAACCGCAAAGCGGTGGTGCTGATGCTTCTGAGAGAGGTCGCCGTTGTCGGCCTCACAAAGGTGGGCAGCGTTGCGATTAACGCTCTGGGGGAATGTGCGTCCTGGGCCGACTTCTAACGGAACTGGGCCGACATATGTCTGACAGAGTAAAACCCGGGAAAAACCCCAGACAACACAGCGGGCACCGGGACTCGAACCCGGGTACCTCCCAGTCTCGACTTGACATGGCCAGCGCGCTAACCACTCAGCCGTAAAGCGGTGGTGGCGGTGGTGGTGGTGATAGGGCTTGCCGTTGTCGGCCTCACGTATGTGGCCGCCGTAAAGCGGTTGACCTGGCCGGCAGATCAGCATCTACTCCAATCATCTCTATCGCTCCAAAGCACGTGACCCTCTGACGTGAAATGGAGCGCAGTCCTCCCTTCGCTTTTCGCGTGGTTTCGATTTCGGCTCATTCGCATAGCAAACTTCTGCGACCGATATTTCAACGCTCGTTTCAGGACTTTTTTTTTAAAATAGAAATGCTTTGAACGAAGATTCTCTCCTATGGCGCTATCTCACTTTAACCGAAAGTCCCTTCGTTAAAGAGTTAGTTAAATAATTTCAGGTAATAGTTGTGGGGCGGGATCCCTACTGTAGACAACTGCCAGTTGCGGGTCACAGCGGTAAGAGCGCATGATGAGATGGCGCATGCCGCGTCCGTAGCACTTGGTTGTCGCTCAAACACGCCTCCTCAACAACGACGCGTGGGACAAGTCCCATGTCGTCAAGTCGTAATCTGAGTGTCTCGTGTCTGGTGCCAGAAAAGGGTTTTGTGAATGCGTCTGCAATCATAGCTCCTGTCTTGCAGTAACACAGCTGGACAGTCTCGTGTCGCACTAAGTCACGCAGGTAGGGGTGCCTGATATCAATGTGCTCGGTTCCTGCTGAAAGTCCTTCTGCGAGCGTTAGCTTGATGTAACCTTGGTTGTCTTCATGCATGTAAGTTGGTCTAGAGAAGTTGAGTCTGAAATCCAAGAGTAGCTGATGAAGCCAGATAACTACTTGAAAAGCGACTTTAGCGGATACGTATTCAGCTTCTGTGGAGGAGAGGGCCACGGAAGACTGCACGAAGAGATTGGGCTGTTCCTTAGTTTGGTGAAATGTCCACTTGTCGATTTCCGGTCAGACAGGTCACCGACCCAGTCAGCGTCCACGTAGCAAGAAAGTTCGATAGATGATTGTGCAGACACCTTTAACTTGAGGTCTCCGAGTCTGTTTGAGGTAGCGGAGAATCTTTTTCAATCCAATCACTTTGGCGCGTGTTGCTGCCAGTGGCACAACATCCAGTACTTATATGCTGGCATGTAACTACGTAAAGCAGTTACATGAATTTCCGCCTGGGCACCTGTGAACACACCTGTAAAAACTGTATCTATCTATGCTGCTCTCGTTGCTTTTTTTTATATATAAACCATTTGTAATTATTATTATTTTTTTCAAAAACACCCCCTACTATAAGAGTATACGTTCTCTCAGAGGCTTTACGTTCCCCAATTCTCCAAGGTCAAATTCTTGAAGCTACAGAAGGAAATGGCAAAGAAGTGTTACCTGGGACTGCTAAGGCGGTTGCCCCGCGAAACAACTGTGTAGTGCAGGGAAGCAGCGCGATGTTTGTGAAACATTCTGGAGAACAATGTCGTAATAACGTGAAGCAATAAACGTCGCAGTCACAAAAGAAAATGTAAGAATCAGAGTCACACAGTAACTAGCACACAGTAACTTTCTTCACAGTAACTAGCATGATTACCTGTGTATTCTAGATTGAAATCTTATCTCGAGTCATCAGGTTACCTCCAGCTTCAACTGCTAACAACATTTCGAACCCCTCTCATTGAGGGTTCAATGGTTTGTGCACACTTAATTCTCGCAGCTTGAATCAAAACTTCCCTTTAAGAACTGTCTACCATCTCGCACTTTCGAAGGCGTTATTCGACACGCTTTTAAGGTGAACGCGTGCTCAGGAATTTTTTTTTAAATAAAATGCTTCTTCGGCCGTCTCTGTATGCCGTGTTAGCATAAATATGCTGGCGCCATAGCCAGTGACATCATCTAATAATCAATGGCGTCACTCAGTTACGTGGGTCACGTGACGCCTAGTCAAGAGGAGGAAATATCTGTTTATTTACAAACATTTGACCTGGGTGACATCCATTAGGGGTCTGCTGCTCCACTGCCAAGTCAAGTAGTGGATATGAGATGGCTGACACGCTGAGTACGGTGACACGTTCGTGAATATAAGCGCATTTAATGGTTTTCATTACTTGTTGTCCGTTCGCATTTGCGTATACGTGCAGCCCGCTTTCGTTATGTAATATCAGAGTGTTTAGAGACAGTTTGAAATGAACTCAAGGAAAATTCACTGATTCACCGTCATGTGGCGTTGAGCGAAGGGCTACGATGTGATGTGATATTGCTATGTGATATGTTAAATGATGGGGTATAGACGGGATGTAAGCAAGGCCCACCATGATGTGACGTGTCAATTAATTTCTACATCAGCGCCGAGCTAGGATTTATTAGTATTCCGATTGACGTCTCGAAGCATTGTTTTTGTTTAGTTTTTTCAGAAACCGAAAAACCAAAAACAAACATGAATGCTCTCAGGCTGCACATTGAAACCTTTGTCGAATAATAAGGGCGCACGTTCGCATACATTCGTCCCCGGAGCAAATATTATAAGCAGTGAGACACAAAAGGTGGATGGAGGAGAAATAATTAATTTGTGCCCGACATTCTCCGGCACTAATGAGCGAATCACATATGAAAACTTCTTCATTAGTGAAGCTCAGTCCCAGGCAATGCATGCCGCGATGGAGGGTGTATAAGCTATTTCTTTTTCTTCTCTAGCTCATTATATGCTTTATTATCCTGCATATATTACATATTTTTTTCTGCCGTAATTATCATTTCGGAAACTCCTCGCCTTAATTATTACGCTCTCGTGGAAGAAATTAATGAACAAGACGTATTCGCAGCACTTTCTTTCGTTTCTCAATTCTTATTTTTCTTCTCCCGTGCGGCGCTTGCTACTGTGAGCGCGTAACGTGCTTTGCGTTGCGTGCGGGGCAGTGGTAACAGTGTGCGCGGCTGTCGGTGGCACAAACAATGTTTGTAATTATCCTGACAGTGTTCGGGCGAACTAAGCGAGAGTCGCCAGCTTGTGTGCAATGTGTCTTTGCTGATATACGTGGGCTAAATAATGTCCGCTAAGCTTTCCTGGGCTAAGCCTTCCTATATACCCACCCAAGGTCCAGTTGTGTCGTGCAACCGCATGTGTTTGTCGATAGCTGCAGGTGCTTGAAGAGGTGCATCTACGTATCGCTTGGCGAGCGATGGTATCTCGGCAGCTCAGTGGAAATCTGACGAAATGCTTGAAACGTCGTTGTCCTATACTTTTTGAGGCAATAAAATCAAGTCACCAAAAATCACCTCCTCCTTATTTCTTCTCATATACTTCACGATCTCAGAAATGACACCTCACGCTTTCCAGATCCATTATTTTTTATTTATTTTATTTTTTCTTGCGTACAATAGAAGTATTTTCTCGGGAATATTTTATCCGGAGAAGTATTTTCTCAGTCGGTATCGTACTGACTTACTGAACTCAACATTTGTTCCCGGCCGAGAACTGTAGTAATGGGGGAGGAAAACATGGCTTACGTATGTATACAAGATTCCTGCCTCACGTTAAAGAACTCCTAGGCGGTTGACATTATCCGCAGTCCTGCCCTGCGAGGACTTTCTGCACGTTCTGCACGTTCCGTGCAGCATGTCGCCAAACACAAACTTACGTTTATTCACCTTACGTGTAAATCTACTCGAAATTTTTATTTTATGAGTTATGTACGTTAAACGCAGTTTGACTTGAGCTACGGAATAATCCATTATAATTACAAGCTGTATCCGTGACACTGAAATGCTTCTACCTCCCATCTATATTTCTACCGGTGTCCTAAAATGTGATGGAGTTCTACTGTAATTTTATCGATTTTTGTACAAATTGGTTAATAACGGATCGATTTATTCATTCCATTTAATTCTGCTCTTTCTTCTTTCTATTCAGAGTCTGAAAAGATGCCCATTGACATGGTGTGAAACAAGTGCCTTTGCGTAAGTCCCATTTTTGTACCTTATATGTGTGTATTTTTATCGTTTTGCTGTTTCCAGCTCAATTATATACAATTACATTATATATTATTACAATTTTTCTTCGTTTTTGTTCTTCTTCTTCTCACGTTAGAAGAAAGATAACACAGAAATATCAGAATACTGGGGTTCATTCTCAGTGCAATACTAATTTCAATGAAAACCTATTCATTCAAGGAAATGTTACCGGAAACCAACACAGCCGTGGGCCCGCATCCCCGTAAATATCCCTCACTCCAATTGTGCTTCCTGCATTATGTAGACAATCTGCTGAGTGGATGGCAACCATGTTCGGCCCGAAAAACGTGCATGGCATGGCCACTACTCGGAGCAATTGCTGTGGTTAGATCCCATCATTACCTCGTAAAGTGAGCCTAATTATGCCCGCTTGCGCGACAAAGGTTTCTCGTTAGGGTTGGTCCAATTGCGTTATGCTTGCCTGAACCATTCATTCGCGCAAGCTCCTCGGCGGACCCGTTTCGGACTCGAATTCCGCATTAACTCTAATTGGTGCTCACCGACGTGTTTTTGGGTTGCGGTACCTCCGTAACCAGGCTGTGTTTTATGTCCGACTTTAATGACTGTCTCGATATTGTAGGTGATCTGTCGCTTCTTTTTTATGAAGGCAGTAGTTCGAGAAGGTCTCGGATATACACTCCAAGAACAAATAAACAAAGGGGGGGGGTAATTCCAGTCTCCTGGATTGCATTTACTCCCTATTTTAGTGCCCTGGCCGTGAAATTTACTCCCAACACTGCAAATAATCCGTAAACATCGCCTGCAGTGTACTGCGTTTCGTCCCCACAGTGGCTAATAGTTGTGGCAATGCATTTAGTTCTCGAAAGGACTAAATTTAATATAAATATTATTACTGTTATCACTAATAATATTCTTATCTCAGAGTGTACAGGTGTTGTGAATGAGTCGATCGTTCTCGCTTATCATTGTAGATAGGATAAAGCATAAACCAGATGTGCTGTTTGAGGTTTCCCCTGGGGTTTCCGAAGACTTTCCGGACGAATGTCGCCACAGTTCCTCCTGAAGTCTGCCAAGGACGCATACTAAACTCCCTGTGCCCCCACTCCTTCCTGCTGTCCTCTCTCCATTTGTCCCCATCTGTACGCCGCTCATAGCCACAGTTGCTTCGCTGCGCTAACACGGAATAAAAAAAATAAAAATGAAACAGAACTAGAAGGAAGCTGCGTTTCTATCGGCATGTAAAAGTTTCAACACTGACATTAACGGTAGCTGGAAGACGGTTTCTTGTAGATGCGCTGAAACGTTCTATTTTGCTTTGCGCTGTCTTGCAAGTGAAGCGACTGCACCTGTTTCAGATAAAACTGTTGCCATCTGCCTTCGTGTTTTATAACAGGGATGCCGCATCGTTAAATGCGGGGCCTCTCATTATGGAACAAGAATGAGCGCTTCGTTTTTGTCTCAGGACGCATACTAATTTAAGATCGAATCGGGGAAAATCTACAGCTACTCAAAACGTTTTGTGTTCTTTTTAAATTTTGCGACTAAGATTGCTTCATTTCGTTCGCTCTTAGAGCCTTTGCAAGAATGAAATATGTAGTTTTTATTTTTTTTATTTTATGGAGTTGGAGTTGGAACGAGAAAAGAAAAAAATTGAGATGGAGGCTCCTACAAAACACTAAAGCCGGCTACTGCCTACAAAACACTTGAAGATAAAAAAAAAAACAGTATGTCTAAAAACTTAGAGGCACTGGAATGTCCACAAGAAATCTCATCAAAGCAGCTGTCGCACGCTGTCTAAGATCCGTCGGCCATTCTCCGAGGAGCTACCCTAAGTCTGGAAGACGGTGGTCATTACGCAATAATGCTTCGAAGTTCAGAATGGGGAGAATACAACAGCGCATAAACAGCAAAGAATAGCGCAAATAGCATTCAGTGCGGTACAGCTACGTCGATGGCCACTTCTGTTACGCATCTGTCCAGTCATTTGTCCCCTTCGTATATCAGCCCTCTGTTAATTGGGTACTGCGATACACTTACAAATTGTGCTTCGTTGAGAATAAAATATATTAATACCAATTATTATATAGCTCGCACCTCCTCCTCATTAGCCACGAAGTAAGTAAGTATTATGTAAAAAAAAATTTAAAAAAAGTATCGGCGCAGGGTGGCTGCTACTACTGGCGCCTGCATCTACATGTCATTTCGTACGCGGCGAAGGTGTTACAAGCGGCAGCCGCTATCTTTTAGGAAAGAAACTTAGCGCCCAAAATGACCTACACGGTTTCTATTGTATGTTCAGTGTCTTCTGCTTCTAGTAGCAACTAACTAAGCTTCTGCTTCTTTCCCTGGCTTCTTCGAGGTATCCTAATGAACGGGATGAGAACCAAGCATAACACAACACACCACTACCACCACGCCCAATTCACAACCAAATGCTCCACCATAGACCGGAGTGCTCACATTACACTCCACCTCTGTTGTGCCATCATTAGGGAACCTGTAATCGAGATGGTCTCATCCAATCTCGTCAACCACGCTCTAGTTATCAACCACCAGTCAGGAGACTCTTCCGTCGCCTAATCCCACCCGAGAAAGGAAACAAACTTTTTCCTAAACGAGATGCCCTCATGGCTGCTGCGGAGATATATGTACATATATAAAAAAAGGGAAGATTGTCCCTACCCTCTACAGGATAGGGGTCCCACTCCAGCACGCCACGGGACTGCCTCCCCAACCACCTAATTAGGTTGAGATTAGGGATCCGTCCAATGCTTTTATGGGGTTTCTGTCCTCTAATTATGAAGTTCATTACTTTTTCATCACGGACATCCGTTAGGGCGTAATGAGAAGACTAATTAGTCCTTAAATGAAGGATCGGCGACGACGCCATCTTGCGTCGCGCGAGAGAGACTTTTTCCCAAAGAGCAAGAAAACGTTTTGCCTCCCTCTCACTCACCGGGTCGAGCCGTTCCTTAATGACAAGTCGCTAATTATCTTTTGTGCAAGCTGCGTGCGTCTCTTATAATTAATAAAATCGATTTTTGCTCTCTCTCTCTCTCTCTCTTTTGCGCGTGCCGCACGCGCGCGCCCGCCCGCGCGCCTTCGCCTGAGCCGAAACGCGCGCGCACACACACACACACACATACACTGTATGGCACGCGAAGAGAGAGGACGCTGTAGCTCATTAACTCGGGAGGCCGAGATTTTAATTTGCGTAGCGGGTGCTGCGGATAATAATGATGGCGGTGCCCGGGCGCTTGTTCTCTGATGAGGCACTTTTAATAACGTGGCGGGAGAGTCGGCGCGCTAACAACGGGTCTTGCGTGCAACGTTGGAAGCTTCATCTCACGTCGTTAGTTTCGGGTCTTGCGCGTCTGGCTTTAGTTATTATATTTTTTCGCCCGTTACTTTTATCTCTGCGCCGCGTGTATTGCCTCGAGAGAGAGAGAGAGAGAGAATACGGCCGGCGATGCAATCCGACCAAATTGGAAGGCTTCCATCATTAGTTGGCGCTGTGTGACGGAGGGTATGGTTTCACAGAGTTGTGTGTGTGTGTGTGCATGTCTGCCGTTGGCTGTGGTGAACGGAGGACCTTTTTTTTAAAGGTTGGAAAGATTACGGAACGAGAGCAGACAGGTTGTGAGGAAGCTGTCGAGGTTGAGGAAGCTTTGCGGTCGAGACTAATGGTGGTACGAGAGGAATGTGAAGGCTGGTTTAGGGGGTAGCTGTGGTAGCGACTGGGTCTACGTCGTTTCTTGGCAGTGTGCGCATCAAGACTGAGGGTGGGTTGGTGTGTGTTGGTTGGTGGCATATTCTCCCTCGTGTTGTGGCCTTATTGTTGCCTGGGGTATCGTGCTTTCATCGTATCGGGTATCGTTCGTTTCGGGATCGTATCGTAACTTTCACGTAGCGATCGTTATCGTTATATTTAAAGTTCGCGCGCTCCAAACCTTAATCGCTTCATCGTCGTTACAGTCGTTACAAGCTAACGAGTGGCGGGAAATTCAAAAAGGCGGGCGTGAAATTTAAAAAGGTGGGCACGTGATAAAACACGTGCACAGCGCTCTTCGCGCGATACGTGAAGGCCGTGGTATACGTCACTCGCAATGTGTCACGTGCACACCTTTTTGAATTTCCCGCCACTCGTTAGCTTGTAACGACCGTAACGACGATGAAGCGACTAAGCCCCCTCTGGTAGGCTGGGGCAAGAGCTCGTGGCGAATCACAGACTGGGAGGTACCCGGGTTCGAATCCTGGTGCCGGCTGTGCTGTCTGGGGTTTTTCCTGGGTTTTCCTCAGACGCTTTCAGACATATGTCGGCACAGTTCCCTTAGAAGTCGGCCCAGGACGCAAATTCCCCAGGGCATCAGTCGTGACGTTGCCCACCTCTGTGAGGCCGACAACGGCGAGCCCTTTCATCATCATCATCATCACCACCACCACCACCACAGACCGAAGTCGCTACCCACATAAATGAGGCCAACAACCAACACCACCTAGATACAGAAAGCCTACGCGCTCGCCATCGTGACGTAACAATTAAGAGCCAGCCAATCAGGGTAACGTTTTCAACAGCCGAAGCCAATCACGAACGTGCTTTCAGCGGTCGTGGCTATGGAGAAGAACCATCGTCGTCTGCGAGTTGTGACTGAACGTCCCCGCGTACTGAATGGGAAAACTTGGAAATAAAGCGCAAAACGGTCTCAATCTTCCTCAAAACTGATTTTCTGGAGAGCGTCTCGCACATTTTGTCTAAACATTTAGGTCTGCAGGTTCCAGGTGAGCTGCAATCATGTGCGACTTCTTGAATTCGCAGAACGGTGAATCGCACTAGCAGACGAATTCCGACTCTTATGAAAGAGAGGAGGCAATGAGCAGACTTTCTTTATCTAGGTGGTGTTGCAGCAACGGCAAGCTGATTTCGTCACCACCACCACCACCACCACCACAGCCAGCACGGACCGAAGTAATGTATTTAACGCGCGTTATGGGATAACGAAAAGTTGAAGATCGGATCCCTCGACTGACTTAGAGATGCGAAGCCCCGAAAGAAAAAAAAAGAAAACGGCAATTTTGGGGGGAAAATGTTTTTTTTTTTGGGGGGGGGGAGGGAGGTTTCTCGTCTCCGGAAAAATAGCCCAAAATTTCCAGGCGGCAAAATTCAAAAATGTAAATTTTCGTGCCTTTGATGCGCTCCAACCCGCCAACAGTGCCTTAGGTGCCTCTAATCCGCCAACAACCACCAACTTAGAGCTCCGTCTGGCCGCTCCAAGCGATCGCCATCGCGTTCACGTAATGTCGGAGTTCTGCATGGAGTGGATGGGTTGTTCTAACTACCTATATCGCTGAGTAGACAGCAGTCTCATGGAATGCTCTGCTCTGCATTTATGCCTAGAGGATAAACACTACTAAAGCTTCTAGCTCATTGTATGCTGTGGTTTGGCCGGCAATGCTTCCACTCAGCAGTAACCACGTTTGCTTCCATTCTTTCGAATTTTTCGGAAAAAACCCGAAAGAAAAAACGGTTTTCTTCGAACAATTCAAAATTTCCGGAAATTCTGCATCTCTAGTCTGACTTCACAGAGAACTGCGCAGACATTGAAAGGGAACAGCTTCAGGACGAGAGGCCCCGATATTTCGAACAGAAACTGTTCTTCTGGACTGTCTGTTTCGAAATTGTTGGCGGCTGTCGTCCTGAGTCCTTTCCCTTAACATTTCCTCACCGGTTCGCTGGGTTACCCATGTGTCCTGGATGTCCTGTTTGCTGGACTACACATGAACATTTCTCTTACAGCGACCAAGGAACTCTCAGGAACACACTCGGCTTGTGTCGGGATTCGAACACGTGTCGCCTACCAGTCGCGCCGTGGAAGGTGTCCGTGTTAGCCAGTAAGCCTCGTGTGGTTAAAGGGTGGGACACGTGATATCGGCAAGGCTAGAACATAACTCTTTAACTTGGCAAGCCGCTATCAAGCCGCTTGGCAAGCCGCTGCCGAACTATTAAACGTTGTTAGATTGATATGCAGTGAATATTATTCAGTGCTTTTATGAAGACCCATTATGTTTGGTACAGCTCTGCGTACTGTCAACTGACACATTATTTTTTTCTCTCTCTCTCTACAGTGCGTATTCGCAACAACTAATACAGATGTTGTCACTAAAAATTACTTTTCCAACGCGATCTTTATTTATAGCCTTCATTGTGCTTCGTGTCACCAACAGACAAATCCGGGCATACCACGCGGTATTCACTATTAAAAATGAAAGTGATAAAGCTGAGTCAATGTAATTACCTTCGTTGTAGCTCCCCCGCCCGGATGCCCTCACCATATCAGCGGGGAAAGATAAAAATCTCTCACTAACAAGGGAAGTCTTATGACGCACGCTCGCCTGCTTTGATCTCAATTCCGGCTGAAATCCATCAAGCGTCTGTCAACCACGGACAGACGATGCCTGCACCCCCGTCCTTTCCTTCATTAGGTGAAGAGGTCAAAGAGGGTGAAAAGCAGATGATAGTGGCTTGACGTGTTCAGCCTTGTGACAGGTCAGTGGTAGTTTAATGTGTCCCAGACCATGCTCGGGGATGGTACGCCTGTTGCTCTTTTCTTCCATTTATCTTTTCTTTCTTCGGTAATAAGTAAGCTGGAACTTATCGCCTATCGACGACTCGGTCTTTTCTGAATGACGTCGGCAGGAAGCCGGCGACGCATCATGCAAACGTATCGAGTGACCTGCGTCACCAGTCTGTGTTGTCTACGCTCCTGGAGGTATCGTGTTCGAACATTCACAATACAGCTCGGAACACGCTCAATGATCTTGCATATACGAGACATAACCAACGGGGGAACAAAAAATAGGTCACGTGTTTGGGCATTGTGCTATATCCGTTGAATTGCGCTAGCTCCGCAGGACCGTCTAAGCGAATTTTTGAGGAAATTCTTCGTGTCACTCGTCACGTTACGTGGGGTCACGTGGCACTATAAGGCCAATAACCTATACAGTGGTTGTTCCTATGCAGCCAACAGTTTAAATAACAAGTCAAGAACACGCGCGCACAGACTGTAAGAGGAAAAAAGAGAAAACTCATAAAATTGTCGCCGTTTCTCGCAGTACGAAGCGCGCATTGTTGCACTGTAGGCTTTAGTATTCCTATCTCCTGAGGAATTAACTGTTGATTCCATTCCTCGTGTGGAGTCCTTTTTGCAATCCTATCCAATCCAATCGTGCGAAGACTGAAAAAGGACTTGACACACGACGAAGTTCGGAATGATTTTTTTTAAATATTGTAATCAATGAACCTGGGTGAATTCTATTTTGATCCTATCCAGTGGAATCGAATCGAAATTTTAGACAGAGCCACTTGGCTCACATTGTTACACGTCTTTAAGATCTCTGTGATGGCTCGTTTCTGCAACAGCAGTTAAATAATACCATCAGCAACGTATAGGCTACACGCCTAACGACGCTTAACAATTTCACCATGGTTACTAAGATCGACTTAGCAAAAATATTCTAGTACGGTATATGCCACGACAAATGGCATTAAACACCCACCTCCCCCCCCCCCCCCAAAAAAAAAGGAAAAACGAAACTATATACAGGGTGTTCGATCTAACTGTCCAGAAATTATATTTAAAGCGAGCGATCTAAGAAAAGCAAGTGGTGCTTTTCTGCTACTTGAGTAAGAAACAGGTACTGCTTCACTAGTAGCACCTGTTTCTTAGTCAAGTAGCTGAAAAGTAGCGCTCGTTTCTCTTTTATCGCTCGCTCTATATAAAATTTTTATACACGTTAGAGCAAACATCCTGTATAGTATCATCAAATATGGAAGAATATGGGAGTTCGTCAAAGTAAGCTGCATTCTCCCCATTTCACAATAAAGTTGTTGTTGTTGTCCCTTTTTTTTTTCTTCTGTCCATCATCATCAAGCTGCAACATCGCCCACATAAATGCAAAAGAAATTTCGTCCGTCAGGAAGAAGATATTGTATCGCATTCTATATGAAGACCGCAGACACAGATCCAGCTCCCGTGGCATAGTGGTTAGGATGATCGCTTTTTTCACGCCGAAACTGGGAGGTGACGGGTTCGAATCCCCGCACCGACTGTGGGCTGTCTCAGACGTCCCTGGGTTTTTCCGGCAGACTTTCCAGCCGAATGACGGCACGGTTTCCTCTGAAGTCGGCCCAGGACGCATACTAACCCCCCCCCCCTGTCCCCCATTCCTTCCTGCTGTCCCCTCTCCATCTCTACGCGTCTGCATCCCGCTCATGGCCACAGTTGCTTCGTGGCGCTAACACGAAATTTAAATGAAACTACAAAGAAAACACGGTAAATGCTCTGTTCTTCCAACAGGTTTGGGGAGCACATGCACGAACAGTACGACGTTAGAGATGATCGAATTGATTTATTGTATGTGGAGAAGCGGCTCTCGCTGTGAACGATTCCGCGGAAGGTACAGGTAATAAGGGGGATTAAAAAGAGACCACATCAATAACACATTCGATAAGAGGTTTTTATGAGCGTTTCCAAGATTAGGAAAGGTATGCGCGTAACGTCGAGAATCGGACCCCTATTTGGCATATTTGTGTGGATCACTTTCGACAAGAGTGCAAAGTATGACAAACACGTTGCGACCGTCGCTGTACGATGCCAATTAGGCAAGAAGCTACTTTCACAATACCGTTCTCAAATGCCTCGCTAATTAGAGCACCTACTTATTTAAGAGCACAGCCGCGGTTGCCGCACTGCAGTTTCGGATTAGCATGCTTTGTTAACATGATGCGCGTGCACTGTGTGTTCGAACTTCTCTCCTTCCCGAAACTCTCACATCAACGGTTTTGCGTACCAACACCGCAACCTTGTTCTTATCATTTCTTATCATTTATTTCAGCAACGTTAAGGTTTTTTCACTCTTTTCCATACCGTCACACGCCTCTGTCTGGAGTAATATAGAATGAACTTTTACAGAGAAGATGGGATTAGAAAATGATCCAAAGGTGAAGACAGCAATGTTGAATCCCTGAATAGAGGGTGTTTTCTGTTTGTTTGTTTGTTTGTTTTGTTTTTAATCGGGATAGATTGTTTATGAAAAGGTTAAGATCAACGTGAGTTTCGTTTTCGCAGCTGGGTTATACGGCCAGGAGGACATCCTACAAGACAGCGTATGCAACTACTGGACAATCTGTCCTGATTAAAGTAAAACACCCTGTATATGGTATGTACGTATGACTGAATGAATATCATACCATACCATACCACACGCACACACACAATACAGTACTTCTGACTGAATATCATGAATATGTACTTATGAGTGGAATACGCCGCACTCTGGGAACGTCCCCCCCCCCCCCCTCCTAGTATACATAGTGCTGTATACACGCAGGAATCACGTATGGTCGGGAACCCTCTGGGAAGCCCACCTGAAACCACAGACGGGAGGTGTCGGTGGCGGACGTTTCCTGTATAAATATGACAACCGTCGGAAGGAGGCGGCACAGTGAAAAAGGCGCCAAATGAGAGTTGACGGATGCCTAACACCAAACAGCCTCCTCGCCTTGGGAGTGACTGAGCAAACAAGGCATTCAACTCCCGACAAAGGGCCCGGGCGATCAGGTCGGTTTACATTTTAAATGGCGCGATTCCTCCCCTACCCGTTTTTTCTTTTTTGCCTCGCCAACCGCTTCTGTGAAAGTAGACGTTCGGTTATTGTAAACCGGGGGACCGTATGGTCAACGTGCTAATTGTTTAAGTGGTGAGGCAAGCCCGAAGACCAGTCACTCGGGTGAGGCTGAGTTTTGGGCAATGCCTACAACCTTGTGGTCTTCCTTTACCTCTCTCTCTCATCACTTTGTGAGAAATGTCTTACTGAAGGAAACTATGGCGATCATACACTTGAGAGGTATAAGAAAATGGAATAAAAATAAAGAGCACACAGTCCAGCGGTGTAATCTTGGAGTAAACAATGAAGTTACAAAGATGAAGCAACTCAAAAGGTTTTACTAACAGGCTTTCGCGCAGGATCTGCGCTTCATCAGGTACAGAACGCATGCTGCACCTGATGAAGCGCATACCCTGCGCGAAAGCTTGTTAGTAAAACCTTTTTCGGTGCTTCATCTTTGTACCTTCATTGTTGACCCTTGAGAGGTATCAAAGGTCGGAAAATAAGGCGGTATAAAAGTTATATCAGTGCCGGACGGTGCATGATGTCAAGTCGTATGTCACATTTTAATTATACGTCGTGACCCTTAGCCTGTCAGTGGTGGATTTCACCGCATAAACAACCTACCGTCTTCAGGGTGACGCGGGCACATGTTGGCGCATCCACAGTACCCGCACTGTGCTTCTGAACGCAAAGAGGTAAATCCAAATTTTCCGTCTCTCTTAGAAATGTGCCTTAATTGTTTCATGACGACCGCTGTCGAAAACGTGATTCTCTGTTCCAAGTGTTTTCCTTCGCAGTAAATGAGCACGCGCACGATAACGTAAACACCTACTTCCTCCAAACCATCTAATACACATTAGACGAACTTCCCATCGTATTGTAACACTGCCCACACTATCCGACGATATATTTTTCCGAGATCTCTTCTAGGAGGATGGGGTCGTACACTGCTGTGCAAGAGATATTGGACCGGTATACAGCATCCTTGATGAATACTGGTAATGAGCTATTGTCATAACAAACTCACCGCGGTGCATCGGAATACTGATGAAGTGGTCCCCGTTGCCCTGGAAGCAGGTCCTTTAAGGGAGCCGCTCCCCATGGTTCCAGGTTTTGAGATTAGTGACGGAATTGAAGAGGTGACTAAGCGCGTTACACACTCTTAGAAAAATGGCTAGTAAAAAGGTAGTAACGACTGCGGTTACTACCCTCGAAGTGCGTTACTAGTTGGTCACTAGCTGAGTACTAGCTAAGAGTTGTAGAAAGCAGTAAATACTGCCGTTACTAGCCAGAAAGTTTTGCTTAGTAGCTGTTACTAGATCGATACTTATGTTTGCTACATGTTATTTTATGCCCGTTAATTTGTGATAGAGGCGATATTATCTGAGTTAAACGGTAATTTGATTTAAAAACACATGTGTCAGTAGAGTAGCATTTTATTCAATACGGGTGAGACTTACGGTAGCGTATTATTTGCTCCTGAGACAACCGCATGCGCGCATCCACACCCAAGAAGTCGCTTCGCGGCTGGTGGCGACTTCGTAATCTCAGAAGTTGCGATGCATTATATCAGTATCTGTTGTCCAGCAAATGGCAATCTGCTAGGAAGAGCTGTCCTTTTTCGTTCACACCCATGCTTTGCGAATTGAGTTTGTATAGGCGCAGTATCCCCCGAGTATCCCCCCCTCCCACACACACACAACCACAGCTAGAGGTGATATATCTTCGTATGTTTGTTACTACTTTTATATACAAGTTGGGAAATATATTGGCGCTGAAAAAACTTTAGCATTCACTTTTTCCGAAATTATACGCAAGCCATGTACGCTTTTTTCTTTCTTTTTTCCCAGTGTACACTTTGCAATTTTCACTAAGCGAAGGTCGCGCTTTTACTAGCCAAAGGCAGTGCTATCAGCTAAGACCTACTGCTGGAGGTAGTGCTCTTTACTAGCCTCTTCAATTAGTAAATGTTACTACTGCCACTTTTACTACCTACGGTTACTAAGATCTTAGTGGCTGGTGTGACAAGTAAAGGCTTAGTTTTTAGTTAGTGAGCGCACCGACCTTATTTTTAAGAGTGCAGAAGGGCTGGAAGGGTTGGCGGACTCTGCCCTGCACGTCTGAAATATGTCTCGACAGGTGGCAAGCCTGTTAAAAGAGGCTTCGAGCTATAGGATACAACCCCTGTGCGGTGACAGCTCTTTTACTCTTTATTGTCGGCATTCATTTCTTGTATGTAATTTTATTTTCGGTATTAGTTTCGCGATGCTTCTCCGTGTAGCTCGCGCGCAGAACTTGGGACTTCTAGCTACTGTTCAGTGTGCCATCGGAACTGCGAGTGTATATATATGGCCTCCGTAAATGTATGGAAATTCAAGGAGATCTCCGGAAATTGCGTCGTGGAATTTATTTGCGTCCATCAACAAATTCCGAACGTCTTTTTGCCTTCTTTCGTAAAACTCACCAAATAAACGTACACAAACAATGCGATCGCAGAAGCTATACACGCTATGAAAAGGGCGTAATTTTAGTCCCTTTCGAAGCCAGATGCACGGGCGTTTGTGCGAAGTTTAAGGACTATTTTCACTGCTTGGGAATAAATTTCAGTAACAGGGGCCTAAAATGGGAGCAATTGCACCCTAGAGGATAAGAAGCTGTAATTGCTCTCCGTCTACTCCGAGTTTCTTTTTTTTTTCTCTCTCTCTCTCTCTCTCTCTCTCTCTGTTTTCAAATTTTTTTTAGGTGTCGCTTTTAGTACTAGATAAGCACCCCGCAACATCGTGATGCATGATTTAATTGTTGTTGTTCCAAAACTAGAAATTTGTCATTCAGCGGAAATGACTGAAGTAAGAAAGAAGAAAAAAAAAAGAAGATGGGGGGGGGGGCAAAAAATGCAGGCAGAAGAAATACAGGTCGAGTTAAATATTCTACCGCACACAATCACGAAGCTGATAATCTCCATGAACGAAGAGCTCCGTTCTTTTCTTTCCTCGTTTTTGTTTGTCCCGTAAAAAAGTGAAAGTGATGGTATACGGTAAAGGTAAATCTCTCGAACACTGACACACGACTGGAAGAAGGAATGTCATGTTTCACTCTCGTACCTCCTCCATCTCCGCAGTTGACCCCAACCAAACTCTCCGTTCGCGTATGCCCCGTGTCAGAGCCGATCATTCCCGATCATCCGCTGCGTATCTGCCACAGAAAATTACGCGAAACCGCGACGAATTCATCCATCATGCTTCCTCTTCATTGCCGCTATAAGTTGCCGTCAGCGTGACACGAATCGCAGCGTGAGCGACTGCGAGAACAGTCACCCAACCGTCAAACGGCGCGGTGACGCATACGCTCACACAGGCGTCGTGTCAGTTCGGGACAGCTTGCGGCCTTGTAAAACTGGCATAAGGTCTACACGGAGATCATGTATCGGAGTCGAGCCGACGTAAGCCCAACTTCCCTGTGCAGTGTCACGTTCTGCTGTCGGCTAATGCGCGATCGGCTGCCGGTGTGTACTGTTGGAATGAGAGAGACGGGATTTTGTTCCGACTTCACCCTCACTGTCGCGGCATTTTCTGCGTGTATTTGGTTTGTGGGAAGCTCGGAGTGCGGTGGGGGGTGGGGGATAAATTGGCGGTTGCATCTCGGAGGGCGGTCACGATCCCAAGGTGTGAACGGGCCTTTCCTCTTCCTCCTTTCTTTGTTTCGTTACCAAGGAAATAGGTAAGATGGTTTCAATTCAATGACACGTTGTGTTCTGCTGGAGACCATGTTGTGTTTCCCTGCGCAACACGTTTTGAACACGGAGCACTCCTCCTGTTGAACACTCGTCTTCAGCATCTTCACGTTGCGAATAAAATAAGAGACAGTACTGCAGAAGGGCAAGGTGGAGCTCGGTATAGATGATTACTGATAGATTGAAAGCCGATCGTAATGGAGATTGAAATGGTGCGTGTGTCAATTGTCTTTAGTTCGTCTTAATTCTCTCGGATTTTGATCTTCTTTGTCATCATGGTACTATAGAATTGAATTGACTCGAATTGGAAAACGATGGTGCTGTACGTAACGATGAACGTTACTTGGAAACGCCAGAGCTGTCTTCAACTTTCTCCTAATGAACCCCGAACGCAACGAAAAGGAAATTAGAGAGAGCTGTCTATAAAGGACCACAGGCCTATGGTACAAAATGTCCTGGACGTCGTGCATATCGACGTTCCGAAGACCGAACCCCAATGAATGAAGAAACGCCTTCTCTAATTTGGTTTTCTTTGCGTTGGGTGTACATACGTGGGCGAAAGCTGAAACATTCTGCACTCTCAAAGCTGAAGCAGCTCTTGCAATTTCCAAGTAAGAGCCCGAGGTAGGACATGACTTGGAAAATGGCAGCTCCTGTGACGGCGGCCCTGCAAACTACCGGCAGCACTATCGACACAGATGAGACAGAGGAACTTTATGATATTTCCCTCGAAATTCTAACGGCCGTTGAGCCAGATTACAGATAAAGAGCTCGAATATAGCGTATCCAGATCTTCGCATGAAAGGGCGGCAACTCGGATGCTGTACTTTACGACGACATCGACTCGATGATGCCATCAGCCACCGGCGCCACGAGATTTATACGTGTCTTCCTTCAATAAACATCACTCGTACGGCGCTGTCGCCACATCGTTGCAAAAATTGCGTAACGTGCGCTGGGATGAAGTGGCGGAGAGAGATACCGAGATGCGTTGTCTTGAGAAAGTGTCGCCGAAGCGCCTGCCTCTTTTCACCTTGTGTTATCAACATGAATGAATAAGCTGTCGAATTCGTTTAAAACTTCGCGGCGTTGTCGTTCGATGCACCTGTCGCGCCGCATCTCATTTTCAAACCCACAACCCATTTCGCTTCCGATGCCAGGAGCACGCAGTATTGTACATGTATCTTGTGTGGGCATGTCGGATTTGCTATTCTTGTCGCTTACTGTCTAGACTGAAACGTGTTACTGCAAGACGTGCCTCAGGTACAGAATATCACGATACTTCGCGTGATTTACAATAGAGTGAGTAATTTACGTTATCGACGTAATAATTTGATCTCTGATAGACCCGAATGGACAGGTACAGGTTGCATTCCAAGGGCAATGAGGCTGGGTATGGGGCGACGGTGAGCTACGAAAAAAGCTGCTTTTAACAAGTTCTAGGAAACAGTGACAATTTTCATAGGTTATCGCACAGTTAATGTGTATGAAGTTAATTAGCCATATCGAAAAATTCAGTTTGGCTTTAACAGGTGGTCGTTCAAATTAAATGGCCTCTATACGTATAGAAATAACACACGTGTGATAGACTATAGGGCAAAGCTTCACGCTTAGAGCAGACGCGCGTCTGAGTAACGGATTATCTTACGCAATCTCTCAGCCCTCGGGATGCAGTTGTTTCGCTTTGCCCATCGAACGCGTTTAAATTCGCTCGTCTCGAAAGGTATTAACGGCTATTTTTTCCTATAAATGCTGTCCTCAGTTATTGCAGGATTAATGTTGAGTGCATAATATGGCATGCGTTGTCATTTTCTCTCTGGTGTCTGTACTAGTAAAAATAAGTGTAGTACTAGAGTTTCTAGTCTTCTTCTTTTTAAGTGTTGGGAGAGGTCAGTCAATATTTTGCTTGCTACTCTTAAAAAGAACAAGAAAACTTCACCTGGACAAAAAGAAAAAGAAAGATCACATACACACACAAAAAAAAACGAATACAGGAAAATGAAGGTGCGTGGAATCACACGTATCACAGGTCCTGCAGGTTTGCGGCCTTGAGGAATTGTAGCAGGTAGCCCGCCGCCTTGCGGCATTTGTCGTCTACAGACCATGCACCCAGAATCTTTGCATTGGTAAGTGCCCGGCTGTCCAGTGAGGAGAGACGTTTTTCGAGGATCTTTCTCTCGTCCTCATATTTCGTGCAGTGCAGTAGTAGATGAATGTCGTCATAACGTCTCATGTCTTGTCATAATGTCTTACCCGCTCTTACACCTCACGTTCCAGCACTAGTGTCCCTTTTCATGTCAAGAAGACCGCACCAAATCCTGCTCACTTAATTAAGAACAGAAGCCCGTGTTACTACAGCCCAAATAGTCCGTTTGTAGCCTCAGGGCGTGCATGAAGCTGTCAGTGCGCCATCTGGTTTCATTTGATAGGAGAAAAAATGAAAATGAAAAACAAAAAAATGGAGAGCGCCAGCCCCTTCCATGAGCGTGAAGGCATTTCGGTTGCCGAACAGGGAGCAATTAGATTTTATACAATGAATTATCCGTCCAGTCCTTGGCTGCAAATGTTCTTCACCTTTTTGTATTGTTCACCTCTTAATGAGTCACTATAATGTGATTCCATTTTTCTCGATGTTTTTGCCAACTGAATGATGAATTCCCGTTACATCCTCAGTTCGTACGATTGTTACATTTGTCACACCCTTTATTTTTACACCCTTTACTTTACTAACCGCTTATCTCGTACAAAACATACATCCCTCTCTTGGCTGGTCCTACAGAGATCCTGCACCCAACATTTGGTCAATGTGGGTTCAGCAGGGCGCACGATAATATGCGGCCTTCACACGGACACGTACACTCTATATCCTATTATTGCTAATATTCCGTTCTAGTGGATGATGACTATAGCAGCCTATAGGATGGAAAGTTAGAATCCATTTCAGGAAGAGACAACAACATGCGTGTCTTGATGATGATGATGATTGAAAAAAAAAATGCGCGTCTAAGGTTTCTGGAGCGCGTTGAAGGTAGCAGAATACAGTTAAACTAAGCTTGCCTCATGTGTGCAATAAAATTTCGCACTTCCTCTTTTAATTTCCTGTCACACGCACACAACCGAAAAGTGTTGGCTGATTGGGATTGGTGGAAGAAACAGACAGGGAAAGAAGCACGCGGACAAGCCTTGTTAAGGTGCGTTTTTCTTCTTTTTCTTTCTTGTTGCCTCCATAGCCTCAAGTTTTATCATTATGGATGTATCCCAATACCTTGCTTGCTCTTTAACAACAGAACAGTTTTCTCACGTCAGTGGAGATTTACGCGCGATTCTCTGGTCTTTGTATTCCTTCAATTCTGCGAAAACTTTTTTTTTTCTTTTCGCGGCAGTGCACAATTGAAGGTATGCTGAGACCACAAAATCTCGTGTAAATCATAATCGCCATATTTATGAACTACATAAACCTCATTTCACTTTCTTGTACCCGTCAATCTCCCACCTGCAACGTTTTATACCCCGAGAGAAAAAAAGAGAGAAAGCAGAAAGAGAGAGGGAGAGAGAAGGAAAAAAAGAAGAAAAGAACAAGCCCGATTCTTTAGGCCCGAACCAGAAGTGGCTCTTCCACCGAAGTGAACGCGGTATAAAGTTGCGCCCGTTCTCTACGGCACTCACTCCCGGCTCGTTATGGATCCACTGTCGGACAGTGAAATGTGCAGCGTCGTTTGGGAACGCCTCCAACGGCGCACGGCACAATGAGCCTTAATTGGAGCGTCTGAAGGAGACCCTGCAGTCGGGTAACTGACAACCGGTCAGAACAAACAGTTCATTTGCGACCGACCCAGCGGCTGAGGTCACGGTCACACGGAGCGGCACTACGCCTTTGTGAACGCCGCGGATTCCGTCCAATGGTGCCTCATCAGTAGAAGAAGAAGGGTTCCGCCTTGACAAAAAGAAAGTTGTTGCCTTATGACAGTCGGTTCGATTGGAGCCGTTGAGTTGATTAGGGCGTTGATTGGGTAGTAGTGAACTCTCAGTGAAGTCACTTCAGAAAGGATGTTAAACATGCTGCTTGTTATGACTGCGATTCACCCGTGAAGAATGTTGTGAAAGATTGGCTGTGAATAGCGGCTGAGATGAATTCGAAGGGGAATATTTCTTCTCGCAGATGCGCGACCGCGTTCGTGTTGACAGTCTTGGGGGCGACACTCACCAGGAAAGACTTCTTGCTTAATCAACGCTTAAGATGAACTGAAAGACTCAATCAGCGCGGTCAGCCTGAATATGGGAAACTGTTGCATGCCCTTGCAGTTGACACGATTACTGGTGTATCGACTGATCTTGGGGCAGTCTTGCCGAAAAATCCCTGATACTTTACCTTAGGAGTCGAAGCCTATACTGCGGAATTCCAGGAATGCTCAAGCGACAGAATGGGAGGACTGCACCCTGTTGTAAAGACAGCTCCAGGCGCCTCTTCCCGGTCGCGCTGTGATAATGTAATGTTTCTACATTTCAACTCTCACGTACGTACACTGCCTGCTTCCACCGCGGGTCTCCGCAGAGTGCAAATGCTCTGCACAGTTACTCCTGGAAATTAAGGTTTGATGTGGTGCGGTTCTTGGTCTTCATGCGTGCTCTACAACACAGACAATCGGCATACTTAATGGCGGTGTCCCAGTTGCTGCTGTACTAAAGAAGTTCTTTCCTGGCTTGAAGCTCCTTCTTCTATCTTCTTCTATCGGGCCCGTTATGCCATATTATCCCACGACGTGCCATTCCACTTCCCTTGTAACCGAATGCGGCGAATGTCCTACGTGAGATTGTCACGATATCATTCAGATTTGGAAACTGCACCATCTGTATGAGGTGATGAGAGCGCTAAATCTGGGTCCGTTCCTTTACCGAGTCGGTACGACCTCTCCCCATAGCCAATCCACCAGGAACACGACTTACGGTGTACCACTTGGAGCCACCCCGATGCTGTTTACGTGGCATCTCGCTCTTGGCCTGGTCGATCGTTGGTAAGAACTGCCCTTTCTAATCGCTGCCCTGTTTGTGTGGAATAAGGACCCTCTTCGACGTGCTTCTCTCCAGTTCCTTCTCCCAGCCGCCCAGCATGGATGTGCGACGGAGATCTTCCTCTTCAGTGTGTCAGAGTGTGAGATGCTGAGCGCACGTTTTCTTAGTTCCGCTCCTCCCACATCGCTGGCCATCGCTAAGTCGTGATCGTTATTGCGGACGGCGCGTACCATGTAGGCAGAACATGTCAGGCCGGAAGGAGCCCTGTCTGTAGTGATGGGCGCCTTACTGAGCTCCGAGACCGTATTTCTTTTGGACATGTTTAGTTTGCTTGCAAGGCTGCCAAAACACAGTATAGTATTTCGTCTTGTCAGTTCAGACTACACTGAGATCTTGTCTTAAATTTCGAGTTCACGGTGTATGTGCTTGTCCTTCAGCGCTGTGATGTGCCCTGTATTTTTAGTGTTCTGTGACGACCGTTTTGGTTGCCGCATCCCTAACAACACCGACTATCCTCTGGATGTACGAATCTGTTAGGACATTACTCGTAGATCCAGAGGATATTCGGACCCTTATCCCCCACTCCTTCCTGCTGTCCTCTCTCCATCTGTCCACGTCTGTACGCCGCTCATAGCCACAGTTGCTTCGCGATGCTAACACGGAATTAAAAACCAAGACGATATTCGGTGTTGCTGGGGATCTTTGGTCGCTGACATGATGATGATGTATTGACCCAACACATTAGTGTGTGGGTACTGGCACTAATTTGGAATTGCAAAGAAGGTCGGTACTCACGGTTATCACTTCTCTATGCTGTACATCAGTGGTTCTCAACCAGGTTCCACGGAACCCCGGGGTTACGAGAGAGAGAGAGGGTGAGAAATACATGATGACGATGATATGGGGATGACTTCCGCTCATTGAGCAGAATGCTACCCCATTGCTATTGGGGGAAAATGAGAGGATGGTGATGAGGATGATGCTGACGACGCTGACGGGGTTTTTGAGAGTGTCGATCAGGCCGGTAGTTTCCAGGAATTTGACGAAGGGTCGCAAGACGGACATATGCTTTCGTGTGTCCCATGGTCCCAAAATGAGTCTGAGGCTCGGCTGTCAATCCGCGCAAAGTAGTTTGCCAACAAGTGACGCTCCCTCCTATAAGTGGCACATGCGATGATCACATGGTCCACGGTCGCTGGCACATCATACTCCGGGCACAAGGGACTACTGGCACACCCTATCTGGTAACGGTAGTACGGCGTAAAGGCAACACCGTAACGGTACGCCGTAAGCGATGTAGGAGGGACTTAATAAAGCGCGGTAGAGATGTCGGTAAGCGACACGAGAATGTTGGGTCCACAATTCCCAGTATGATACTGACAGGGACATCCCGGCGCCATTGTTCGACGGATGAGGAAGCAGCCCAGTCACGAAGAGGGCACCGTCTGTCCCCCTTGGGAGTACAATCCGGACACACTTGCCCTTGTGGTGAGCTGCCGCAGCGTCGGCAACGTGGTTGCCAGAGATTCCGCAATGACCCGGAATCCATTGAAAAGCGATGGTGTGGTCGTGGGCAGTTATGGACTTCAGTAAGCGTAGAATGTTTATCACAAGTGTGGCCAGTGAGCCGCGGAGACCTGAGGTTTTCAGGCATCGAAGAGCTGACTTGGGGTCCGCACAGACTACCCATCGCCGTGGGTCGCAGGTGGCCGCATATTGTAAAAACAGCAGGATTCCGTACAGCTCGGCTGAGGTCGAAGAGGTGCGATGAGACAACCGACGGCCCCGGGTGAGCGGTATCGAGGGTATCACAAAATGTGAGGATGACGAAGTTTTCGTTGAGGAGCCATCCGTGAAGACCATGCAGAACCCGTCATATGCGGTGCCGATGAAATCCATAGTCAGTTGCTGTAGTACGAGGTCGGGGTACCTCCTTTTGTTGTCCGTGATCCCTGGGACAGAGGCGGTGACGCTTGGCGACGGAAGTGTCCACATGGCCGTGCTTTCAGCAGCGGTGCTGATCACGAACTTCGGAACGCGGGATTTGAATTACATTATACATCCATGGATCGGCGTGCTACGCCTTGCCCGAAGCTTACGGATGAGCGGGTGGTGGCGATGGTGTGCAATCAGGCGGAGATACTGGCGTACAGTTTCTGTGTTTCGGAGAACTTCAAAAGGGATGTCGCGGGCTTCCGCAACCACTAGCCTTGTCTCGGCCCCGCGGCGGACACCGAGGCACACCCGTAGGCTCCGTGCCAGCATAGCGCGGATCCTCTGTGCTAAGGTGCTGGGAAAGCACAGGCAGACTGTAGGCGACTGTGGCCCGAATCAAGGCGTTACGCAGCATCAGGAGGTCCTTCTCATCGCGTTCCCACCTCATTCCAGCGAAGTGACGGATGACAGCGGTCCAGCGCTGAACTTTCTTCTCCATGCCATCGATGTGACGTTTCCAAGAGAGGCTAGTGGTTAGAGTTACGCCGAGGAGTTTGTGATGCTGGACATTTACAAGTGGCCTGTCCCCAAGTGCAGAGGGCATCGCTGCATGGATTTGCGGGGTTACGAGAACCTTGTTCTGAGGTCCGACGAAGATAATACTGTCGAGCTTCCGCGAGTGACACTGGAGGCGCACTCCCTGCCAGGCTTGGTATCCGACTGTGTTCGGCATCGCGTCGTTGTCATCGGGACCGCCAGATCACATGGATTTACAAGCATCAGTGGTAACCCTTAATGTGCTGTCTGCGGGGGGAAGTAGTGTCGAAATTTTCAATGACTCCGGCAAAGCTTAAGGGTCATCACGCGACGAAACAATAAATAAATCATAATTAAGCAAAACAAATGATTTGTCACTTGTACGACTCCTACTTCGACTTATCCATCTCTACAAGCACACACACACACACATAAAGAGACGATGATGAGATCGGGCTGATACCGGCCAGCAGGATGTGCGCTGCCCCAGTGCCATTTGTAGATAGTGAGAGATGATGATGGAGATGAGGATTCATGCGATCAAAGCAGGGCGGAGAGGCCTGTTGATGACAGGAGATCCCAAAGGTGACGGAGACCTTGGTGCACATGAACGCTACTGAACCATGGGCCCAGCCCCTTGCCTATGGGCGGTGGTCGATTGCATGCAGCTCTACGTGGTTGCTTCTAGTAATATATTCTTCGAAGTCGTACAGACATGATCGTGGGTTCCCAAATGTTGTTGTGGTTCTCAAGCCGCTGCGGTACATTATTAGCTTTCAAGTTCATTTCGCCCTTCTGTGCTTACATAGAGACATAATAATGATTTGCGCACGAAGAAGGGCCGCAGGCGTGCACGCCACATAGTGTCTGCTAACCACAGGACTGTGACATCGGGAGAACACTTATGGGGTCTAAGCGCCATTAAAATAGATAAAAACTCATCACGTGGTGGTGCATTCATTAGATCAAGCGATATATATCAGTCGTTGTGAGAAAACAGAATAGCTCGAAAACAAGCAACTCGTGAATGCACTAAAGCGTTGCTGTCTGGCCCATTTGCTATTTGATGAAACAAGACGCAAAGAGAACCCGAGCAACAGGAAAGGAAAGTGAATCACACCTCCCTATTTTTTCTTGTTCTTCTCATCGTGATCGAAGCATATAAGTAGCCAACTAGTTACTACCAGGCCAAATAGCTAAGTGGTAAGCTAATAAGTAGCCAAAATGCGGAGGCAAAATATGTGGGTTATGTAGACACGAACGTCAAGCAAGATGAACAATGGAACGATACATGTAATCTTCAGAACGATTTTTCGTGATGCTCGCATATAACACTAAGAAAGTCTCAGAATGCATTGGTGGAAAATCTGTAAATTACTGCATGTAGTCTGCCAAGAGAGATTCTGTGGTGTTCAATGGACTCCTTAAAACGCTGTAGAGCGATTAACCCTCCAAACAAAGACACACATCCTGTCATTCGGCACCACTGGCGGTCATTATGACTTCTATCATATACATCCCACGTAAAGCGTAGTAGGTGTGCGGAGTGATGAAGGGCTTGCTGCTTGAGAAGAATGGTATGTTTATGATTATGGATTCAGCGTTTTCTTCGGGCACCATGTGTCCGATGTTTTTGGGGATTATCCGCACGTGCAGTATGTCGCCGCACACACATAGGCTGACCCGCCTTACCTGTAAGTATATACTCTAAATAATAGGCTGTTTGTCTTCCTTTATTTTATTTTTTTTTTCAGCGTTTGCACTCTTTTCCGTTGCTATAGGAGTGCCTTCCATTCCATTCCGTGCTATTCCATTCATCCAATAGTTACCGCGTGTCACACTGCAATGGATTCGGAAGTAACTACCACGGGGCCAGACTTGTGCCCGTTACTCGAAAAAAGTAATTGATTACCGTTACTTCTGTGGAAAAAGTAATTGATTACCGTTACTTCTGTGGAAAAAGTAATTGATTACCATTACCAATTATTCGACTTCAAATGTAATTGAGTAACGAGTAGAAAGGTAACGCGTTGCTTCGGTCGTTACTCTGCATTCAAGCAAATTATAACCGTCTTTGTGTGCCTCAGAAAAAAAAGAAGAGGTTCAACAGCGGAACAGCTGAAATAACAAGACAAACAAAAACACGTAGGACAAGGAGATCTGTACGCCCGGGAAGACGTTGACCCGATTGTGGAAGAGCATTGCGTGGAACTTCCCCATGACTCACTAAACCTCCAAAGCTTCAGGTACCATCACACTGGTGTAGGAAGAGATTAGGGAGAGAGACTCTGAAATTCCGGAGCGTTATTACAATGACCTCCGCTTGCTATAGTAGAACAGCCCATAGGCTGATGGCACCAGGGGCTGAGACTTCGGGCAGAACATCTGAAAGATAAGCTAATCTATGCCGGAAAAGTAATCAATTACTGAGTAATCGATTACTCAGAAAAGTAATTGATTACTCGAAAAATTACTTTGTCAGTAAAGTAACTGATTACTCGAAAAATTACTCAAAAAGGTAATTGATTACAAGTAACGCAATTACTAGTAACGCGTTACGCACAAGTCTACTATCACCTGAGCAACAATATAGGATTTTAATAAACTGCGTCGCGCTCATCTCATTCTGTAGGGCTATGCATAATTCTATGTAGGAACGTACGTATACCAGCCGCGCTAGGTATAAATTTTCCCTGCACATATTTTCGTTCTTTCCTTTCCATATTCAGCTTCAGCGCCAATGTACCAGGCGTTCCTGTTTTACGTAGCATGGGGTTTCCAGACTGTATACTCTAAATGGATCGAGGCAGACAGAACCGAGAAAGCCGTTCACAATCGTTCATAAATCATACATGTACGGCTCATTGCCAGTTGGCTGTTGGACCACCTGACGCACGCTCAGCATGAGTTTGTCCCACCTGTACTGAAACGCATGGCCCCCTCTACATAATGAAGATCAGACAGTCTCGAGTGGAGGCCATCTGTAACAACGAACTGATTGGTTTAATGAATAGGACATGCCACTCTCGTTATATCATATGGAGGCATAAACATCGCCACAAAGGACAGCGTACTAAAGCGCCTTAGTAGTTTTAACGTGCGTCGCATATGTTCTGATTGATGTTGCACATAATATTTTAACTGAAAGTGACACGTCACGTGTTGTCACGTCACCACACAGGGTGCCGGGTGGTGGCTGGCCTTATAAAGGGGTATCCCGAAATGTCACCGCTAAGAATCCACCGTTTAGAATCCCATATGTTCAAAATCCCAAACGGCGCTAGTGTTGCGTTGCGTGCGTTCCCAACTGTAGGGAGCCTCCCAGCGGCGTGGTGAACTGTCAAAAAACACCTAAACTAACCTAATCTCTGAAAGCTAACCTAACCTAACAAAATTCTCACAATTTTTGCTGCTCTGATGTGGATGCCATGCTAAGCCTAACGGTCGCCAAAAACCTGGTTTTTATTCACGACAATGATAACTACTGACGTCAAAATCACGCAGTACTGCGAGGTTTGTCAGCAATATGTATTATTCAACATTGTGATTCCGCCATTCTTCATATTAAAGCTTTAATTTGGAAATCTGGGATTTTGAACATCCGAGGTTTTAAACGGTGGATCCTTAACGGTGGAATATCGTGGCATCCCCTTATAAAGCTACCTCTTTGAAACGGGCACTATGCGGAGGTCTATTTTGTAGTGTCGATGTCAAATTCTCTGCCCATTCATTCACCTTTCCCGTCTTTTTTCAACGAACATATCCCCCCCCCCCCCCCCCAGTCATTCACTGTCCCCTATACGGCTATACGATGACAGGAAAATATGTTCAGTCTTTTCGTTAACGGCCCGCATATCTTCAAACCCAAGTAAATATTATTACAAACGTTTACTTAAACAGGATGTAGCGTACTGAGCTAAACTAAACTATAAATAGTTATCGCACCCGTGCACCGTCTTACCATTCGAGCGTCTTGCAACGGGCTCTGATCCTCGTACATGATAATCATTACGGTAACGTGGCGTTTCTTTCCCTTTCGTTTAAAGCGCAAATAGAGGAAATGTGGCTTCCACCCGAGTCGGTTGTATAACACTACGCGCAGCCGCTCCAAGAGCAAAATGACGTTGTGTCCATTATTAGTCACGCTGTGTGGGCTAGACGTGCCCGTATTTCCTCTGAATTTTTATCGTGGCTTATTTGGCGTATTTTCGCGAACCGCACGGAGAAGTGATCACTTCGGGAATTAAAGTGTAATTTAAAAATGTCAAGAGCGCAGTATCATTATTCACCCATCACCTCATCATTTCATATCTCATACTGAGCGCCGAACCCTGGGGCAGTGCGCCAAAACTTTAGTGGGAACGTTCCTTATTCATCACCACCACACGCTATCGCTGTTGTTTGTTAAAAAAAAGAAAGAAAAGAAACTTGAAAAAGATGAAAAATACGTTTAATTCAAGGAGGTATCAAATTGAAATGAAATGAAAGGGAGGTCCATGCTCTCTCTCGGGCCAGAGACGGCCCAGGCTTCATCAGCCCCAGAGGCGCGTGAGTCATAGGCGCCGACTGCGGGGGGGCGCGGGGGCCCTTGCCCCCCCGGAACATGAACTAGGGAGGGGGGGCGCCGCCTGCCCCGGGAAGTCCCGCTAAGAGACTGACACCAACCTTTGGGGCTCGGCGCGCCAGGGTCAAAAGAGCGAAGAGGCACCAACCCCAAAAATGCATCTTGCAATTTGTAAAATATGTATTCGCCCACCATACTCATTATCACAGTAGAAGGTGGTGCGGAGAAACACAGAGGATGACACAACACATAGACTGAATTTCGCCCAAAGCAATCAGGTCAATGAAACGAAGCAGTCGAAAAGGTACCAGCAGCTGCCCGTGAGGTGTAACGGTAGGATCTTCGGAACGCATATCCGTTGGGAGCGGGTTCAACTCCCGCTGCTCCATTTCGTTGACCATATTCATTATATTGCGCGCATTTCGGGTCAAACACCGAGGATTCAATGCATTTTGTTCCTTTTGCACTCAGTTTTCAAAGGCGTAATGCCTTCAGTTGTGCACATGTTCACTGTTTACGTTCTCTCTGTTTTTCTTTTTGTTTTGTTTTTCTGTTCTTCCTTCCGCTTATTTCTATACCAGTTCTGCATACATCATAGGATCCCGCCGGAGTGTGTGATTCTTCAACATTAGTTTTGTGTTCATTTTTCTTTTCCTTTTCTTTCCTTCTTTTTGTTTTCTTTTGCTTTCTTCTTTTCTTTGCCTTTTTCTTCCCCCTTTCACTTTTTTGTTGGAATGACAAGCAGACATCAATCTGGCTTTCTTTTCCTTTCTTTTTTTTTCTTAATAAACATATCCCCCCCCCCCCCCCGCCAGAGTACGTACTTCGCGGTGCGCCCTTGCCCCCCCTGGGAAAATGAAAACTCTCCGCCTCTGGCGTGAGTACTTCAAAATAATACATGCATACATACATAATACCCCACAAACAACAGTGGTCATAGTAACGAACGTACACATACGATAGTCTCATATAAACTTATATGGAATGCTTACTAAACGAAAATAGCGAACCTTGAACAGCGTACCGTGAAACGTACGGTTGTTCCCGCTGCGTTGCCGTTCTGAACCTCGGTAAAGGCGCACAGGCGCTCCGTTTGCGCATGTAACGCCGCTTGCCCCATCGCTAATGAAAAGTGACGGGGAACGTTATTTATAAAACAATACCCTCCGTTAAGGAAGACTGCCTTCTTTGCAGGCGATGCCTTAGCAAGAACAGCCAAGGAAACCCCTTTTCATCGACCCTTAACAAATGAATGGCACACCGCTACGCAGCGGCCCGTGACTTCTAATGAATTTCACCGGTCCGGCTTATATGCTTCGCAACTGCAGGTGTGATGAGGCCGACCAGTTTCGCTTCCCATTACGTTCAACTGTAATACAGTGCTTTCTGTTCGGGACTGGTCTGGCAGACTGTCTTGCGGTCGTTAGGTGCCTTCATAAGCCTTTAACCTTTTGTTGATTCAGGAAACTTCTGCACCTGGACGGAGGTCATGTTTTTCGAGAGCTTTTCTTCTTTTCTTTTTTCCAGGTCGTTTATTTGAAGACTGGGATTCATGACGAGGGAAGAGGCTCATTCCAGGTTGCTGGCTCACCCCAGTATTTGCAAAAACAGCCGCCTGAAACAGTGTTGTAAATCGAATACGCCATGCTGTGCTTTTTTGTAGAATACACCTTTTTTTTAATTTCGTGGTAGCGCCGCGAGGCAACTGTGGCTATGAGCGGCGTAGAGACGTGAACAGATGGAGAGAGGACAGCAGGAAGCAGTGGGAGACAGGGGGGTTTGTGTGCGTCCTGGGCCGACTTCAGGGGGAACTGTGCCGAAATTCGTCTGGAAAGTCTTCGGAAAACCCAGGGAAAACCTCAGACAGCACAGCTGGTGACAGGATTCGAACCCGTGTCACCTCCCAGTCTCGGCGTGGAAAGCGATCGAATACACCATGAAATGGGTGTTTCACGAGAGACCCATCTGAATGGCGTGAAGCTCACACCACCAAGATGTGTGCCAGGGGCGTTTCCAGGATTTTGTCTAAGGGGGAGGGAAGGGGTTGGGGCAACCCCTTCACCTATTTTCCTGGAGACGAACGCTGTGGACTGTACGGGTGTTCAGAGGTTCATATTATTATGACATCTCAGAAAAATCATGACGACCTATGCATAATGAGTACGCAATTTTCGCAAGTTCCCTTGAAGCTGCACGGGGGGGGGGGGGGGGGGCCTTAGGCCGCCCTTGCCTCTCTCTCAGTACGCCCATGGCTGTGTGCCATAGGACAATGCATTTACCAGGATGCAAGCAAGCTAGTGAGTGTGTATAGTCGAAGAAGGCAAGATATCCTTGAGCTTGAGGAGGACGGAGAGAGACGAAAACAAGTCCAAACACGTGGGGGGCTCATCATCGGAGGCTCACATTTACACCCGAAATGCCCAAAACAAATTGCTCTGTACCTCGGAACACGAAAGAAGCCGATAAAAACCAAAAGTATTAGGCATAACAAATTCTAGTGTCTCGACAGAATTTGAGTTTGATTATAGAAAAAAAACGGAAGATATTGAATTCGTCACTGACGAATTCTGCTACTCCCTCAAAGGAAATGAAATGAATGAAAGGCGAAAGAAAACTGAAAAGATGAAAAGGTAAAAATAGAAAGACATCACCCCTCCCAGTCACCGAACTGTACGTGCATATGCGTAGCTACATCCCCTAGAAGTGAGCTGAAGTGCAAGAAACTAACAGGAACGGGGAACTCGACGACAGAATTTGTTTCATATTGTTTTATTGATTTCCCCAGTCTCTTCGTTAACTATTTTCTACTCCTTGTCCCGACGATGCCTATCCCGTACACTGCGGGTACCAGTCATCAACAGCTCTTTTTCGCCGGTGCCATCCCAACCAGGTTCCGTAAATTTAATAACTTTCTTTTCCAAACGTGAATGCTTTCGTGAAAATCCCCTCAGTTTTTCGCAGTGAGCTCGTTTAAACCTAACCCATGTCCCTTCTGATATGTTTGCCCGTTTACACTGCCACCCTTCTCTCTTCCTCTCTTCCTTCTTTCTTTGAGCGCAGCACTCAATCTTAATGGCATTAGACAACAAGCAGTTCTCTATACAAACAGCCTCGACGCGTAGTCTTCCCGCTGCAGGGCTATTTCGCAAATAGCCATTTCTGTCCTTGCAAACTGACGTTAACAGCTTTGTGTACCCGGTTATACGTCTCGTGAACTGTTCTTATCTTTTAGGCTTTACGATTCTCAGTGCTGGAGCCTCATTTGTCTAAATGGCTTCGCGTAAACAGGCTTTGTCTTTGATGGAAAGGGTGGCCACCGCTAAGGGATGCGAAGGGAAAAGCTGTTAGACAGATTACTCCGAGCCTGACTCAGTATAACAATAGGAGTTGATAAACGCGCTCGAAAGCAAACTCTGCTTTGTCGCGCTCAAGTTCGTTTCCGGCATGATGTGGTTGTAGAAAAGACAAACAGCGATATTAAGAGGCTGTTGAGATTGCGCGGCAGTCGAGGGGTGGTGTAATTCTGCGTCCGCAGCTTAGTGGGCACCCGTGCGTGCCCATTGTGGAGATACATATTTCTGTATTACGAGTCTTCAAAAGAAACAATGCATGTCCATCTTGGACATACTATCCCGTGTTATCTCCGGCCGTGTTGCAGCATCGTGCATTGTTGCATATGTCGTCGTTGTGCAGCCTTGCGGCACACAAGTAGTTGTCGAATGCTCTCACTCAACTGAAAAATTTCGCCACAAATTTTACCACGAAAAAAATAATATAGCGAATCCGAACACTATTTATAGCAAGTGTTCCGCCATTATGCAATAATATTTCCGAAAGCACTCACGCCTACGGATTTGAACACCGTAAGCTGCATACAAATGCCATGGCTTTCTTTTCCCCCCACTTTTTCCTTTTCTTTCTCTCTTTTCCTTTTTGTTTATTTTTATCTTCTTTCTTTTTTGGAATAGCAAGCCGGCATTAGCCCGCTTGACATTTCCATTTCTTTATTTCTTTTCATTCTATTAATCATATCCGCCCCACACCCCGTGGCTTCATCGTGTCTGGATGCCCTTCGAAGAATTATTTAGAGGTCAAGGAACAAGTATCACAAATATTCGCCACACTGAGCAAAATGCATCCTCCTACAATGACATACGAAAACACAACTATTAAAGCCACAGGGACTTCCTGTCGAGCATGTACTCGCCGTGGTTATCTTCACAGGAAACGTTTAAGTGCAGGGAAGCAAAATCCCTAAATAATTTCCTTTCCAGACTTTGTCGTCTGATGGCCGAGAGACAATCGGCTAACTTCAGTCGAGTTTCTGCCACTCGCTGCCAAATGTGAGAAGTACGGCCCGGAGTGTAGGATTACTGGAAAGGGGACCACCGCTGAGTGAATGAGCGGCACAGCCTGTGAAATTTGAACATCTGTCGTACCCCACGGTCGGTTTGGCTGCCTCCGCTTTCAAGAGCGGCCGCGTTTCGTTTCGTTTGAGGCTCATCTCAGGGCGTGTCAACTTGCTTCTTTCAGTGTGCTGCCGTGCGCTATCATAGTAGCTATTTTATTTACTTGCGCGGCTTTCTGCGACTTTAATTGCACAAAGCGAAGCGTACAGTATGTCCTCTAACGGCTCGGAATTTTAGGAGTTGCCCCAAGGGAATGCTGAGAGGCGGTCTCTGGTTCGAATTGGGAGTGAGACTAAAAGGCGGCATTGATTCACTCATTTTACTAGAAACTGTACGCGCGCGCGGTACCCCGCGTGAACCCTCGTGACGAAGAGGCATCGTCAAAGCGTTTCTGCCGTGTTTCGTTTGTTCTTCTTGTTATCTTTTATGACATTAATTTAAATTTTAAAGACATTAATTTCTCTTTATCCAGCACTCTAATGTGCTGGTTCATAATCTGCGCTCTAGTCAACTGTCTCATTGCACATTGCCGAAACATTCTACTTTCCTCTCTCTCTCTTTCTCTTTCTCATGCATTTGGAAAGCTTCCAATTGGAGCCTGTGGTTGATTACCCGCGATTGTAATCGTCTCAACAACCTAAAGCGGCTTCGAGCATCTGCTTTACTTCGTGTGACACTGATTCAAATGACAGACAGCGATAACACAACTTGGGGTTGTCTATATCTTTGCGGTGTTTCCGCAAGTGTGACGGGGAGATCTAATTCTTTCTCCTACTATGCTTCTACTTCAGCCTTATCTCTTACCTTGTTGCTCAAAATCTTGCATATGCCAATGATATAGCTTGGCATTGGTTGGAAGCTTTCATACCATATATGCCGACTCTATCAAAGCTCCGTATTTGGTTGAGCTACAATAAATGTGCAAACATTACGTCCGATTCACCATATAATAGATTCGCACTATATTCCTGGCCAGTTGTAAGCAATATACGGCGCTAGAGGGCGCTTCTAGGTTGGCAAAACGTTTATTCTGAAGCTATTCTGTCAACTGTATAAGTCAAAATGAAATATTTTAAACGTCGTCGTTGGTGCGTTCCATCGTGCATCCACATTCGTTTTGCCCGTAGGGTGTGCTCTCTGCTCACAAGGAACTCACAATATTCACCTGTTTTCCTCAGGAAGTGAAACCGAAAATTTATTATTGGGATTGTGGATCAAGAGAAATGGTTTGCATGGTGTAGTTGAAACAAGAAAAACTCTGAGCATTTGAAGCATCTATGGGCCGTACTTCGTCTTCCAGAAGTCACGAAGGCTAGATTAGTTCCAGTATATGAGAATATCTGCTCGTCCACTCAGAAACAGATAAATGCGGAGATAAATGCAGCCCTTGAGAAAGGCGTGCTCAAACATCTCCCTGCGCGCTCATTTTCTTTTTATTTTGCTGTCGTTCCTGGTCATCCTCTCGTATCCGCCTGCTCCTCGTCCAGCCTAATTTCCTCGTGAAGGTCCTTGGGCAAGAAGTCTGAAGGGAAAATTAGTGCGTAGAGATGGTACAATTTCTTCTAACACAGTATTCCCGCTCTTGTCCCTCCACATGTGTAGGTTCACCTATAGGAAGCAAGCCTCTGCCCAAGTCTACTTCAGAACATATGGCTGCTAAACGGACTTTACCCTAAACTCGCAGCCCTCCATAAGCCACATAACGTGCCGTGAGCCAAGACGCGAAAACATCTCCTTCTTACAACACGTTTCGCTCCATGTGATGTGCAAGCACCCTATTCAGGAAACCCACAAATTGCTTTCGGGTCTACAGCCACGCAAACACCGAGACACACAATAGGCGCCCTGCTGTTGTCCCTGTCAGCTACACGTTATACGCGGACATAGGGAGAACGTCCCGCGGCGCTCCGGCCACAACCGAACCACGTGTGTCTCCACGCTCGCCCCTTTGCTGTCGTGCCTGGTAGATATGGGTGCAGACCGAACCGTAGGGGATCTCAGTCGCACAATGCTCCGTCGATAAGACGTCCCATTGTTCGAGAACTGGACGTGCATTACGAGGAAGTGTAGCAAACGTGACAGGCATGCGGACGGTAAGCTAAGTTACGTAAGTCCCGTAGCGTCGTATACAGGGTGTTCAAAATTAAGCTTTCACTAGCACTTTATAAATAGGCGAACAAAAGAAAGCTGGTGCTATTTTACACGTTCCTTGAGTAAGAAACAGGTGCTACATAATTAACAGCACCTGTTTCTTACACAAGTAGCGTAAAGTTATCCTGTTTCCTGTCATCGCTGTGTTTGCGTAGCGCTCGTGAAAGCTTGTGTGCTCGTGGTCGAGCAGGCAATTTGGATAGTCGTCCTTACGCAATGATATACGTGTTCCGCGATATCGACTAAATTTTATATGCCAGGTATTGCCACTTGTGTGAGCAGCTCTGTTTTGGCGCCGTCTATGTCTTGTGTGGTGAGGTTTGGACCGTGCAAGTAATCGAACACTTGATTGGTTAGTTTTGCTTGTTATGGGGAAGAGAATGCCAGGTAGAACGACTTTCAACTATGACTCTAGATGTCTAACCCATTCTTGATAAAAAGATAAATGATAATAGGGGATGTCTAGAACTGTACCTGCTCTGAACAATACAGAAGCTGTCTCATACAGCCGCAGATAGGACGTGAACCAGATCTTCCGTTCACATAGACAGTCCTCCAACAGTAGCGAAATTGGTAATTTATATCAGTTGACATATTATCCCACGAAAATATTGCAGTTTAAGGCACTTCAATGTGACATACACGTAATGAAAGGCGATGACGATAATGATAAGGAACCGCTGATTTTAAAATGAAAGGTGTCGGAAGAGGTGTAAAACGTGATGTTTCGGAAACATATCAGAGTTAACTTCTAAACCTACCTAACAGGTTCTTAATTTTGTACGCTGGCGTCATTTTCGTTCTCTATGCCACTGGTTGAGCTCTCATTTGTCGAAACATTCTTTGTGGCAGCCGCGTAGGAGAACATACACACCACGCCCACTATGTTACAAGATGCCACGGCGAGAAACCGGTAGATATTATAGGAAGCGAAATAAATTATTTGTTATTATTGTTATTAATTCATTTATTTTATTTTGCATGTATAGGTAATTAGGTAATCGGTTCGTTTCTAGATAAGGACCACGTGGCTGCAAATTGCATGCTGCACCTACGTGGAACCCACATTTAGCGTGCAAGATCCCGTGGAATATACCCGTTTCGGCTAACCATAACGAAAAGGAGCAGAATCCACACCGGTAAAGACTGTACACTTCGCATTTAATTGACATCTTTCATTTTTCTTATCGTATACAATATGTACAGGGTGGTGCACGGTACTGTTACTGTACAGATAGCGGCTCAATGGCCCCGTATGTACATTGGAAGGCGTGGTAACGAAGACTGGGCAGTCCAAGACAGGCAAACGCTGAACTAGAGCCCGCAGGGATCAAGGTCCAGCGGACGTTTCGGTCAGCAGAGCCAAGAGCCAACATGTCACCCTAAGGGAAGAAAGAAGGAGAGGGGTTAGGATTAAGTGTGACGTGAGCGATAACGCGTACAATGTCAACAACCGGCATGAATATCAACATCAGTGACAGGAATATGCCTGCAAATTATGCACACGCCCTAGTGCAACAAAGCATTAGCACGCCAGTGCTGTAATCCGTCCCTGAACTTCACACATAATTCACATGTCACGTATTATGTCATGTCACATAAATGTATCATGTTTCGCGTATTGAAGCAGGTGGTCGTTCTGAACTACAATATGTCCCCACGACGATTGCCTAAGAATGTTCTGGAATTTCAAAATATAATGTGTACATAGTATACAATGAAATTCTGATAGAAGTGCAATTCTCTGTTTGTGGTACCACCGTCATTTTTAAACATACGACTATCTTGCTAATAACCGAATGGTGTACAGTGGATGACAGACTCAACAAATTTGCTATGGGTCTGGTTTCACCAACGCTGGTTAACTTTTAACCGAGATCAAGGGTTGCTAAAACTTTAGGTTAATAGTCATTTTTTTTTTTTTTTTACAAACATTAGTTGGTAACGTGATGAATGTTTCAGTAACAATAACTCCCTTCAGTCAAGTACAGAGTTAAGCGTCAAATTCAAGTTAAGGGACCACTGACCTCGGTTCAAATGTTAATCGGCGTTGCTGAAACCGGGCGGCATTGCTACAAAGGCAACATCGCCACGTTAGATATCGCGCTGAACTCATCTCCCCCCAGTTACACTTCACACTCTCACCGTGGCCAGTGTCGCGTTGTCAGTTCGACAAGCACAAGAACCGTTGAAAATACAACGTTTTCATTATGTCTCTCTCTTTCGCGAGGTGGTCACACATCGTCGACGAGAGGGAGCAAAAAGATCCGGCTTCCTTCGCTATTCCGGCGAAAAATAGAAAATTCCTGAAATATTTCGACGTTCGTTTTTCCATTTCCAGTACTGCACCTTCGCTAGAGAATATATACACCGGCGAATAAAAAAAAAAAAAAAAGGCAAAGAGGGGTGAAGAGAGAGGTGCTTTTAAACCAATGGACCCGGCGCTTATACTTGCGTGGCACTTTCCAAAAGCACTTTCCGATCTCCAAAGAGAGCGCGCGAGAAGGGAGAGGGTGAGAGGGACATTAAACATTTATAGTTTGTACTCGCGTTCTTAATGGAAAACGCCTGTCCATTCGATGGTTCAGGCATCCATTTAAAAAGCCACTAATGCGTTTTATCAGGAATTCGGCAACGGATCGAAGCTTTCGCCGTAGTAGTCCTTTCGAGAAACGATGTAGGGGGCGCTGTTAGCTGAGCATAATGGCGGCGGCTGTTCGACGGGTGGGTCGCGTATTTCGTTGTGATTTGATCCCAAACGGTGCTAAAACGTTTAGATGACAGCGGCGATAATGTAAAATAAGAGACGGTGGCAAATGCAAAGCGTAGTACATGCGTTGGTTATGTGTGAGTTCTTCGGTTGACTAGTGCTTTTGCTGTAGTACATTTACTTAACGTAAGTTCAGACGTGGTACGTAAATACGTATATAAACTCGGGAGGGAAGGGCATACATTCATTTTTATGTATTTGAACATAAATACAAACTACAATACTCAAAATGTGCTTACCATACAGAAATACTTTGCAATAGCCAAGTACTTAAATACAAAATACAATAAATAGCGTATTTAAATACCGTAAATATTTTCACAAATGCCTTGACTGAGTAAATAATTTTCAATAATAATTATATTACTGTTTATGAAGGGAAGTGCCTCGGGACGAGAGCCGCCGATACTTCGAACATACTGTTCTTGAACTGTCTCTGTTCAAAACTATCGGCGGTTCTCGTCCTGAGGCATTTCCCTTCATACTTCCTTTCTTTATCGCAGGATTTTCTACCCGTCTAAATTACTATTTGCGTGACCAAATAGCCAGCCAACAAACATCCAGACCAAGTCTGCAGCGTTATGCGATATTCTAACGGCCTCTCTCTCACAGACCTGCCTGGTCCCCTTCCATACCTCGGTGCTCTCTACGCGTCCCAGCAACCTTCTCCATCGACACACAAACTTTTCCCTCAGCAACCAAGTCACGCTTCATATCTCAGCCGATGCAATGCAACTGGGCCAATTAATACCCCCCAAAACGGCCTTAACGAGCACGCCAAAAAGCAAGTCTCCTACGCTAAGCCTCGTCCGGACCAGCTACCAGAACCAGCCGGGCGTCCAGCGAGCAACGCAATCGGCGAAGCAATTCCTGGAACAGATATAGGGGAGTTGCTGCCATCCAATTTCCTCGCGCCCTGCGGAGGCGATGCTGCTTTTTACGGCCAAAGTTTAATTAGCGGCGTTTGATTGGCGGCCTGTGCGAGGGGAAGAAGTGGCCGCTGGGCCACAATCCAATCAGCCGCGGAAGCGCTGTCGCTGGAACGCGTTCGCTCGCACGTGAAATAAGATACGCACCCCAAAAAGAAGAAGAAAAGAAAGGCCTAGCGCGTGTTAGGGGGGGAGAGAAAGACCAGCCCTGGGTTTTGGGCCGCGGGGGCCAAATTGGAAACCGCGCGCGGCCAGTCTTCCTAGACCTGATTGCCGCTGGCGACGCGTTCCAATTTGCCGGACCCGTGGGTTTGTTCGGAAACAAACTGCGCGTGCGGATGCTGGTGTTGCCTTCCTGAGTAGGGAAAGGGCTAATCTGCTTCCGACGGAGCACGAAGGAGGATTTGAGGGAAGGGTGGCATTAAGGGGGGGGGGGAAGGAAAGGCAAGAAGGGAGTTATTCACTTTATAGTGCGGCAGTATTTTAAATTTTCATACGGAGACGCGTGGTTGGGAAGAAATGTCATATTCGAAGTGAAGCGGAGTGCAGGTGTCAAGCTTTATTGCGCTTGCATCTTCATTTTAGCCTCGAGCTTTAGTCAGAAAGTCTCGACCACGCGGGTGTAGGCTCTGCAGAAAAAAAAAAAAATTAAAAAGAAAATAAAAACGAAAAAGACATAAACGTGATATCACACAAACAACCGAGCACACGCAGGAACTGTGAGATGGTTAAAGTTGGCATAGTTGATGAAATTTTGCGGGTTGGGGTAGTTGATGAAAGTTGATGATGTGAGGCGTAACTGTTGCGTCTGTCCTTCAGTATTTCATTGGCTGAACTAGTTATTAGCGCTGGTTATTACGCCCGAATTTCAGGTGACCAGTCCCCCGAAAAATTACTAACAAAAGGATTATTCCGGATAATATTCGGAACCGTTTCTTGTTTTCTCTCCTTGTCCGTTGTTGTTAAGTAAATTTTTTAAAAAATGTGGTCTGTATGTCTCGGCTTACAGTGACTTCACTGCTATTTCTAATCTTGAGGCCGGGGTTTTCTAGCTTGCTTCCTTTTTGAGTGTTGAAGTGAAGTTTGTTCCCGTGGGAACCTAAATACACTTCATTCGTGCCAGCAGCGTAAACGACTGATTGTATATTCGACGCCCTCAGGTTTAGAAATGCTGGGAGGTGGCAGGGTGGAATCCCACCTCCTTCCCG